>NC_139634.1:29034533-29572033 GCF_964638095.1 Poromitra crassiceps
ATAGGGTTTGCTTGTCATTTCTAACAGCGTATGTTGAATCTGGCCCACACACGGGCGGAGTCAGCACTTAATATTACAACCATACAGTCAGATTACAACGGCTATGCCGAAGCATGCACGGACATCAAAGCTGTCCGTCTGTAAAACGATGTTTACACAGGCAAAAGGGAGACAACACATCCACTTGACTTGCCAAAGCATCTCTCCAACAGACGATCCGACTAGTACAAAGTGTCACAGTTTAGCGAATGTGATAACGTCAAGTCAAGCGAGTGTGATTTATTTTGTGACAAGCAAACGTTTTTCAGTTCGTTTGACGAGGCAATTAAAGGCAATGCGCCTAACCTCTGCCAAGGGGGTAGGCTATATGACGGTGTTTAAGAGTGATATGAGGTTGCAAACTGTATAACGTTAACTGTCAAATAAATCACATACACTAAGTATAAGGAACATCAGATTACTGCATATTACCATGTAAAAGCTTTAATAACACTGAGAATTATTTATTTATTTAGAATAATCCATGATTAATGTTATACTAATTGTCAAAAACTCACCTAGCCTACATGTATGAACAAACAAGAAAACACTTGACACCACATAGGCTACCACATACATTTTATTGTGGAAATAAATAAAGATACATGAGATTAACTGTAAATCTGGCACTTAATGATGAAGCTCAAACTCAGATTACACTAAAGTAGACTGAACAGACATTATTCTATTCTGCGCTCTACTGAACACATTTCCTCATTTTCTATTGAGTCAAATGAGATGCCAGCAGAATCAGTTGAGGCAGCCTTCCCCAGCTATCTTTGAACACCACATAAAGTATGATGAAGACTCAAAACATGAATTTTAACTCCCATGTTCTTCTGTCGTCCATTATTACACGACTTTTCCTGTTGTTTTAGCTTTTTGCCGTGGTATCGTTTAAGTATCGAGTATCGCGATATTTAGGCAGGTATCGGTATCGAAGTCATAATTTTGGTATCGTGACAACCCTAATACAAACCCATTTTACACTTCTACCCCATGATAATATCATTATCATCCTAGCTTGCACACATCCCAGTTCAGTGTGTTGCCGATAGCTTACATTGTATTTGGGAGAAGAACCTTAACCCCCCCCCTCCCTATGCTATTTCATATTCAATAAGCTATAATTGCATACAAATAGTTATTGGTGTTAGTTATAATCATAAACTGCCCACACACACACATAGGTAAAAGCAGATTTTACCCTCTGCCCAGAGTAACGTGTCATGTCACGAGTGGCGGACCTTGCTTGGCTCCAGCTTCTGCTGCAGCTCAGAGATAAAACATGTGTGCTCCAAGTCAGATTCCCTCCCCCCTCTTTCTCTCCTCTCTGCCTACTGTATAAGAATCCATGACAACTGTTGAATCTTCACTGCATCTATGACCCTCTGTATCTATACATCATGTATAGTGAGATCGCAGGCCCCTGTAGGCTGAATACATTCTTATAAGACAACTTCCTTATTCCTGGCTTCATTCAATATTCGTTTCATATTGGCTGGAAATGCTGATGTTTATTGCGGGATGAGGAATGATGATTATTGGCACCAATTCCATTCCATAACAGCCCCTTTGGGTCTTGTGAATCATTTCTCAATCAACATCTCCTCTGTTGAGGCAGTGGACTCTCACCCATCCCATTTTTATAGCGGGCATCGCCTCCTCTTTTGGCATGCCCAGCACACAATCGCCTGCTCTATTGGCATGTGCAGCGCATAATTGCTTAACTTTATATCACTGATGACATCACTGTCACTGATGTCACAATGCCTATGACAACACTGATGTCACAATGTCTATGACATCATCAGTACCTATGACATCATCAGTGATGTCATAAGATGATGTTGTCAATAATGATGTCACTGATGATGTCACCACTGATGATGTCATAGACATTGTGACATCATCAGTGGGTCAAAAATTGAAACCAATATTGCCCACTGAAACAGATATTGTTTATATTAAATATTAAATTAAAATATGATATATAGTCCTCAATAAGGAAACCGAACTCAGTCCTCTGCTCTGACAACCTCCTGAGGAGGTGAGTTCGGGTCACTTCAGAGGGGTCAGTTCTTTTGGAGTGTTCACATTGTGCAGAAAATACCAACTAGAGGTCTGAGTTCACCCTTGAGGGCTGGCAATTCCTTTCCACTGGTCGGGAAAGACTACAATTTAACACCTAGAGGGGCAAAGGTCCGTTCAGTAAAGCTATAATGTTTTGAGACTATGCTTTATCATCTAGACAACAGCAATAAAAGTCAGATAACTTGAACTAGATCATCACCCACAGAAATGTACAAGGAAGTGGCCTGGCGTTGGAAAAATACTTCCAGTTGAGACCCAGATTGTGTCTCCATCTTATTTGCCACCAACTAACTTAACACTCACAATATGATATCGTTAAGACAGCAAGCACCTGCTTCAGCAGCAGAAAGTAACGTTATCAGCGAGCTATCGTTACCTTGCGTACTAGCTAAATGGCTACAGTCATTAGAGGATAATGGTAACGTTAGCTGGCTATTGGCTAATATAATACTTTGCCAGTTACACTAGTGATGATTAGTTGGCATAAGTTGGCTTGTAAACAACGACGAGAGTTAAAAGCGGTTGTCAGAAATGAACCCGCTGGTGAGTGGCTTTCAGCGGCTTAACTCTGCTAGCTTAGCTTTAGCATCAACGTTAGCGATGTTACTGGCGTAGACAACAATTAGCAAGCTAGCAAAACATCACGACTACTCTCTGAATGATAAACATCGGCTAACCCAGTTTATCGCAATTTAGTTAGTTGTCAATGCTAGTAAACGCACCTGACATAAGTTACAAGCGCAAAGACAAATTATGTTTAAACTATGGCCACTGACAAATAAGTTTATGTAACGTTACAATTGAAATTTTAAATCTCTCTACCGCCACTACATTTCAGCACATAGCCTGAGCCCATGATCACCGGGGCCTGAAGTGTCAGAAGTTTCATCGCATTACAGCTCGACATGAAACGGCCATAACGTCACTTTTGGTTAGCATTATGGTTTAATTCAGCCAATGTTACATACCAATTCCAAGTGCCAGGAATAAAACAAAAACAGCACAGCGGGACATCATAGCGTTGTAGTCTGGAGTGGAGAAAAGACGACACAACCTCACTCAGCCGTGTTTGGGATAACGCTGAGCCGCTGCTGATAGTAGTACCAGGAAATGGAAGTCATATGACACAGGGACCGCGGTGTGTCAAGAGGTGGGGGGAATGCAAACTAGCTTCAAACGTTTCATCCCCTTGCCTTTACAGAATAGAGTCCATTGTACTTTTATGTAAGGTTATTTTAAAGCCTCATGACAGAATGTCCAAATTGAGGCAAGTAAACACACATTCCCAGACAAGCAGAAGGGTAACTAGTTATCAAGAGGAAACCAAATGTAGTTGGAAACAAATGATTAAAATAAAAGATTGATTGAAACAGTTATTTTAATCGGAAGCAATAAACCTAACGGACTCATACAGACACAAAGTCTAGTCAAACATTTCTCAATCAACATCTCTGTTGAGACAGCAGACTCTCATCCATCCCATTTTTAAGCAAGGCCTGCAAGCCCCACAGGGAGACTTACAAAGAATATAGTGTTTGTATGTGATATTAAACTTAGGAAAATGAGGAGGGTCAATGGGTTCGGAAGTCATTGTGCTTTTAGTAAATAATACTTTCTAAGGGTTAAAAAAAAAACTACAAAAAAGCAGGTGTCTGTCAAATGGGATAATTTGAAATATCACCGTTGTGAAGTACTGTATGTACAAAAACGTACAAATGACAAGAGCAAAGGAAAAACTAAATGCATATACATGTACAACTGAATTGTTTAGCAGCATAATTATATTCTATAACAAAAGAAGTGCTCCTTTTTTTGGCACATACTGTCAGGTCTGGCTTAATTTACCTAATAGTAGGCTATATTCCAGTTTGTGTGTTCATGACAATACACACAGCTATGACAGATTGGTTACATAGCCTTGAAAATAAAACAATAAAACTTTGCTGCAGGTGCACGCTTTTGACACTGAAACCACCCAAATATCAAATTCACATGATGAATGTTAATCCATTGGTCTCACATTTGACATTGATTGAAGAAACAAGCATCAATTTAAGCATTGTTAGGTGTGTGAGCATTTGCTTGGGATACAGAGTGAACTAAAAGAGAGAAGAAAAGTCACCTGATAAGGAACAGAATGACTCAAACTATGGACAAAGAAGAATCTAAGTTTGAAAATAAATATCTCTCTCCTCTCCATAAAAAAAGAGCAAATGGAACAACAACATTGGCGTGTCTTCTTTTTTGTTTTGTCCAAGGTAGCCCAATTCTCTCAGAGGCACTGAGAAACATGGACAATATTCTTTTTAATGGGCATGCAGTCCACAGGATCACAAGACCCCTGACAAAAAAAATCCCGTGGAGCAGTATCCATTCACTTGTCGGTCGCTGGAGCAAAAGATTGGAGACCGATCACTCAGAGAAGCTTGACTGGACCATCTGCCTCTCTCTCCTTTTCTCTATTGCTCTTTTTCGCTGTCTAAGCCACATAGTTGTACTGGTTGGGGTTCTCCTTGTCACGCTCCATATAGTCCCTGTCGATGAGAGACTCTATTCTCTTCTTCAAGTCAGCAGGCTGGATGGGAGGACAGGAACAGGTTGACGGGGGAGTTAACAAAGCAAAGCAACATCACAGTAGAATGTCCTAAAATGTCTATTATAATGAACTGGACATTCTCTATTCAGCATACACAGCTGTGACCAATTGCCATTTCATAACTTGAAATCTGTATGCACAGTTGTGACATTTTGTGGCTCCTGAACATTATAAACAGCTGCTTTTGAAAGAACACAACAGATTTATATCTGTTGGGAGTGAAACAATAATATGGAATTGGCCTGATTTCCAAATGCAGCATTTTTCAGAAGTGGAGCTCAAATAATCTGCATTCTTCACCTTGACAGGGAACTTCAGCTGGTTGTACACTTCAGACACCAAGAGATTATGACTCAGAGTCTTCCTCATCTTCATGATCCGAACAATGGCAGCATCAATCTGATACTGACGATCCTGAAAGACCCTTTCTGTGGTGCTGACTTGCTCCTCAACCTAGGAAAAAAAAAACGCTGTAAGTGGCAAACACCTTAAAAAGGCCTTGAATTGTCTAAAGTGGCACGAGGAAATAGTTCTACCGTTTCTTTCATCTGGATCTGGTTGATTTTGATCCGGAAGAGCTTGTGTTTGAAGTCGTCGTTGCAGGAAAACTTGTCCCCGTCCTCCACATCTTTACTCTTTGGGAGTTTGGTGACGACACGTGCCTTTCCACACGCTAACGACTGAAGAGTCCGTCGCAGCTCACTGTCCTCTATAAGCACGCAGGCAAACAAACAAACCATCAGCTTAGGCCAGTGCCTGCTAAATAAAGACTACCTGACGACCTCGTTTCTTCAGCAAAAAATATAGTGCTGCTGACCAAACCTTTGGATGTGACTGTACAAACCAATTCCTGTTGCCACTTTGATCTCCTCCAGTGTGAATTCCTCTCCTTCATTGAACATCAGGAGCACCAGAGTTTGGAAGAGAGACACCTGCAGCTCTTTCTTGCCCTGAGAATAATAAGAAAGAACAAGTGTGAACATTTAGCTTTACTAGAAATATTGTGTGCTCATTTCTAGCTCCTCCGCACGCCGTTCGACACTGTGGGCGCTGTGGTTGTGTTCCACCCCATATCTTCAGTGCCTACTGCCCAGGTGGGGTATTTCGTCGTAAGGGCCTTTCTCTCTGTGTGGAGTTTGCATGTTCTCCCCGTGCTCCCCCAGGGGGTTCCTCAGTATATAACCCCCCCACTAAAAACATGCAGAAGATCAGATCGTCATCGTCATCCGACCAGTGACGACAACATCCGAAGTTGGTCCCCGGGCGCTGTACGAGAAAGGGACCACTGCTCCTGGCCTGCCCCCCGGAGGAAAGGACATGCCTGGATGGGTTAAATGCAGAGGACACTTTTCACCGGCCACCATCAGCATGAGTGTGTTGTGGCCGCATGCATGTATTGTGGTGTTCGTGTGACAATAAATGACGGGCTTGTCCGTTACGAGAGGTTTTTTTTTTGTTTGTTTTTCTGACCATGCGCAGTTGAGCAATTGTGCGCAGCACCCCTCTGCCTTATTATATAGTAGTGAGAGTGAGATTGGTTGGGTGAGTGCAAAACATCACAGCATTATAAGAAAGTCAGTTGCCCACCTCTTTAAATTCAGCTTTTAAGACACAATGTCCTAGTGTTGATTGCCACTGGAGCTTCCTGCCACTGTGTTTACCCAAGTAGAAGGTCTTGAAAATCTCTTGCAGTCGCACCATCTGGATAAAGATAACAGGTGAAACAAATCAACAGTGAATATATTTATTGCATGGAAGGGTATAAAAAAACCTACAGGATGTGAAAATTTCAATATTTGCTAAGCACTAACCTCAGCGGGCAGGAGCACTTCCATCGGGACATAGGTCGGCCAGTAACCCATGGTGAGGATGTTCACCGTCAGCTCAATGTTGCCAGGAATGTTTTGGCACTGCATATACTACAGAGACAAAGATAGCACCCAATTATCTGCCACATCTACCTTTACATTTAGACAAAACCTACTATTCTCTCTAGGTTATCACTACATGTAATACAAACTGTCATACCTAACTTCATCGTCATGAGAATCAAGTTTTAAAATTCATGCCACAAGCGTGTTCGTACAGATTCTACTATTGTCGTTACCTGTTTGAACTGAATCATGATGTCTTTAGAAAGCTCCATATCCTTGAACATGCCTTCCAGCTTGCTGGTGAACGCTGCTCCACATTCTGAAGAAACAACAGAAAGGTTACTGACGTCAGTTCCCGGATTGCTCATCAGTTCGTTACTGTACTTTGGGATGTGTGAGCGTGTGCGTGTTCATGAGTGACAGAGTGATGGATTATACTAACCATGTTTCAGCTTTGACAACATTGATTTTTCAGCATCAACAGAGGCACTCTTTCCCACCAGCAACCTCTTGGCCAGATCCTTCTTGTAAAAGGCCTCAAAAACATCTTTTCCTGAAAGGATATATAAAGAATAATATACCAAGATCACCTAAAGAGGGGGGAAAACTTAAACTAAAACAAATGCTATAGGAAATATTACCATAGATGAATCTGAAGATAATCATGATCTTATCCAGCATCTTCTCCAGTTCTTCATCTGTTGCCTCTTTGTTTCCTGCCCTCAGCTTTGAATCTACATGTTTTGCTGTAAGCAGAAGCACATTTATACTTAGACTACATGTTATTTACATAGTGATTAGGATGATATTGATTGACAGTGCTCCAATTCTGTGGGGCACTGCAAAGTCACAAACCTATGAGCTCTGCAGGCTTGTTTGGCCTTTTGTTGATGAATGTTTCGAAAGCCTCTTTCATGGCATTGACAAACTTCTCATTCTTCATGAAGCAGATGTCGATGATGTGATCCACCTTGTCTTTGAAGTCCAGTAACTCCTGCACCATCGTCTTGTCTTTTTCTGGGTTGATTACAATTGTGCTTCCAAAGGCCTGCGATATTGAACATCAAAACAATGGAAAACAACACAAGTCAAAACCAAAATTTTGTGTGGATTCCCGAATGACCAACTGGGAGTTGCCATTTCAGACATTGCTGAGAGATGAGGAACTTCAACATGCAGTATATTCAAACCGGTATAAATTCTCATGCTGGCAAACCTTAATGTACTCTATCCAGTGCTGCAGAAGGACTTGGACACCACCTCGCACTCGACTGAAGAGCTGATAGAGCAGAGACAGATCCTGGATTCTGTTCTCATCCAGCAGGTGAGTCAAACCTGGGAGTTTCAGAAGAACAGCAAATATAATATGCCAAACTCTATCTACTATGTCAGACATCGTGAGGCCAGTGAAGATTCACAGCCCTAATTAATTCTAATGTACCTTTTTGCAGAGTTGCAGTGAGATGTTCACCCAGCAATTGCTTTTCCACAGTAGCAATGAGTGGTTTTCTGAGAGAAAAAGTTGAGTTTAGTATAAGTGAACAATAAGGCTTCATTCTCAGTGTTCAAAATGAATACCACAGCCCAAAACTCACTGTGTGCTCTGGTCTAGATATGTGATGACCCTGTCAGCCTCCTCCTCCAAGCGTTTGTTTACATGATGGAGATAGTCTGGCACCTAACGAAAAAAATAAATTTCAATTCCTACCACACTGTAAGCACTGAATATGAATTTCACCATGGACAAGAAATCTATTCAAGAGCTTCCAAAACCCAAAATTGCTATATGGAACGAAATATCTTGTTACATCTAAAAAACTGTACAAGCAAAGACACAATCAGCAGTTTATTTGAATAGCTAAATCTTGATAAGGCACTGTGTCGACAGGAAGCAGTTAATTGAGCTGCCAGCGCCTTTCTGGAATTCATTCTCGATGGTAAGGACTTGCAAGGAGCAATGCTCCTCCCAGAACCGCACCTGGCATTTAAGCGCTCTCGACGGCTAGTGTTTTGGGGCGGAGCGCTCTGGGCGCCTCCCTCAAGCAGAGAAAAGTTCAACTTTTGGAGAAGGTGTGCTGCTCATCAATGTCACTTTTCCGACAGCAGACAAATAAGCGATCCACGTCTGTGTGTGTTGGAAGCACTCTGGACATGATTTCCGAAGCACTCTGACCTGAAGAAAACGCTTCCTGTCGACACGGCCCCTAATGCTAATATATTCTTGATAGCTTAACTAAAAAAAAATACACGTGTAATTTTTACGGTGTTTGGAAACATTAAACACATTTTAAGGGCTCAAATAACATAAAACTCTAAGCTGTTACTACTGTCACTCAGTGCTTGTATCAAAACCAGAGATAATAAAGACAGTAAAAAAAGCAATACCAATAGCATAGTAAGTTTGGGCAGTAGTTTATAGGTTGAGGCCACGTCTCGTCATAGACGCTGGGTTAGCTGGCTCAGCCTTGCTGGGGGCGGGGTCAGGGTGGGGTAAATTCCCCCGTTCTATCCATTCAGCAAAGTTAGAATTTAGCTGATAGCCCAGCCCAGGCAGACACGATCGGGGATTTAACCACCGCAGTAAACGCACATCTGAGCAGACGTCTTGTGTTCTGCTCTAGAACCCCCAAACCTGTAGTTTAGAGCCGCAGCACCGTCTTTTGGTGAGTCAGCCCATGAGATATATCAGATATCAGATATACCCCACTCGCGCGGCAGCCGTTTACCATTTTGTGGGCGTACCCACTGTCTCTATCCAGCTGAGGGAAAGTGAGTCACACCCCTAACTCTAAACATGACATGTCTTGTGGCTACATTGCATGCTGGTCTATTGAGGCTACTGTCAGTGGAGAAAATTCTATATGTCCCTCTTCTATGATGGAGTTCTCCTTGTATGATCGTTGAATGTTGGTACGAAATGGTTAATCTCGAGAGAAGTCCTTACTCTTTGACTTTGTGGGACAAACAGCAAAACTTGACACTTATAATTGATGTTTTAGAATAGATGAGTTTCTGATATCAAAATCCAGTGTAGCGGTACTGGAAAATCTCGTTATGACATAACGTTGTCTACATTTGGCTAGTTATCAGCAGGAATAATAATAATGCACCAAACAACAAAATAGCCCCAGAAATGCAAGGTACATCAAGCTGTTTTGTGGTTGTTTTTAGCAACGTTAAACTGTTGTTTGTGGCTATTTTTAGCAGCGTTAAACTGTTGTAGGGCGGATTGTTCCCTTAAGACAGTCTAGTAGGCGCTACACATAAGGGTCACATAAATCACCTCTCTCTCCTGCATCAGCCTCTGTCCCTCCGCCGCGTACAGCCGATTAGTTTCCTCCAAAAAGCGTTGCTCAAAGGAGTCTTGATAAATCTGTCGGGGATCAGAGAGAACATTGCTTTCGTTAAAGCCATTTTTCAAGAGGGCAGTGACAGCGCATCAAACTCCAGTGCAGGTCATAATCACAAATAACAGCTGCCAAACCCACACTCTGGTTCTATAGACTGTAGAACAGGGCACAGGCACAGATTAAATCCAAGCGATCTGCTCTGGCTTTTGTCATTACATTCTCCTTCAAAAAACAGTCACACCTAACCTAAAATCACCACATTATTGAGTATCATCATAACTTACCAGAGCTGACTAGGGCTGGGCAATATGGTTGAAATCAATATCACGATAATCACAAAGATTTATTTCGGTACAGATGTATATCACGATATGGCTCACCTATATCCAGTTGAACTGAATGGTAATGTTGGGTGTCATGTCAAACAAAATAGAAATATTCAAATAATATTCCTCAAAATGTTTCATAATTTGTCAACTAAAGTAAGTCAAGTGAGTAAAATTTGGTTATCATCAATAAGACAGCAGAATTGTGTGTCACGATATCTGAAAATCACTGTATCATCACGATATGATTTCACTGAAAGATGATAAAACGATAATATTGAATTATCGCCCAGCCCTACAGCTGACACGTATTTGTTTGGGTCAGTTTACCTGCAGGTCAGAGAGCATGCTCAGTAGGCTCCTCAACAGACTGCGGTCGATGGCCTCTCCATTACGCTCCCTCTCAATGAGCAGCAGGATGCCGTCGATGGTTTTACTCTGGACCTTCAGATCACTGATGATGTAGAACCTAAACAGCTCCAGGCCCATGTCCCTGCAGACCAGAGCGGCTCCATTCAACACCCATCTCAACCAAACCGGTCCATGCTTTTTGCAAAACTGTAAACTGAGTGAATTACTCACCAGATTGATGGCAGCATTGAATTTTGTAAAACATAGGTGCGGTCCAAGAACAAAAATATACTCCTAATCATGATCTGTGAAATAATAACAGCGATGAAACATTAACAAGTGACATGAGTGACAGGCTACTCTTTCTTTGATGTATTCATGTGTGAATCAGTCACACAAATCAGGCAGCAGGTGCTTTGCATGGACACTTTTCTTATGTCACTTGACGCTATCACACTAATACTAATCTCAAATAAGGTTATAAAACCTACCATTTGTCTGCAGTGATCTTGCCAACACGTGTCTATTTTCTTCAGGAAAAGCACACTGTCCAGAGCATCCGTAAGAATAGTGTTAAGGTAATACTTTCACTGAAAAGCTTTACTGCTGTGCTATGTGTCAATTCTGCATATCATGATGATACATGATCCACACTAAGCTATATCAAATGAATAACCGGTAAACTTCTGGTAAACAGAGATAAGGAGAAACAGAAACTGGAAAGGATATTCTCTGAATTGATCGATTTGGGCCTTGATGTGGTCTTCACACACTACCCTCAGCTGTTTGTACAGCTTAGCAGATATCTTGTTGGAGCAGAGATTCTCAACAGCCTATGAGGGAGGGGGAAAAAAGTGTCAAAAGTTATTTGTTTATAGACGGATTTAACTTGACAACAAAAACATTCTAAATTGACCCCCAGCTCACTTCCTGTTGCACTGTTGGCTAGTACAGGACATCTCCGAAAACACCACAGCAGACAGGACTGACAATTCCGTGAAAACTGTCTATAGAGGTGGCCGGCCTGAGGTCACACATTGTTCTCACAAACATGGCACTCCTCCCGCTGTTCTCAGCATAGGTTATTCAACAAACATAGTGTAAACTCTGCAACGTTAGCCAGCTCTATTATGGACTTCCGGTTTGAATGAAGGGCATGCAAATCCGTACAGAGGGGCAGCTATCCCCAGACCATAGGGCTTGCTCTGAGAAGCTGGTAGCCCTGGCCTTAGTGGCCTATGTCGTACCTGGTAGAGCTCCTCTAGATTGTACTTGATTGAAGTGCTGTTCTGTATGGCCTCTACTGCCTCCTTCAGCTTCTGCCAGGTCTCCTGTGTGTAGTTCTCAGGCAATTTGGGCTTTTCTGTATGCAAAAGAAACCAAAAACATGGTCTGAAAACATACAAGAGTGGCTCTCACTAGGATCACTGGTACAATAGCTAGATAAAGATAAATATGGATAGGGTACTTTATCCCCGGAGGGAAATGCTGGCATTACAGCAGCAGTAACATCAATGGCAGTAACACAACATAACATATCAAAAACACACAAAGAGGTCGGTGTCTGTGAGAACTTAGAAAAAACTATACCTATTTTACACAACTACTACAGCGCCCTTGCACTGTAGTAACTGTCGCTGTGGAGCATACTATTATTACTATGCCTGTACACGGTCACTGTAAGTACAAAATACAAAATGTGCTATGTGGACAAAAGTGTACAGTGTGCAATGTGAGTTTAATAGTGACTTTATAGGAGGGGAGGAGAGAGGGAGAGCTAGCTATTTCAATTTTAAAACAATTGCATTTACTTTGTCTCTAAAGTGACAAAAATATTACAATAACCGGGGTTAGTCACTGCCAGGTTATCACTGGTAAGTTGCATGTGGTTTTCAGCACTTGAAATGTTACATTGTATCACACTATCTTCCACCTCCACATCTGCCTTGACTATCGTGCATGCTACCTTTGAAGTTCTTGATGACTAGTTTCTTTGCAGCGCCAGGTTTACTGTTGGAGAAGGTGTTGGAGCCTGCGGTTTTCGTCAGTCCGTTTGCATGATGTCCTACCCCACCTGGCATGAACACAGTTTTGCTCTTATTAGAGCACGAAGCAGCCTCCTCAGCCATTTTCACATCCAGTCCAATGGAATCCACTGAATCTTCGAACCTCAACTTCTTTTTGAGGTGTTGCGCATTGAAAATGAGGGAAGGGGAGGAATTCAGGGCTTTGGGAGACGAAGAAATTGTATCAATATCTTCCCTCTCTGAACTGTTTATTTTCCTCTTCTTCGAAGACGTGATACCGCTGTCGTTTTTGACATCAGAAGCTGCTGGTCTAGCCTCCTGGGTTGGCGGTGGGGGATTAGGGGAAGGTAAACCTGTTGGAAACATGAAAAAATGGAATACAAATTCTAACAGCCAGTCTTAATCTTAACTTCCAGTTTTGGGATGGGATCCGCGTCCGAAAGGTTTCAACTAACGTTAGCTTAATTCAGAGAGGCCTTTTCCAAGTATAAAATTGACAATAAATTGCAAACTACACAGCTCCAGTTGAACCTAGCCCCTCTCTCTTTCTTGTTATTGCTGGCAGAAGAAAGATGGTTGGCTATTGCTTCCTCTTTTCCCCTCTCGTCTAACCACGTTGTGGAGCAGTTAGCGAGTCGCGAGAGCTCGTTGGAGATACGGTAATTATTTCCAGGCGAAATGTAGAATGAACCCAGATTTTAAATGATATTAAAGCATTTGATGTTGGTAAACTCTTGATAAATTCACTAGTAAAAGCGATTCATGACCCCACCGGAAGTACTTTGTACGAAAGTACTTTTTTGTGCACGAGCTTTTTCCCTCCCCATTCAGATTTTGGCCGCGAGATGGCGTCATGCCAACACCACTGGTTATTGTATTACTTTTCAGTTTAATTCAGTTTAATTAATTGTAAATCCCAGAGTATTCCCGGTTTATGATATGTGTCTGATCTACCTAAACCAGAGATACAAAGTGAAACCTTTATGCGCATAGACCCCCTACTACACACAAACTCTGCCCAGACTTTAACCAAAGATGCATCTGCTTTAACTAACGCCTATAAACGGACTGTGCGATGCAAATGGTTCTTAGTTAATAATTTTGTAAACTGTCAATGTGGAACATAAAATGTGGTGTGATTTTACAAAGCTTACCATTTTCCCCCTGAAAGAACATCTTTATGACAGGAAAGGAAGTTCTCGAATTGGACTTGACCTGCCGTATGACGCGAACAACTGCCGTAAAATGACGTTACCCTGGCCCTCCACTGCGAAACAAGCGTGCAATTGAATTATTTGATACATGAATTGCATTTTATTCATTTGTGTTTATCATAGTCGGTCTGGCATAGTGCGCGCGGGCAAGCCTTGGGACAATTGAGAGAATACGGTAAAGGCGACCAACGAGGATGTTTAAAAAGTACGTAGCGTTCAATTATTTCTCTGTTGTATCTATCATTAGCTAGCTAGGTGGCTAACTCTGGTTGTCATCGCTCGTCGTTAGCTGGCTAGCCAACGCGCTTCAGCTAACGCTAGGTGTATTTTAGCTTGTTCAATACTTCGTTCAATTCATGAGACAGGCTAACATTAGCTATCATATTGCTAAAGTTTTGTCTGTTGTTCCACTGCACTGTTACCGGATTAGGACTTTCCCCGACCACAAAAGTCAACTTTATTGTAGCTCTTGATGTTAAAACAGTCAAAACCTAGAATACCGGTAAATGTCATTCACAGGGTCGTCTCTGTGAACTAACGTTAAAATAATTCATTTCTGAACATGGACAATTCTCTAATAATAAAGCTAGGATCAGAGAAGCAAGTCTCTAATCTGAATCTTGCGTCATCAAGAGCCAAATGGTATTGAAAATGAAGATGTGCTGCAAACAGAATAAGGTGTTTCCTCATTCACTGACACAGTTGAGACGTGTAACCATTGCAGATCTCTGACCTGTTCTTAGTTGAAGCTGAGGGGAATCAACATGAGAAGTCTGTTTAAGACTGCATTTTGAAACGATGTGTCTTATCTCACTCAGCCTTTGGTCATGATTTGTTTTTGAATATTTTTTCTGTAGGTCTAGCATCAGATCAAATTGAAACATTTCATGGTCATTGGTTACAGAGAAATAAACTGATAGTCTCTCCTCTGTATTATCTGTTTAAATAGAGGTTGAACAGCATGAGTCGCACATTAGCTAATGTTAGTGTTGAGAAGATCTGTAGGAAGATCACCATTGAGAAGATCCGGCTCGAAGGACCTTTTGTTGGGAAAATCTGGCTGGTTGTAAGGAAGCGATCTACAATGATGTTACAGATGACATCAATGTCGGATCGGGATCTCTCATTGCGACATCTCGTAATGATGTAATTTCTCTTTGTGACGTCACACCAATGAGGTCACCGTGTTGATGTTACTCGGCATCGCAACACTGCTGATGATGCCATTTGTGATGTCACTGAATGCAGGAACTCTGACCTCACTACTGAAGTTGGAGTGCAACATTATCCTCTCCATTGTGATGTCAGCCAGAGTGTGACATCATCCTCTCCATTGTGATGTGGTTCTCTGTCTTCTTTCAGATTTGATGAGAAGGAAAACGTGTCCAACTGTATTCAGCTGAAAACGTCAGTGATCAAAGGAATCAAAAATCAGCTGTTGGACCAGTTTCCTGATATCGAGTCATGGCTCAACCACATTATGCCAAAAAAGGACCCTGTCAAAATAGTGAGATGGTATAATCTCTCAATTGATCTTTCTTACACTATATGTATTTTTGTGTCATGGATCATCTCCTGTATGCTGTCTACATGTTTTCCATTATTCTCCCTACAGCCATGAACACATTGAAATCTTGACAGTGAATGGAGAACTGCTTTTCTTCAGACAGAGAGAAGGACCGTTCTACCCAACTCTCAGACTGCTGCATAAATGTAAGATTGATGACTGATTGATTGACGGTTGTATTTGCAATTTTGCACAAACATTGATTCTGTATGTCACAGATTTCTTCACACTCATATGGAATCCTCTTTTCTCCTCGTTTGTTTAAATGTTATAGATCCATTCATTCTTCCACACCAGCAAGTAGACAAAGGGGCCATTAAATTTGTCTTAAGTGGAGCCAACATCATGTGCCCTGGACTGACATCACCAGGCGCTAAACTCTACCCAGCTGCCGCAGACACAGTAGTCGTATCCTTCTATCCATGATGTTATACACCAGGGTTTGCATGATTGATTCCTTCTGGTTGATGCTAGAATGGATCACCCGGAGGGACATCCAACCCTAACCCCAACCAATCATCACTCCCCATGCCTAAACCCAACCAATCATTACTCCTCATGTCCCTCGATACATTCTAGCATAGGCCATTACTTCTTTAATTACTAACTGGAATTGGAATGTCACCCAGCTGTAAGGAAACAGAATTGAATTCCACTTATAGAGATGCTGTCTTGGCTTGATAAACATTATAAAATATAATGAATAAAATAAAAGACATTAAGTTATAATGTATATAGTATGATTTCATGTTATGTATAAAATATCACATGACGGGTACCTTTTTTTATGACATTCAGTATTGATAATATATAACACATTTTCTATTACATATATTACACAACATTACATGTGTGTAATCTCAGCTATGTGGTAGGGGGGGAATCGCAGAATTAAATTCAGCTTACTGTTAATGTTTCCTGTAGACCCCCCCCATTTCAATTCCAATTCCTTGGTTGAATTGGAATTAATGTCCATTCATGAATTGAACCCAAACCTGCTATACACTTTAGCTGTTGTCAGTTGTATAAATTGATTTCCACACAATATACTGTACATATAACACATTTCTTTGCATACATTTTCCATGTCATAAAAAAAAGTCCCCCCCCCGTCTCGCCATATTCATTCATCTATGTCTGCTTCCAGTATGAAATATTTCAGAACATATGTTCTGCTAGCATCTCTAGATAAGTTTCAAGATGTTCATTTTTGTATGCATATCGCTGTGTACGTTTAAGTTCACATCGTACTTGTATGAATTTGTCTTTAATGACTCGCTACAGGCCATAATGGCAGAGGGGAAACAACATGCACTTTGTGTTGGCGTTATGAAGATGTCTGCAGAAAGCATGTAAGATTTAAATTTGATAGAACAATACATTTTAGTAACTGTGGTTGATGCTTCCATGATGGTTAAAAATCGTTTTGTTTTTCTGCTTTGTCAACAGAGAAAAAGTCAACAAGGGAATCGGAATTGAGAATGTTCACTATCTTAATGACGGATTGTGGCACATGAAGACGTATAAGTGATGATATCGGCACCGCCCAACACCCCTCTGAAAGCGTGGAGCTCTTGACAGCGAGGCATGAGCTGCCAGTCAATTGTTTACACCTATGGACTTAGCTGTGTAACTTGCTGGAGGCTTTGAATCAATCGCCATGATGCACAAATAAAAAAAAATCTTGCTTTAAATCTGTTGTTTTGCAGTGCTGCTGGTTTAAAGATGATACAACACAGAGCTGAGTTATGAGCTCTTTTAGTCCAATGTCATCAAGTTGCTGAAACACTGATTTAATTAAATATAAATCAAATGCTACACATAAGGGGGATTGTATGCAAATTTATTTCAGGCAATACTGTGATTTGTAAGGTTTTCATGTATTCTCAGAGTGAGATATAGTTCAGTACAGACAAAATGATCAAACATGTCGGTGTCTTGTAGCAGATTAAGTCCACAGTAGTTGAGGGAGTGGCAGGGTGGAGTCACCAGGCAGGACCGTCAGACCTGTTCTGCTGCCTTTTCCTGTCAGCAGGTGTAACATGAATTTGTGGGTGCTGTCAGGTGGTGGGAAAAGGCTGCTTTGTTTTTGAGTTTACATGGCCTCTTGGCTCTCAACACCTGTTATAACCCCACTGCATATTTCCAAAAATACACGAGCATCCACACATGAGAATAAAGTTCTTTTGTTCAATCTTTCAGAACTTGTTTTGTCTTACCCAACAGCAGAGCTATAGATCACTTAAGCACCACATACATTAGCATCCATGTGTTAAGTCACAACAACATAGTGGTTAGCATTGCAACCAGTAATCATGGCAGAATTGAACACAGTAATAATACCATGGTAAATCTGGAATAGTATACATTCACGATGCTTTAAAAATAGCAACACATTAGTTTCTTAATTTTTCAAAGCTTTCCCTTTAGCAAAAACACTTACAATTATGCATGGCAAATTATCCATCATTACAACTTACCAACAGTGTTTCTCTTGAACCCCTGGGCCCAGTTGCACAAAGCACTTTAGGTTAAGATTTCCCTTAGAGTCAGAGTTAAGGTGTCCATAAAGTAGAATCGGCTGCACAAAACACCATTAAACACCCTTGTGCTTATGTTTTCCTTAAAATGTTTAACCTTATGGAGAAGATTTAAGGGTGTTTTGTGCAGCCGATTCTATTTTATGGACACCTTAACTCTGACTCTAAGGGAAATCTTAACCTAAGGTGCTTTGTGGAACTGGTCCCTGGTCCTTTTGCTCAGCACACTTTCATTCTCATCCCCATAACCTTTTAACAAACCTAGCAGTGAGAATTGGGAATATGTACCATTAATGTTTCCAGTCAATCAGGCTTTTATTACAAAAAATAAAGTTAAATCAGCAATACGTTTTATTGCAATGGTGACAATCATTTGAATATATTAGTGGTTTCCAAATTCCAATAGAAACCTTGTATATTCAAAAAGTACATTTGTTAGGAAAAATAGCTTTTCACATTGACTTTATTAGTCCTTTAGACCTTTATTACTCCGTTGGAACCTATGAGGAACAAATTTAAACCTTTAAGTGAAAAGAGAAAGTCAAAATGGGGTTGAGAGACTTTTTTGAGAGTAGCAATATCCTTCAAACTTACCGCCACATGTAATGTTTATTGTCACCGAGGGGTGTAACCAAACAGATTTCATGTGTGGAGACAATTAATGAGAATGCAATCCATTCAAAGGACTGCACTACCAATTAACTCAGTTTAGTTTACCCACACTACACAGAGGTGGCCGTTGTACACGTTTCGTTTAGTGCAAAAGGTACAAAATATATAACAGTAATATTCCCACCCAACCCACCATCTATTTATTCCCATCTATTTATTTTTACAAACAGCCTAAAAAAACCATCTAAAAGTCAGGCCTGCCATCACAGAAGCAGTCTCTGAAATGAGAGGTTGTCAAAGGAATGTGACACTAGTCGTTGTCTGAACCATCAGGAGGGTGAAACAGTAACAGGTCGTTAAAATCGTGTCCATACGGACGAAGTCTGTAAACACCAAACATCATGACTTGCATTTGGTTGGGCGACATCCCGCTGAACGTGACTGCCATATCGGAGCAGCAGCCCTCCACTACGTTAGTGGGGTTCTTGTTCATGCTGTCAGATATGAGGCTGTCGACACTCTTGCTGTTGAACAGGCCCTTCCCATGTGTGTCTTCCCCATTCTCAGCAAACACCCCGGTGTACTTGAGACAGACGGCCAGCTGCTTCTCCTCGCTCAGCTTCCACAGGGCGCGTCCTCTTTCTGGACATTTGTCCTCATCCTGGAAAACATTCACCAGCCTTTTCAGAGCTTCGTAACTTAGCACAATGCCACTTGCGTACTCCACATACTCAAGCTCCCCTGACTTCATGGCGTGGCCGATGTAGAAGGGTTCACTGGGATCCTTGGTGAGCACCAGGTACTTGAGATTCTCGATGATGGCGAAGGTGGTGGGTCGCGCCACGAAAAACCAGCGCAGGTCGCCGGCATTGTCGTAGGCATGCTTCAGAGCCTTACGCAGCCTGGCCCACTCATCTTTTTCCTGTAGATCTACAGCTTCAAGGGCCTTGGATGACTCTGAGCTGTAAAACACTGCCTGGTCACAGTGTTTGCTCCAGGTGTCTTTCGCAGTCGCCCAGTAAACCAGGACCTTGGGTTCGACCATGATGATGCAATAGACTTGCACTTGGTGAGTCAGCTCCTCCATCTGAGTCTCAGTAAGGCGCTTCAGCTCATCTTTGCTGGCAGCCATGACGTGGTGGTGGTGATGGTGGTCCTCCGTGTTGGACTCTGTGCCGGGGTTGAAGCTGCTGATGAGCGACAATACCAGGCAGCACAAGCCTCCCAGGAGCATCCCCTTCATGAAGGAGCTTCCCTCTGACAGCATGTTGGCAGCAGGCGCTGTCTGAGCAACAAAGACTTTTAATTTAATACAGAAGAAAATACAGCTATTAACACAACTACTGATGATGTCACAGACTTTATATGCTAATTGTAGAAAATGCTCCATAATGACCCACCATCAGGCCTGTTCTTGGGGCAATTGACGCCCGTAATGATGATGACACCGCCGTGACATCATCGATGATGATGTCAGAGTTCACCTGTGAGGTCATCAGTGATGTCAGACGGTCTAGGCTGACTGTGATGGCATACGTGACGTTATGAGGTCACCGATGATGTCATACCTCCGCGGACGTTGTGACATCACCAACGATGTCATACATCGAATGTGGGGGGTTATAAAAAGGTGTTGTTCTGTTATGATATGATATGTATTGTATTCTTGGTCCTATGTTCCCTTCCTGCAATCTGTAAGCTCTGTACGCTGCTTCTGCCTTGCTCCTATTGCCTGATATTTCATTAAAGCTTGAAAAGACATCTCTGTGGTTCTGACCGATCACTGCCCGTGAGCCCTTACCTAAGATCCGGCAACTTCACACAAGGCAAGCACATAAGCTTCCTTACAAACTGGTCCTTTGAGCTGGTCCTTCGAACTCAGCCCTTGTCTGGGCTACATCGGCCCTTGCCTGGGCTACCTGAGCAGGGAGTCGGTTTTCCTGGTGGCTGCGGATGAGCTCCTCCCCCTGGTGGAACGTCTGGGAGTGTAGGGGGACCCGCCCCTGACTACTCGTGGATGTTTCGGACCGCTGGGGAAGTAATTGTTCCTCTGGTGGGTGGGGTGCCGGACCCAGAGCGAGCTCACCTGACGTAAGTCCTCGGATCCGGCTCGAAGGATCAGTTTGTAAGGAAGTTTATGTGCTTGCCTTGGGTGAAGTGTGAAGTGTGCTGGATCTTAGGTAAGGGCTCACGGGCAGTGATCGGTTAGAACCACAGAGATGTCTTTCAGGCGATCTTTATTGAATATCAGGCAGAAGCAGTATACATCGTATACGGAAAGGGAAACATAGGACCAAGAATACATATCATAACAGAACACCTTGTTATATACCCCCCCACATTCGATGTATGACATCGTTGGTGATGTCACAACGTCCGGGGAGGTATGACATCATCGGTGACCTCATAAAGTCACGTCTGCCGTCACAGTCAGCCTAGACCGTCTGACATCGCTGATGACCTCACAGGTGAACTCTGACATCATCATCGATGATGTCACGGCGGTGTCATCATCATTACGTCGTTGGCGCGTTGGTTCGTGGGCGTCAATTGCTCCAAGAACAGGCCTGATGGTGGGCCATTACAGACCATTTTCTACACTAATTAATTATAGGTCATAGATATTGTGAAACCATCAGTGATGTCACAATGGCTCTGTAAGTGTCAAGGCGTAAAATATTTGCTGTAGTGCCCCCTACGGGCACATTTCCCAGTGTTTTGACAAATTTTGGATCCGATCGGAGCAACGGCACAACTTACAAATCAGGACAAACAGACAGACACGCCACCAATGTAATGTTAGTAGGATTGTACTGTAGCTAGTCTGACTCAATGGAAGCAGGCTGCGGTATAAGCTCTGCCATTGGCTCCGACCATTTCAGTCGGAGCGAAGGGCTAAAGGCCTTTCCACTCCCTGTGTGTTGCTCTCAAATGCCTCCGTCGCTGTGAAACAACGTTAGCTAGCAAGCTAACAACCTACATGCTGAAAAAGGCAAGTTTTGTCAAAGATTTCGATTGTGCAATAAAGCAGGCCTGCTTGGTACTTTCGGTGGATGGTTGTAAAGATAACAGCTTTTCCCCCCGCTATACCAGAATGAGAGTGAGTTGAGCCAGACTCTCCTGCACTGGTACAGTTACAGTGCGAAACAAAGTGTGGAGATAGTCTGGCAAGCGAGACTAGATTGCAGCTAGTGTAACACTTCACTGGCGCTGCATGTCCGCATAGCCAAGCGGACACTAGTGTTAATTAATGTGCAATAAACAACTACAGAGAAATGTAACAGTATAAAAGAAAGTGACCAAGTTAACGTTACGTAAAATCTCTCGAATCTTGAAGACCAAGTGACGACCACTGACTGGATATAAAACAGTTCAAAGTTTAAATATGTGAGCAGTGACAGTAACGTTGACGTTACCTCAAGCAGTGTGTTGTTATTAGTGCCGTTCAGTGGTGTAGTCTACATGATACGCAGGTATACGCAGTATAGTATAGAAGTATATTTAACAATATAGCTTTGTGACAGAACTTTCACTTCAGTGATTTCGTTTCCCAAACACCAGAAAACACTATAGATGGTCATATCGCCATTATATCACCACAGATGCACAAATATATATGACCAACAACTTTATACCAGGCTCTACTCTTCACTGTTGATGAATCCATCTGCACTGAGGCAGGTTTTGATGATGATGATCTCTCTGGTTTTGAATTATCACCTTTTGAAAATTGCGTCTGTTATTGAATTACCACAAAAGTAAAAGTAAACAAAGATACATATTTATAGGCCACTATCATTATTTGAAAAGAGAAGAACCCCCCCCCCCCCCGAACTAAATCTCACTCCAAGCTGAAATTTACAGTAGCCTCTTTCACTTCCCAGTTCCCACCCATTTTGTGTCTAAAATGCAGGAAGTAACACAGGTGCAAGCAGAACATTAATAAGGGTTTCCATTTAGGTGATCCGGGCCCTCGTTAATGTTGCTTGCACCCGAGTTACTTCCTGACTGTCTTGTAGATACAAAATGGGCGAATTTGGTGGGACGTGAAAAAGGCTACCCACTACAATAAACTACTAGACCACCACGTCGTCGTGACGTCGTGTAACATTTATAGCGAGTGTTGACATTAATTTTGTCTAGCTGGGATATATACATTATCGGCTAAATCAGCTGGTCAAGCGTAAGCTAACGATGTACAACTCGCGAGCGCAGTCTCGTTAGTTAGGCTAATAACATGCAATAACTTGTTTACTGAACCTTATTTGATGTAATTGAAAGCTGCCGCCTCCTCTCTTCTCTTTGCAACGTGTTACCAACATAGACTGACTAACCAGTTCCCACTTTTCCTGTTCAGATCAGCCAGCTAGCTGACGTCTGGTAAACACCACCAACTTCCGGGTTCAAAATGCACGTGACTCTACTGTGGGCGATTTTTTTTTTTGGATGATGGCGAAGGCTTGGAGGAAAGGAGCCGCGCGTGTGTGTGTGCGCGTGCGTGTGCATGGATGTAGAACATTTTGGTCTGCCAAAAAGTGATTTTATAGCTGGCTGCCAAAAACTGATTGCCAAAAATTAATTGAGCTACTGTCCACGGTGCCATGGCACGAGTCCGCACAGCCTGTATTGTCCAGTTTATACATCAATAAAATAACAATACTACAGTATTGTCTCCATCAATGTTTAGGCTATTATGTGTTTGGTATGTCTAATATCCTTGTTTATGCCTATATTTGGAAACTAGACTATAATAAACATGATTTATGGATGGGTTATAGTAAAGTAAAGTGCGAATTAGCAATAACCGCGACCAGATATGCGATGCTGCATTCATGTTCTCCTTGGATATATCATATTTATGAGTTGCGAGCACATGAACAGGGATGGCCCTCCAATTACGAGTGGGAAATTGGGTGATACCGGAGTTGTGACGTTGCGTGAGGTTTCGGGAATACAACAATGGCGGAAAGTATGGGGTCCGTGTCACCAATTGTAAAAAGTTATAGGCTATATTTCATTATTCTGTTCATACGTAGCTATCATTTATTGCCAGGCAGCTGGCTGCCAGACTGGCCTATCTGGCTCTGTCTGAAGGAAGCTGACTGACTGACAAACCTCAAAAGTTAGTCAACCCTCAAAATGCTCAAAGTGATGACATCACTGATGACTTCACAACTGCTCGAATGACATCACTTGGAAGGCTGACTGACTCACAACCCTGAGGACAAATTATGTCATCAGTGGCTGGCAGGCAGCTAGCTGCCTGGCAATATTTTTGCCAAGCAGCCAGATGAGGTCAACAGTGATGTCATCAGTAACATAGGCCTACATGCTGCCTGGCATATAACGAGTATGACATCAATCGGAACGCTGACTGACTCACAACCCTGAGGACAAATGACATCATCAGTGGCCGGCAGCCAGCTGCCTGGCAATTTTTGCCAGATGACGTATGACGTCAGTGATGTCATCAGTAACACACATGCTGCCTGGCTGGCATAATAGCGAATTTGCGCTTGTTGGGTGCACTGGTCCTTTTTGCCAGGCAGCTAGCTGCCGGCCTACATCTGGCTATGTCTGATAAGGAAGGAAGCTTACTGACAACCCTGAGCAAGTATCCGAAATGCTCAATCGGATTCTTGCTCAGGTTTGTTTAAAGCAAGGCAATGCAAGTTTATTTCATACACAGAGAGGCAAAGTGCTTTACCAAACAACGTCATCAGTGGCCTGCAGCCAGCTGCCTGGCAATATTTTTGCCAGGCAGCCAGATGCCACCATCAGTGATGTCATCAGTAACACACTGGCATAATAGCAAATTGTGCTTGTTTTTAGTAGTTGCACATTATGCCTAAGATAATGACCCACTACTTGTTTTTGGTAAGAAAATACCAGCCACGAAAAAACAACCATATTTTCTGACATCCATGTTTGTTGCTCTTTCCAACCAAGAGCTGGTAAGTAGGAGCTTCCGAGGAGCATGTGAATTATAGCGCTGATAACATCACTTGAACCATTGTGACGTCACAATGTCTATGTCAGTGTGAAGGCCTAAATACATAAAATATCACTGTAGTGCCCCCCCCTATGTATCAAATGTTGTTTACTACAACAATTTGAGAGCCCTGGAGACAACCTTATAATAACCTGATACCCCTCATCTGCAGAATATTAGCGACCTTTCTGTTTGATAGAGTCCTGCAGCCCAAACCATCATAGAACAAACAAAGCTCTTCTATTTATTTTTCTTGTTTATTTGGAATCAATTGCATTTTACTTTCCTATTACATTTTGAGATTTTATGAGATAAAAGGATTAACCATGTAATCAATTACTCCTATCCAACCCAGTGCCCTCCTCCCTATCTAACCCAGTGCCCTCCTCCCTATCCTCCCCCACCTCCCCTCCTCTCCCACCAAACCACTAACCCCCCTCACCTTCCCCCCACTCCTTTCCTCCCCCACCTCCCCTCCACTCCCACCTAACCACCAACCCCCCCTCCCACTCACACCCTCCCCGCCCCCACCCACAACCACAACCCCCACCTCCCCTCCCCATAGATCCGGACCGCCCCCTCACCATCACCGAGGATGAAGTCCGCCGGTCGTTCTTGCGTATCAATCCACGCAAGGCGGCCGGCCCGGACGGCATCCTTGGGCATGTCCTCAAGGCCTGCGCACACCAGCTGGCAGGCGTATTCACAGACATTTTTAACCAGTCCCTCTCCCTCCGGCAAGTTCCCTCCTGCTTCAAAACAGCAACAATCATCCCCATTCCCAAACAGCAGAAAGTGACCAGCCTCAACGACTGGCGCCCAATAGCCCTCACGCCCATAGCCAGCAAATGCTTTGAAAAGCTGGTTATATCACAGATCCGCCCCACACTCCCCCTGGACCACCACCCGCTACAATTCGCATACCACCCCAACAGGAGCACAGCGGATGCAGTAGCACACGTCCTCCACACCGCCCTCTCCCACCTGGAGGGGAAGGACACCTATGTGAGAATGCTGTTCGTGGACTACAGCTCAGCATTCAACACCATAGTACCCTCCAGGCTGGTAAGCAACTCAAGGATCTGGGACTAAGCACAGCAATGTGTGACTGGATCCTGGACTTTCTAACAGACCGCCGCCAGGTGGTGAGAGTGGGCAACCTCACCTCCTCCCCACTGACCATCAGCATAGGAGCGCCACAGGGGTGCGTCTCCAGCCCCTTCTGGTATGACCTCTACACCCACGACTGCGTGGCGACTCAAACTTCGAACACCATCGTGAAGTTTGCAGACGACACAGCGGTCGTGGGGCTGATCTCCAGGAGCGACGAGACGGCCTACGGAAAGGAGGTGGAGGCCCTGGAACAATGGTGCCAGGACAACCACCTCTCTCTGAACGTCTCCAAGACAAAGGAGATCATTGTAGACTACAGAAGGGGGGGGGGGGGGGGGGGGGTTGCACACCCCCCAATCACCATCAACGGCACAGTGGTGGAAAGGGTGGACAGCTTCAAGTCTCTGGGAGTCAATATCCACCAGGACCTGACATGGGCCAACCACACCGCCACTGTTGTCAAAAAGGCCCAACAGCGACTACACGGACTCAGGCGCCTGAAGAAATTCGGGCTAAGGCCAAAAATCCTCAGGGACTTCTACAGAGGCACCATTGAAAGCCTGCTGACTGGTTGCTTCACCACCTGGTACGGGAACTGCACCACCATGGACCGCAGGGCGCTAAGAAGGGTGAGGCGCGCGGCCCAGCACGTAACAGGATGTGAGCTGCCAGAACTGCAAGATCTGTACAACCAGCGGTGCCTCAGGAGGTCCCTGAAGATCATCAAAGACACAAACCACCCCACAACAGTCTGTTCTCCCTGCTACCCTCAGGGAGGAGATACAGGGTCCCAAGAGCATGCACAAATCGCTTGAGGGACAGTTTCTTTGGCATAACCTTCGTTATTTCGAATCCCACATAGGTTACGCCAAACCCCACATAGGTTACGCTAAAACCACGACCGCAAAGCGTCCTGCCTGTATTTGGCCAGTCGACAGGAAAGTATCGCGGGACTTCACGAGACTTGGTGACCTAGATTACGTTTGAGGTAATTTGATCCCTGTGCACTCCAGGAAACAGCCTGGGGTGAAATAACACTCGGCTGGATGTTGACGGATCAGATTACGGCGATATGTGGCGAAAACGGGAAGAAAAATAGCTATTTAGATGCAGGAAATACAGGCTACCACTTGGCCCCAAATCAACTCCATTTTACGACTGACTTGGACGATATTGATCTCAAAACAACGCTAGGACGCCCAGAAACGCTGCAGACATCGCTAGGTGAGTGGCCAAATCATAATTAATGCCAGGAAATGGCTCCAGGTTAAAAAAAAACGAAATTCTCCTTTAACATATACAAATAGTGTAGTAGCCGTACTGTACCGCACTGCAGCTGCTACCATCATGTATGACTAATGTTCAATAGTATGTTTAATTAGGTATATGCTACTTGCACCTAACAGAATGTTGTTATGTTTAATTATGTTTAAAGTATGTTCATGCCATTTGCACATATGTGCAGTGAATACGCCACAGGTGTGTCTACTGCTTTATTGCTTGTTGCCTCTTGTTTTTATTTATTTATTTTTATTTTTTGCACTATGTTGTAACGGAGTCTACAGCACAAGAATTTCGCACGTGATACTTGTACTACGGAGTGACAATAAAAATCTTGAAATCTTGAATTAATTGTCAAATAATATAGGCTTGCTGTGCCATTTAAATGGTCAGCTTTTTATTACTAGGTGCAACTCACATTTTAAAAGGGTGGTGCGGCACCATGTAGCGTAGGCCTACATAAAAGATGGTAGGCATCTATGCTTTGGTTAGTATAAATAAAATCAGTCCAAAACTAGAGATAAAAAAACAATACAGGGTTATTATGTTTCACAAGCAAATACTGTCTTACAGAAAAGGTGATTCTTCCAATGCACAGGTTCACTCGATTTCCCCATGAGACAGCAGCCTCTAATAGTCATTCAACACGAACCAAGTCACAGCAACATATTTCAACAAACTCTGACACAAAGATCTCAGATATTAGCGATGACACATGCTTTTCTACCATGTGGATGAACAGCCCATCGCACAAGAGACAGAGTCAGACATAAAGCATCTCAGCACTGCTGGACAGCCCCTGATTACTGTTGGAGAGTCAACATTTGTTAGGTCTCCCTGTACAAGCAGAGATAGGCCTGGGGTGAATTGACAGGCTCTCCTGAATTGCGTCTATGACGTCCATCACGGTCCATCACGTCAAAACCATTAAGGATGAGACTGGGTGTGATGATAATGTATTGATCAGATTGTGATGGATAGCCAAGCAGGATATAAAAGTGAAGTTCTCAGCCTAGCTGAGGTAGTCCAAATCTGTCCGTCTCAAGCTAGTCGTCACCATGCTTCCTGTAGCACTGCTTTACCTGTTAGCTGTGATTTGCTCTGCAAGGACACATGCTCTACCGCTATATCCTGACTCCAACATAGAACCACAGGCAGGTAAGAAAGAAAATCAGATTTTTCTTTTTTTTACAATGTTGATTCACATTGGTGGATCAGTTTGAGGTTTTAATTGGGTATGACCTTTTGTTATTAGAGACACTGAGATGTTTACTCTTTCTGATTTAATACTGAAATATCTGAATTTCAAAACAACGGTCTCTCACTGACTGCAGTGATATTACAGAAGTCAAGACAGAATGATAAGAGGCAGGTGTTTTGTCTCAGCAGACTTCATACAGAAACTAGTGGCAGAGGTGGAGGATGGAGAAAGTCCTGCTCCGGCTGAGCAGAGAGAGGTGAATAATCTGTATCCTCTACTGATACAGCACAACAGAGGGAGAGACTCCTGGAATAAAGGTAAAAACTGTTGGATTGAACAAGCAGGTTGCATGGATAGATTACTCACATCATTCATTCATTCATTCATTAATTCATTCATTCATTCATTCATATTTTAACATAATGATGTAATGGTACATTAATATTTTTTCTCCTCCCCTCTCCCGTTAAGTGGCAAAAGATTCAGCACAACAGAATACATTTGCTAACGTGGTAAGCCTAATGACAATGATATGTAGGCCTATTGGTATCTAAGAGGCCATTTACATCTGCATGCGTTTTCTGCCATCAGATTGCAATCTGATTGTACTTGACCACTTGAAATGCCAGGTGTAAACGCCCTCAAGACACATTGTAGAAGGATTGCAATCTGATCGGCCAAACCACCTCCGGAGGTGGTCAGGGACGCATTGTGTACACATTGAACACAAGTGTAAATGCAATGTGTCCTCTCAATCTGGATACAGCAGCTGTATGTGGATTGAGAGGACAACCATTTTGGGTGTTAATAAATTATCTGGATGTTATCTGGATAAGGAAAAACGCATGTTAACGCTAGGTGTAAATGAAATCAGGCTAATGTGGTCAAGCACAATCTGATTGCAATCTGATGGCAGAAAACGCATGTTAATGCCAGGTGTTTATGGCATCGAAGGAGCATGCTCTAGGATCAATGTGCAACATTATTATGTTTTGTTTCAGGTCGATGACTTCAAAGAAGTGGTTTTGAAGCTGGCAGCGGCTGACAAGCTTCGCTCTCAGGGTTTCGTCAGATCAGAGCAGAACTTGCCTAAAACAAACAAGAGAGGTGAGAAATTCTATTTTCCACCCAGCCGGTGGGTGGCACACCTTCTTATACACACCCCTTTATGAGATGCAATCAAAGCATGTGAGAGTATAACAATGCTTAACTTGATATCTGAGCTCGCATCATTGTAACGCAATGTTTATCAAAGGCCTGTGCCATTAAAAAGTAGGACAAGTTGCTTACAGCTGAACAGGATGCAAGTAGGACACAATGACTAAAGGAACTAATGACGAGATTGTCAGTCTTATCTCTAATTTTGCCCTCTTTGTTTCCCTGGCAGCGTGTTTCTGGAAATACTGTGTGACCAACTAGAAGTGCAGTCACAGGAAGATTTGTGCAATTTCGACTCGGCCCGGTTGGACACGCCTTCACTCATCTGCACCATCATTTTTGTTCATCAAACTGATCCCCTTATAGACCAAACATTGTTTTATACATGTAATCTAGAATAAAAGTGATCAATAGAAAATATATTTTTGAAGTTGGAAAATGGTCTTTTTGTGTGGCTGAAAATAAACTTGAATACAACATGAGCTGATTGGAAAAAGTTAATTTATGAAATCTGTATTGTATTGTGTTACAATATAGCACAAACAATCCATATCATGAAGAGTTACAGAATCAAATACACAATTTCATGTTTGAGACCTGTAGAGCAATGGAAGTCAGGGTGAATTTATTTCATTTCCCCCCACAAGGGAGCAGTATAGTACTAACACACAGACACACACACAGACACACACACACACACACACACACACACACACACACACACACACACACACACACACACACACACACACAATAGTACGACTTAAAACTTGTATTTTTTTGCATTAGAGTGACAAACAGAATAAGATTACTGTATGTCTATTGTACATAAGATACAGATGTATGTTGCATATTTCAAATAAAAATTAAAAATGAATGAACTGTTTGGGAAGGTTTCTTCACACATAATCATACATATTTTAATAAAGGGTGTTTTGATCATAGACAACATGTAAAAATATATATATTTACACTATAGACAAAAAATTCTAAATTAGATGACTGGTTAATTGCACATGTGGCCTTGTTTAATGTGGCATAACAATACCATTTTTCAGTAGAATGACTGTGAATAAATAGTCAATACAATACAATTGGGGTTTGTAAGGCAGAATACAGAATGATTTCTAGGCGTCCTTGTCAGAATTTGTATACTTGTCAGTTTCAGCACCCGATACAGAAAGAGATCTTTACATGGACGGTGGTGGAAGGAATTTGTTTTAATTCCTCTTCTTGCCCACGCTCAAGTAAGCCTTCTCGATTTCGATGTTGGCTGGACACGTCTGGTTGAACTCCTCTCTCTCGTAGGCGTTCTGGAGGTACCGCCACACCCCTGTGAACTGGGCCGGGATTTCAAAGTCACAGTACTTCTTGGAAGCAATCTATAAAGGAGGGGGAAAGACGATCAACATGTGATGTTTTCATGTATTTTGAGAAACATGAAATACACCAGGTTACATAATGATGCATTGTTGCATGAAGATAGGTATATCTTAAATCTGACAATATGCCAGATTTAAGTTCTTAAATCAGGCGTAGCAAGTTTGAACTCGGGCTTAGTTAGTTCTTAGCTAGCAACTAACTTTCCTAACTCTAAATAAATCATCATCTTACTCTGCAGCAGTCTTAATTAATTAATTAAAGTCTAAGACCAGTCTAAGGCTTAGCCTAGTATTACACCAGCAGGCTGATGTTTCTACGCCTGATCCATTTCAGGCGATTAGGACTATTCCTTTGCTTTGCTTCTTCCAGCTACCTGTGAGCAGTCATATATTATTGTATTATGATATACAGTAAGTCCTGCAGTTACTCAAAACAACATGTTATACTATAGGCTACCAGAAGATTAGACAAACGTGGATATTCTGCACAGTTCAGGTGCCAGCTGAAGTGACTGTCTCACCTTGATGACGTGCAGTTTGGGCAGTAGGTTGCAGTCGGCTAAGGTGAGGCGGTTGCCGTCCAGGAACTTCCTCTTGGAGACGGTGGAGCTCTCTCTGGAGTTGTGGTCGATCTCCTCGGGGAGCAGCGAGTTCAGGTAGAGGTCCAGACGGTGGAACTCCCGCAGCAGGTTCTTCTCATGGACTGGAAAGACAGAAACACAGGGACATGTAAAGATGCTGGTCTGTAGTGTTTTGCTATACAACTTTGCAATTCACTCCAGAAATCACATACTAAGTGAATATTTAATATAATTGTTTTATAATTTCATATCATCACAAAATTGAACATTGTATTATAGTAGTTTGAATTTTGTTTTTGGGTCTTCGCTGGGCTTTGTGACTGCTGCCTTGCTGATTCCTTTTGGTCATGACATAATTGATATGGAGACCAAGCCACCACCAACACCGGCAGTTCAGTGAAACATATATTTTGTATGGATTTACTTGTACATCTGCATAATTACATTAAAAGTTATAGAACACATTTAGGAGCATCATCAACAGGCATGAGTGAGGGGGTACTATTGACATGGCAAAACAGCTCAAGGTGTACATAAGACAAAAAAGGTTGGGAACCACTGGTTAATGTATTTGAAGTATTGGTTGAAACCAAACCTACAGCTGTTGTTTGGACTGTTCTTGATGAAAGCAGAGAACTTTGCAAAAATGTCAGCGCCCACGTCAAAGGACTCTTTGTTGAGCGGGCTGAGGTGAGGATACCTGGGGACGAGACAGGAGGAGCCTGGGAGTCAGCTTGTTTAAAGGGAATACGCTTCTAATTCACATTCCAGCATAATGTATGTAGGGCTAGTGATTATAAGGGCACAGTACCTGGGAGGGGCCAGTGTTTGTTCAAGAAACTCCTCAATTTTTATGAAGTCTGTTTTGAGGGTGCCGTTGTAGAGGAGGAAAGGAGGGTTGGTCCCGGGGGCGAGGTCCTTGAGCTCTGCTGGCTTCCTGGAGGACACAGAGCAAGATGGAGACAGGGCGGTGAGAGAGAAGGATAAGCATCTCGCTGATTTACTCAATCACAATCACTCAGTGGTGCCATGTCACACATGAGTACAATTGTTATCTAGCATGTCAAAACTGAGAGTGGCGTTCTGGATTCAGTGAATGCAGCGGTTATCTGGGCTGTCAAAATCAAATGCGGCATTCCGGATTAATGATTTCAACATTGGCTGTTGATTTAGTTAATAAAACACACAGGGTTGGGAGTGTTTGGCTATTTAAGGGCCCCATGCATGAATCACTCGATTATCAGCATCCTTTCAACATTCCCTGATCTTATTTGCTCACCAGTAAGCCCTGAGAAATTCACACAATAAAGGCTCAATTAAAAAAGGTGTTTGTCCGAAAGCAACACAGAGGCTCTTTGTAGGCTACGCTTTCAGATGCTTTGGGTTTACAAGCTCCTCCCTTCAACTCTGTTGCACCGCATGAGTAACGCCTCTATATTAACAGAAGAGAAATGGGTTGGCTTTCTGAAGAACATCTCAATTCTCCTAATAACGTCTTCACAGGGATCTTTGTGAAAGTCCCTGCAGCCAGATGGTCAGGAAGGGTGTGTGCAAGAGGAGGGGTGCTTACTTCCTCATGTCAACAGTGGTCACTGTGAACTTGACTCCTTTCAGCCATAGCACCATGAAGAGCCTTTGGCAGAAGGGGCAGTTTCCTACATTCTCTCCATCATGGCCAGCCTGAAAGACACAAAAAGCAAAGTAAGAAAGGTGTCAGGCTTCAGATGACAATGCAATTCACACACACACACACACACACACACACACACACACACACACACGCACGCACGCACACACACACACACACACACACACACACACACACACACACACACACACACACACACACACACACACACACACACACACACACACACACACACACCTCATGATCATGAGATAGCATGGCCTATTTTAGCCAATGAAGCAATCGCAATCTCCCGAATCGTCCTGTGCTGATGAACAAGTTAAACAACCTCCCTAATCTTCCTCTGCTAGTAAACAAAAGATATCTGGTGTGATAGGCGTGCCTGGGATATTTTAGGGATTTGTGGAGAGGGAGGAAAAGCAGGCATTGTGTTGGAGAGGAAGATAACACACACACACACACACACACACACACACACACACACACACACACACACACACACACACGCACACACACACAACGGCACAGTCGGGTGAAAACACCACCTGCCTGGGCTTCAGCATTGTTCTGATATGTTGTAAATAAGCTGTTTGTTTGTGACTGTGTGTTAATGTTATATTGACAGAGTGATCTGTATTGTCTCTATCTGTATCTGTATCTATGCCTTGTACTGTCCTTTCTGTGTGTGAGGTTCACTTGACCTATCATGTATCAGTAAACAGTGATATGTTAATTCTTTATATGTTTCTGCACTGATGTCACTGAAACACATTTGTTTTGTTATGGTATCTGGAGAATAAAATGATTCTCATGCTTTTGATAAGTGGAAAAGCTTAGTTTTTCCCCTCAAGACCGAGGCATTTTTCTCTATTTCAGTTTCAGTTTGTGTATGTAATAAACAAAAGTACATTTGTAAGGAAAAATAAGAATTCCTATGAGTGACTGTGTGTTCTCGTTAAAAAATTATATTTTTGAAACATGTGTGTGTGTGTGTGTTTGTTTATGTGTGTGCGCGTGTGTTTAAGTGTGTGGGTGTGTCTGGGTCAGGCTTGAGGCCAATATCTCCCTGCTCTCTGTGGGTGTGTGATGATAACTTTTCCTCTGCTGTCTGGTCTCACTGATAAAACCCTCTCTGACTCTATAGGGCTGCACACACATGGGCATCTGTAGCATCATGTGGTGTCTGTGGATGGTGCCCATCAAAGAGAGTTGTCCTCTGATTGATGACTGAATACACAGCAAAGTACTGTAGATCTCTGTCCTTTTACAATACTCAGTACTGATAAGCACACAGCAAATCTCAGTGTCTGTCTACATCTATTTTGTCAGATGACAGACAAAATGGGTATTTCATATTTTGATTATATGTAATCAGATTATTTGCAGCACATTTACAAATAATAGAGTGCAACTGGCTTTTGCTTCTTGTGTTAAAATCTACCTTCTTCTTGCCAGTTATTGGTTTGATTTATTCCAGATGATGTGAAAAAAGAATTGAGCTAATAGGAAGAATATTAAATTGACTGACCTTTATGAACAGCTCGATGCTTGGCTCTTTATCGGAGTCCTGTCGCAGTGCCATGTCGTCCCAAAAAGTTTTCCTTCCCCTCCAAGTCCAAATAACTTCTCCCCACAAGTGTCCACCTGAACCAAAGTCAGTGGCTCTCTGTAAAAATGCACAGGGCAGGAGTGGAAAGCGATAAGAGCAGCCTTGAGTAAGTGTACTTGACTGTTGCTCTGGAGTCAAGTGTGTCTCTGCTGATGTAGGCGCCAGAAGGAGGTGTGAGACCTTCCTGCTGCTGTGTTTTGTCTGAGCCCTCCTTGGTGACTATCGCTCTGAACACAAGTCAGGGGAGAGGGAGGATCCAGAGAATGGGCGGGGTACACGCTCTTATATACCCCGTGCCAAAAGCTAACAGGAGAGCTTAAAATAGGTCCTACTTACTGTATTCTGATATCACCATGTGACTCAAAACACACACAATTCATCTGGGACACACTCATTCTTACAGGTGAATGGGGTGTTTTAGATATGGATGATCATGGCATTATAGATTATAGGAATACTTTTCACCTCAACACTGTGCGTGTACAATACTACAAAGTGTCTACTGTGTATTGAAGGCCACAGGGAACCAGCAGAGACACCTAATATAATTTTGTGGCTAAAAAGTAGCTTTCAGTTCCACATCTGTTTAACTGAATATACACTTTGGTTAGAGGAATGTAATCAGAACGTGAACATATCAAGCTTATAAATTTTTCTTGTTCAGCCACACTGAACTTTCATACATTTTCTTTGTTTGATCAGAAACATTGAGATCTCCCCCCCACAGTATAATTAAAATGTACTTTTCCATGTTTCTATGCATTTGTAAGTGATAGGGCTCGTGGCCTCGCCCGGCCTGCAGCTCGCATATGCGCGCCTCGCCCGCAGCAGCCTCGCCCGCAGCTCAGCTGCTGCATGGCCTCGCCTTCCCCATTGGTACACGCGCAATGTCTCCCTCTCTCTCTCCCCCTCTCACCCTCAGTCCCCCCCCCCAGTCTCTCTCCCCCCCTCTCTCTCTCCCTCTCCCTCAGTCTCTCTTGTGTGTGTGTGTGTGTGTGTGTGTCACACACTGATGACATCATCAGTGATGTCACAATGACATGTATGGCATCACTGATGACATCATCACTGATGACATCATCACTGATGTAATCAGTGACATCATCACTGAACTATAGCCTCGTGTGTGTGAATTTATGACATCAGTGGGACAGACAGAGAAACAGCCCTAGCTCCCTTTTATATACTGATGATGATTCAGCTAAATGGTCCCTCAAAATGTATTTTATTTTTTAGTTTATTTAGCCTAGATTAGAAGTAGATACTTAGATTATTGTACTGTATAAATACAGACTATTGTCTTTAGGAGGTTGAAATTGGTCATGCAATGTTTTCTGCATTCAGATTATGTTTGTGTATGTAAAATTGGTCCAGCCTGGTATAGTCACCCTTCTGTAAAATAATAATGGAAATATGAGGGGATTGTAACAGGATATTGCATCAGGGTGAGGGAAGCCCCTACATGGCCCATGGTGAATAAAAAGGGAAGGAGGTGAGTTTTACTTTTAGCTGATAAAGTGTGAGACAGTATCAAGAAACAAAATGATTTGTGCTCAACAACCAAAGCTTTGTAGCCCTTTGCTCTTAAGGAATAAAAAATAAACATACTTTTTTCTAAGTATAGGTAATAATTAGTAAAGATGGCTGGGTAAATGAATGAATGAATAAATGAATGAATGGATATAGTTTACTTTCAACTTAGAACCACATGTCCCTTGGGGAGTTGGGCAGCAGTTCATTATGGTTTCGTTTATAGATAGATAGAGAAATAGGGGAAGGGAAAGTGAATAGCAAAATCCCCATACTTAAGTGTGGACATGCCTCAAGAAATAATCACCTTCACCATCTGAATGGGGTAAGACCATAATTATGCAAGAGCACCTCACAAGAGAATAAGAAAACAAACAGACACATGGGTCTACTACAATATCCTCTGATCTGGTCTTAATTATCTGACCAAGTGGATGATGGGAATTTACATCACTGAGAGGGAGGGTGGAAAACAAACAGTTCACACTGAAAACTCCCAACAAATCCTGGAACTTCAGTGAATAACAGTTGGCCAGCACAGTAAATGTAGCTCAGGCAAACACAGATGTAGAAAAGAAAGTCTCCTCCTTATTTTGCCTAGAAAGGCCGGGAAGTCATCACGGCTCAAGCTTTTGCAGCGATCAAATTCCAAATCTCCCTACTCACACATTCCCGTCAACTCTGTCTGCCTCTCCTCCACCTCCAACATAGTCATATCATGGAGTTATAAGGAAAAATTTGTCACTGTACTGACATTTCCTTTCGGATATGAATGGGATTTTACACTAATTTAAGGGCCTTTACGTTTATTTAATCATTGATAATAACCTCACCCTGTGTTCAGCGCTGCTGAACTTCTTGGCTTCTCATGTGTTATCTGTCAGTGTTTGGTTGGTATGACAACAACTGATCAGTGACTCAGGGTTGAGAAACAGCACTTCTGTAAACTGGAAATTAAGCTTCAAATCACAGCGTTTACGGTAAACTGAAACCAACTGTTGCCAGGCTACACTGAGACTGTAAAAAGTGATATGCTGGCAAAAAGAAACCACACTGGAAATGTGTAACTTGCCACTGACCTTCTCTCTTCCTCTTCCACAGGCCAAAAGGAAAGGCCCATCTCATGGAGATAGACAGCCGTATCGCCCCTGGACACACAGCAGCTGGAGGTCACCCCCTGGAAAGGAAAAAAGTGCCTTATCTCCATACACAGGACCTTCTCTGTTGACCAATGGGCCTGGCAGACTAATAAGAGTTGTGATTTTGCCATTACACACATACGTAAAGTCAAGATGTTATCCCACAAGCCATATAAAAACATTCCAGTGAACCTATGTAGATCTGCAATGGATTTAATCATTCAAAATTGAATATGGCTGTCTTTTGCAGCTTCTTTGATCTTTCGAAGTATAAATACAAAGTAAAGGTACAGTACGTGCATCCACAGGCAAACATGCAGTTACATACACGAACCCAACACTGGGGCTCAATTGTCAGCTCTTTTTAAAGCAGTGGACTGTCTTTTTATGGCTAAAGGGGGTGGCTGTTCCTTGGTCAACACAATGGCATCATTGACCCACTGACCGCTCTCTCCCAGCCAGTCAATAGCAAAACCAGTCTTTAGGATAAACCCTGGGGGTCTGTTATGCCGGATACGCACCATGACAGCCCCGTGGAGTTTCGGCAGGTCCGTCTGTCTCCTGGTTCTGTTTCTGGCTCTGAACACACACACCGCACACTCTGCTCGCGATTTCACTGGTAAGTGCAATTTGACATTCATAATTGCTTTAGTAGGGTGAAATCAAAACGCTGATCTGTCACATTTTGGCGGTGCAGCCTCTGTTAAGGAAGCTCCTGAAAGACAGTCAACGACATTCCCTCGTTTATCTCCTGTACATCCTGTGGTCTAAACAGCTGCTGCGGCTCATTCTGAGAGACTCAAATCAGGCTTAAGAAGCTGAACAGATTGTCCTCATCCTCACAGATCACCCAGAATAGGATCAGAGTGAACTATTTCAACAAAATCTTCAAGTTTTCCCGGACTGTGATACTTTCAAAGCAATAAATAAAATACAGTCAAGATTTAAGGACAGTATTTGGTGAACTGTGGATCATAAAGTAGGATGGACCACATATATTTTAAGATAATGATTATGAATAATATAATAAGAAATAATATACCGGTATATATATTTTTTTATTATATATATATAATTACACACACACACACACACACACACACACACACACACACACACACACACACACACATATATATATTTCATGGATTGATGAAGATAATGAATGAATGCTCTGACATGACAGACAGTCCTTGCAAGCGTGACTGAGGTAGCTTTTGTTCAAGACACATCAATCGTCAGCATTGCAGTGTATCTCTCCATCTGACCCTGGCAGATATCTCCATTTGTGTGCGACTAGGCCCAATAATAGTTCATTGTGAGTGAGCGCCTGGTACTGCCTCCCAGTCTCTCCCTGAAGCTGCAAGCTGCCTGTGTGGTGCACACAGCAGAACTGGCCAGGAAAACACACACACACGCACGCACGCACGCACGCACGCACGCACGCACGCACACACACACACACACACACACACACACACACACACACACACACACACACACACACACACACACACACACACACACACACACACACACACACACACACACACACACACACACACACACACACACACACACACACACACACGGGCCAAGGACAGGAAGCACAATGGGAGGGCAGTCTTAACTCACTGTCTGTTCCCTTGTCCCATGTGTTTGTATCTGTGGTCATAGTCCAAATATTGTCTTGGAGAGCTACAGTGTACACCCTGCGATGGGACACCGCCTACTTGTCAACCAGAGCTGGGCTGCAGGCAGTGGAAAATAATTCTCTAATAGGTCACACCATCCATCTTGCCAATATCGGAAGAGCTTCTACGTGCTGTGTTATTGAGAAATAGCCCTTGAGTCAGCCAATCATTTTCCGTTTGATAAAAAATAAAACAGATTTCAAGATTTTTTTTCATGCCGTAGGTCAAACTGCATCTACTTCATCAAATATGATTAAAATCGCTCGAGGGCGAACATCCAATCGTGAGATAAAGGACACATTAAGCCACTCCCCTTCAGATTAGGTAACAGGTGTTTGATTAGCGCCATATTGTTCACTTTCAATGGGATCATGTGCCCATTTTGACTTGGCGTCGGTGAGGCTGTGACTGTACGCCTGCACAATGCACAATTTGATGCTAAATTTGGTGCAGTCATTGTTTTTTTTCTCTTTCTTTCAAGGTTTTATTTTAATTCAGGACATGACACACTTCCCCAAATGAACCTTTACCCCCTAAATGTCCTAACAAGGCCAAGAAGATCTAGACAACATACAATTCATAAAAGCAATGAAATCTGCACTGCCTTGTATTGTCTTTCAGTGTACCTTCACACAATTTTGAAGAACCACACGGCTCACGCCTGTGACGGGGACATCCTCACTATCAAGTGTCCCTCCAGGACGTCTGTGGCTGTCCTATCAGCGTTCTATGGACGCCGCGTTCCCAGTCAGTACTTGTGTCCCTCTGCGAACACAAACACAACCGTGGAGGAGGAGAGCGAATGTGTTTCCCCGGTTGCTATTGAGGTATACAAGGCCGAAGTGAGGTGAATGTTACAGCACAGTCTGTGTTTAAGAAAAGAAAAGCAGTCTGTCTCTACCTCACACTCATCAAACACTTTCATGGGTGACTCACACAGTGGATGGAAGTCATCGTCACATGCTCTGTTTTCTTGGCCCTCGCAGAAAGTGGCGTCAGAATGTCAGGGTCGGCGGTCCTGCCACCTCCCTGTCATTAGTCCGGTGTTTGGACAAGATCCCTGCCCACTCACCAGCAAGTACCTCCTGGTCTCCTACAAGTGCCGACCAGGTAAACATAACATTCATTATGTGCATAGGTTTGCGGCCATTCATGAACTGAACTGAGAATGCACGGTGAATTCCAATTCGGTTCCTGGAGTTGGAATTGGAATGTCATCCAGCTCTATGGAAACACAATTGGAATTGAATTGGAGTGACAGGAAACAGAATTGAGTTCCATTGAATTCCATGAAACTCCACTTCAAAGAGGGGTACAGTATAGTCTTGACTTGCTAAACATTAGCCTATAAATCAAACATTATAAATCAAACATTATGAATCAAATAAAAGACAGTTAAGATAAATTAAATGCAATCACAATGTATGTATTACACTAGTTACATGTTATTCAGGATCAATTCTACATTTTCATTTGTTCTTGTCAGTATTGATAATATACTGTATGACACTAGGAGACCATTTACACCTGGCACTAACATGTATTTTCTGTGATCAGATTGCAATCGGACAGTGCTTGACCACATTCGCCTGATTTCATTTAGACCTGGCGTTAGCATGCATTTTGGGTGATCAGATTGCAATCTGATCACCCAAAATGTGTTGACACATTGCATTTACACTTGTGTTCAATGTGGTCACAATGTGTCCCTGACCACCTCCGGAGGTGGTTTGGCCAATCAGATCGCAATCCTTCTTCAATGAGTCTTGGGGGTGTTTACACCTGTACTTTCAAGTGGTCTAGCACTATCCAATTGCAATCTGATCACAGAAAATGCATGTTAGTGCCAGGTGTAAATGGCCTCTATTTGATCTCAGAAGTAGAATTTAGGTAAGATTATAGTAGATAAGAAAGAAAAACATGAAATTTCACAAAATGTCATTGATTTAAAGTTAACTTTCTGAAGTTACAAATCAATTCCAACTCTCAGTCCCCCCCACCCACCCAATTCCAATTCCTCAGGTGAATTAATGAGTTTATTCATAAATTGACCACTCAACCCAAGTGGATAATCATATGCAAGCGGTCAGGGTACTAACATTTTCAAGCCGTTAATTCTGCTTATTATTTGCTAAATGCTCATCAAAATACTCTTGTGTGTACTCGTGTGTGTGCGTACTTGTACCTTTTCAGAGCACCACCGCACAAGGTTGGTGTGTGAAAATGAGCGTCTCAGGCTGACGTGTAAGAATGACAGCGTCCTGGCCATCTACTCCGCCACGTTCGGACACCTGCTGCACGGCAGCCCCAACTGTCCCCAGGAGACTGTGCGGCACTCTGACATGGGTCTGAAACTGGGGGCTTGAGTGGCATCTAGTGGTGAAATAGTGGGACAAATATCAATTTATATAGACATGAGGGAAAATAACGGCTGTTCCTTATTCATCTAGTACACCTAGATAGAACATCAATATGAGTTATACTTAACAATTATACACTCACTAGATAAATTATATTCAGTGAAGCTAAGTTTTATTACAATTATAATGTTGTATATCTCAGTGTAGGATATTCTTCAGTTTATATATTTCTCATGAGAAATAAATTATTTATTTTGGTCAATCCTATTCATCACAGAGTGCCTTTCACCCTCGGCTCTGAGGAAGGTGTCACGCAGGTGTCACGGCAGGCCAAACTGCTCAGTATTGGCCGACACCCAAACCTTTGGGGACCCCTGCTTCCCTGGGACAAGGAAACACCTGCAAGTGTCCTTCACGTGTGGTGAGTGACAGATCATGGCAAGGTGGAAGTTGATGCTTGTGACTGAGGCGACACGGTCTCAAGTCCAAATCTTTCATGTGTCCTCCTTAGTGCCCCGATATCTTCTGGAGGACGTGGGCCGTGGGTCAACGGATCCTTTCATGATCTCGGACTACACTCACGGTAAGAGTACGGCAGAATATACATCGTTTTGAAAGCATGCAGACTTTCACTGGCGTCTGAGCCCGGACCCCTCTCACTTGCAGGAGGATGGTACACTGGCCCCACCTACAGGCCTCAAAATGTGCTCTTAACCAACTCTCTGGAGATCATTGAAAAAGTATTGGGTATGTGGATTGATGCCTGTCATACTCAGGCTGGGGTGGCCCCTAATAAACAAAATAGTTGCATGTACATGGCTTGTCAATATTGTAGTAGGTATATTTTGTCACACTAAACCTAATCTAAATAAATTGGGGCAGAGAGTCAGGATTGTAACAGCATGTTTTGGATGCAGAACTGCATTTGCTGCAATACTTGTTGAAGCTAGCTTGACCCATGACCCTTACATACTGTACATCTCCTCCAGGTCTCCCAGAGAGAGTGGCTCTGTACTTTGTGTCTGGCATCTGTGCCGGTCTGGTATTCCTGCTCTGTCTGTTCGGCCTGCGCTCCACAATAGTGAGGGATGTGAAGGAACTGGTTTCTGACCTGCGCACCGAGCTGAAGGCGTCTCGCAGACAACGCAAGGGGCTCATGGAGGACCTCTACGACGACGTCATCTCCGACACTTCCTCCTTCTGCCGCCTCACACAGGCCTACCGCACAGCAGACACGTTCAGTCCGTCCACCATGACAGTAGAGATGGTGGAGCGTGAGGTGGAGCAGGCGAGGGATCTGCCCAACGGAGACATGTGGCCGAATCGAGACTCCAGTCCTTATGCCATTCACAAGATTAAAACCTACAATACATGAGAAGTTAAATGTATTTGTGGAGCAGTTTCTAAAGCATCCTTCACTACAATACTGCAAATATTGACTGAAAATGGAAAGAGACATTATTTGATTTTTAATTAATTTAACTGTGCCTTCATATCAGTGTGTTTACATTCATGGCCGAGGTAATGTCATTGTCTATGAACAATTAGAGTAAAATACAACATGGAGGCCTGTTGTTCTCGGTTCATTACATCATTATAATTTGAATGCAATGCTATTTGATAAAATAATAACAGGGACAGGGTCCACTGATTCAGCCTCAATTGAATGCCTATTATATTGGCATATTTTGATTTGGGTATCTTGTAGGAATGTTATAGCTTATGTAAATTCCAGTGTTAAGTAATTTTAACGAATAAAAATGTGTGTTCAATCTGCAGTGGTGCCTGATTTATACGTTACCTCACAAAAAGACAGTAGGCCTACTGAAGGTACAAGACAAGGAAACTTAGTTTGCTTCTTAAATGGCATATGTGGCACACAACCCCAAGACCAGAGTAAACTGAGTTGGGAATGTTTTCCGCCCTGCCAACCTGCCACAGACTGCTGCCACCGTAAAATGCCACAGAGCACTGGCAAACTCCACCCTCTCGGGCTTACCGCCAACACAAAACATGCACATCTGTGACAAGAGGGAGCAGGAGGGGCCGAGGGGGATCTCGGAGCACTAGCAAACTCTTCTGTAGCCTAATAGTTAGCCAGTTATGTAGCTAGCTAACTAGCCGGATTGGACGCTTTTCCCTGACATTGAGAGTGAGAGAAGAGAAGGCTACATCTGAAGGTTCTGCAAGCTAACCAACTACTTTGATAATGATTTATTTGCTGCATTGAACGTTTGCGATCCCGTCCAACAACAGCTAGCTAGCTAGCTAGCTTAGCATTAGCAATCACCCAACGCCTGACAGCTGTCACCCCGGAAGGCCGGGTACAGGGGTGGGGATTTAACTTTCTCTGTAACGTCTCTGGACCATGGTCTGGACTGGGCAGCCGTCAAATCGCTCATGATAAACAACTATTTATTTCCGATTGGTAAGAATGGATTCGTCATTGAGCTTTGGGATATGCGACGAGAAGTGCTTGGCAATATCCTTTTTGAGTTAACGTTACGTAACTAAGTTACCACCTTTTTGTATTTTTAGTTGCTTTAGCTTGTTGGCTAACGTTAGCTTTTACTTAGCGTAAACGGGATGATTGCCCAGGTAGCTAACGTTAGTTAATGTTAGAGGGCTGGGCTAAACAAATGTCATCAATGTTAGCTTGCCAGTGTTGATCATATTTTAATAGACCTACTCGTCTGAGTTTATTCACCTGTCAGAGTTCTTGCTGTTAGCCTGTTACTAACCATGATCATGATGATGTGCTTGGCTCAGTTGGCTGAATATGATTTTTGCCTTCTAATTTCCAATAGCATGCCTTCTAACAATGACCACAACTGCAAAATAACAACCTCACAAGCTAACCAACCCTGAACACAAATGAAATTGAGGCACTGAAATCTATATAATATACTTTAATATAAGATTGTCTTTAATTAATCAATAACAATTCAGTGCTTGTAATGTACAAGCTCCTTTCTCACCTTCCGTAATAATTCCTTGATTGTGCTGCTCACACTGTAAAAGGCCAGGAGCTGAGGTCTGGCCAGAAGGAGCCCAGACTACTGTCTCTAATTGAGCGCTGTGGAGAGTTTATGTAAGTATTGCAGAACATGGTGACTGAAAACTCACCATCTGCTTGTTGTCTTAGGTAGTAGATAAATCTGGTGAGATGTTACAGGTCATACTTGTATTTTTGCAGCAGCACAGCACATTAAGATTTTATTTCAGATGTTCAATAGCAAACCCTCTTCCTTTACACTTGTTTTAGTTAGCTCCTCATCTATCCTAGAAGTCCATCTAATTAACCACTTTTTCTTTATTTGAAAGGTAGGCTCTAGCTGTGGCATATTTGAACAGTTTTGTCTCTGCTTTTCCTGGGCTGGCATATGTTCATGTCCCCTGGCAGTTATCTTATGTTGTCTGTTGTATTAGGCCACACCAAGGTAAATTGATTGGATGCCTAACATTGTGCTACAGCTTAAATATTGGCTTTCACAGTAGACTGTCCTGTCTATGCTGTCCAATGAAGAGGTTGCTGGCAGCAACAGAATCAGAATACTCTGTTGCTGGAGGCAGGATGTTTGGCTGAATCGAACAGTTGATCTCAGCAAGAGCTGTACTAGCAATAAAAAAATACTGAATTTGCAATATTGGAATACCGGAATTTTCAAATGGCAAGAGGCATCACTTTTCTAGGATAGAAAGACAATTCAGACAGCAGCATAAACACAGTGTTCTTGTGTTGTGCAAAATACTTGGCCAAGCACTCCCCCCCCCCCCTACATTTACCCTATAACAAGCAGCAAAAATAAATTGTATAGAAGAAAAACATGTTACAGTCACAATAATTGGCAAAAATAAAAAGATGATAAAAATCATTACTCTTAATACATCATTGATCCCTGCAGAGAAATTATCTTCACTTGACTCCCTTCCACAGGGAGGTCAGAGCCAGTATGTCAGCTACAGAACTGAGCTGACATTCAGTGTCTTGCTCAAGGGCACATCAGCAGGGGTTGACGCTTGTCGACATGGTGATTTGAACCCTGGTCCAGGCCGGCGCTCTAAACACTTGACCCTCACCCTACACCCGGCTGCCCATACCTAGGCACTGTCAGTGTGGATCATCTGATAGTCACATGCTCAAAACTTGAGGTGTTTCTCCTTGGCAGCTCCAGCACATCCATGTTTGTTTTGTGAAAGGGATGTTTTGGCTTACTGTGTCAGTAGGTGTGTTCAGTCATCAGTGTTGTTTGTGTTTGTAAATTGTAGCAAGCTGTGGCTTACTTAAGGCAGTGTGAAGGAGAGGGCGATTAGACCCATTTGCCAGCCCAACACACTTCCCATTACCCGGAATTCCACCCTGTGTCCTGAGCGTAATGAGACTCACATGAGCATACACGCTCCACGCTTGGCTAACTGCGTTACTTACAACCACAGCGCTCCTGTCAGGGCAAAATGGTAAAGTGGACATGGAAACTGCAGGTGCTGTCAACGTTTTAGTGACACCTCTTACATTCTCCATCACACTCCGCCCGTGTTTTGGCCTTGATTGAATTTGAGCGTGTGAGGCGTTGTTGATAGACGTGGATGTTCTCTACAGCCGTCGGCGTGTGTAGCTTACCGCATCAGCAGAAGGGTTATCGCTGGCTCTGTGGAGCCGCAAATCCCTCTGACACATTTAGTCGAGCAGGGCTGAATCATTTCCCTCTGCTCAACAGTAATCAGACTTCTTGTGAAGTGGAAGGGAAGGGTGGGCAAGTCGTGCACAGCTTGATGCTTTGACCCACCCTAACCGCTGCTCAGCCATTGTTGGAGAGTGAAATATGACCTGTCCTACATTAACCCACACCAGAGATTTGAAGCTGCCTATTTTGACTGTGCTCTCATGGCTTCCTTCATTTAATGCCTCAAAGCTGAGCTCCTCCAAAGAAAGCAGAACCGTGTTGATCTGAAGTTGAACCAAATGTTGGAATTAGATTGGACATTAGAGAAAAATCTGTTGATTGTGTGTAATTGTTTATACAGCTAAAGCAATTGAACTGCAAATTAACTGCAAAGCATTCCTGTATGTATGCACATTTCAGAAATCTTGAATACAATCTAATTACATTTCAGTGTTAGTCACATCTTCTCAGCAACATCCTTCCCGATGCATTTTTATAGCTGAGTTTCTATTGCATTACAAATTAATAATCAGAGTTAAATATTATCCAAACCTCGTAACACACAATGACTCATATTGCATGCATCGTTCAGTCATTCTAATATCCCTCATATTGAATGATTTGCATGAAAGAGCCACAATTTTAATTGCATGAGATGGGCTGCTATAAGATAGAAGTCTTTGCTCTGTGAGATTGCTGTGACTGCTCTGTGTTGGCTTTTATGTCTCAGATCATTTTATTGATTAGCCTAAATGACATTGTTGAGGCATAAGGACAATACAGGCCTGATGCTAAGTGGGAGTCTGTCCTGTTCTCATCTAGATTGGGTGTTTTGGCCACCCCTGATGCTGTTGTGTCTAGTCCAGTGCCTCAGTTGTCTATACCCATCAATGGTAATTTTCAGTTTGTGCGAGGTAAGTGTGTGACTTTTTTTTGTCTTCACTTTCAAAATTATAGTATTGACTATTTCTGGTATGCTAAATGTTCTCAAATGACCAGGATATTTTATGTACTGCTGAAATAGACGATGCAACTGCTGTTGCAGACTACGCCTGAGATTTGTAGACAATGAGGCATGATGTTATAAGATGTTTGTGATTCCATTCCGACGGACATGGCGTGTTTCTAGAGTTCAGCCCACAACCTGGTCACTGCCTGTGGGGATCTGGACTTCACATTCCTCAACTCCCAGGCGTAGCGTTATTACCGTTTACTCAAGCTTACTGCACAGTGGTGTAGAAGTGGATGTCCAGGGGGGCATTTCCTTTGTTCTGGGAAGACAATTTAAAAGTCAACATGTAGCATCTAGAGCCTATCGGAAACGGCTATATCACCACTGGGTCACTCCCACAACAGACCTTTGAGCTGCGCGGCCACCCTTTCATTTTCTCTCTTTCCTCTATTTCATTTCAGAGGCAGAAGAGGCTCTTCTTATTGACTTCCCCATAGATAGTAAGTCCTGTCTTCTTTACCTCGGATTTAAATCGGTATTCTTCTGCTGGATCTGTTGTTAAATTAAGATTATACTGAAGGGACGTTGCTCTGCTCTTGCAAGCAAGGCTGCAATTTTCGCCATTTATTGCGGCAAGAAAACAAAGCTAAAAAACACGGCAATTACTGCAACAGAGCGCCCATCCAACCACACTACATTTTTAGAGCATGCCTCCTCCAGCCAAATGTCTCCCTCTTTATTTAGCCAAAGAAGTTGGTCATGAGTTGCTAGGGCTTTCTGGAAGCATGCTGAATTGGTTCTGTGTTAACTCACGTTGCTTTGTATTCTAAAGACAGTCTGCATTTGAATAATGTGTTTGCAAAGTCTGTGGCAGACATGAGGGCATCCAACCTGAAAGTAAGTGAGTGTGTGTGTTTGTTTGTTTGTTTGTGTGTGTGTGTGTGTGTGTGTGTGTGTGTGTGTGTGTGTGTGTGTGTGTGTGTGTGTGTGTGTGTGTGTGTGTGTGTGTGTGTGTGTGTGTGTGTGTGTGTGTGTGTGTGTGTGTGTGTGTTCTGTATCCCGTATCCCGCTCTCCAGCCTGTGTTAGGATACGGGTGCAGGGGGAGAGAGCCCCCGAGCTGCTGCTGGAGCTCCAGGACGATGAGCGAACTCGCACTTTCTTCTCGCAGGTGAAGAGGGCCAAGCAGCAAGGTGAGGCTCCACTCTCTGTGTCACTGCTCCAACACACCTGTCCTGACTCCTGAGCCATCAATTATTTAGCCACTCATCCAACATTTATTGACCCAGGGTGGATTACATTGCTCACTGATTTCCTGCGGGCTCTTGCCGCCCACACGTCGGTGGGAAGAGTCCTTTGCTTGCCATCTTTGAAATCAGATCCACCGTTAAAGGTGACGGCCACCAAAGTGAATGCAGCCTTTGTATACTTTAGCATTCAGCTCATGGCTTTATGCTTCTACTGGTTTCTTTTTACATTTGTTTGAGGTATTTCATTGACACTTTTCTCCAGATCTAATTCTAATAAGCAATAATAATGTAATCTCGAATAATGGTGATCTGGAAATAAATGTCCAGATCACCAAAATTACAAGCAACCAATAGCAAGAGCCACTATTCAAGCATTCAATACATTCTATTGACATGACCACTTTGCTGTTGTGGCAGGCTGGCAGCTGGAATATTTCATGACTCATCAGCAGCACTATAATTATGCATAATAGATGCCACCCTCCAACCGGAGAACGTTGTTAAGCCTAATCTTAGACATACTCTCTGGCTATGTTTATATGGGCACAACAATGTGACGACTGCCACTACTGTAAGGTCAAAGTTGAATGAAGCCGTTAATTCCTTGTAATACCCACATTTACATGACAGAAGTTTTGATGATCGACAATTCAAAGTTATTTTTTGCTTGGAAAAAAAAAGACAAACGCCTTGTTTACTGCGGTGTCCTGGTAGCTCAGTGAGCTCATGTAACAGAAGGTTTTATGATCGACAGTTGTGGAAATCTTTTTTTTTCTTCTTCTAAAAAAGACGCCTTGTTTACTGCTGTGTCCTGGTAGCGCAGTGATGGCGCATACCATGTAACCACGACTGTAACCGTGCTGTAATTGCACTTATAGTTAATATAATATACTACTGACCAAGCAGTTTGTTGTGCACAAAAGCGCTAGTTCAAGGTACCTTCAGTATATATTGGATCAGGATTGTGCGACACTTTGAAAATGTGCATCGCATTCCTCAGATTATAAGCTGTTGATGAAACGCACAGAGCTGCCCTCCTGCCTTTGGATGACGGTAGAGATTTCATCAATCGAAAGGCATAGTTGTGAATAACAACCTTGAGTAAGAGTCATCCCTTATTGTATGTAGCCCTGTATGGAGTATACAGTTCCCTTCTGTCGTCACGTACCACACTGAGCTGGGCACATGTGCAACTTTGCCACAGATGAAGAAATGCAGATGTACTGTTACATGTCCTTACTGGTGTCCATTAATGTGATTTAAAAGTGAAGTACTCGACATGTTGCTGCCATTATGTTGACTTTGGTCACATTCATATAATCAGAGTATGCTGTTAACACGGGCTCTGCCTTACTCGCATTGTTGCCTTATTTGTATTATAATAACATTTGTGATCACACATGTAAACGTGGCTATGAGGTTAATTATAGATGTCCACAACTGTCAGAGCAGGATCCAAAATTAGCACCAACCAAATGCTAGTAAAGTATGCAAGTGGCTGGTAGATTTGCTTCACTTACAGTACCAGCCAAAAACAAACAAAGAAAACAAAAAATAATGATTGAGTGGCAGGTAAAATTTGAACGTTCCCTAGCCATTTGGCCAGTGGACAGAAAAGTTAACAGAGCCTGTTCAGTCCATTTTCACCATTAACACCTGCATTTTAATTTACTCGCTAGTTAAAGGAGAATTTCGGTTTTTTACACCACGGTCCTCATTTCCAGCTTAGAATATGATGTTTTACTCACCCAAATAAGTTTGGTTTCATTCGGATCCCCACAGAAGATCTGTCGCACCGAGTACACTCCTCAAACAGGCTATAACGGGAGCATACGGGGCAAGCTCCATGCGCTCTGTAAATAACACTTTTTCTGTTACGCTGTGCTCCATATCCTCATTATATGATACATAAATACACGTGAGGCTGTTTGTACACCTCCGGGCTGTTCAGGTCTCATACGGGGTCTGTGAACCGTGAGAGTTACAGCGTCCACATGAACACCACCAATCACCATTTATTCTCGGCCGTGCAGCGGCTTGTTCGATAAGGGCGGCCATCGTTTCACAAAATCTTCAAGTTGTTGTGAACAAGACAATAATCACGAGGGGAATGTCTCCTGTAACTTCAGAGCAGCCGGTGTGGAAACTCTCACGAGACTTGGAACGGGATGAACGAGATTTGGATTCACAGACCCCGTATGAGGAGACCTGAACAGCCCAGAGGCGTACAAACAGCCTCACGTGTATTTATGTATCATATAATGAGAATATGGACTGCGGCGTGACAGAAAAAGTGTTATTTACAGAGCGCATGGAGCTTGCCCCGTATGCTCCCGTTATAGCCTGTTTGAGGAGTGTACTCGGTGCGACAGATCTTCTGTGGGGATCCGAATGAAACCAAAGGTATTTGGGTGAGTAAAACATCATATTTTAAGCTGGAAATGAGGACCGTGGTGTAAAAAAACGAAATTCTCCTTTAATGATTGAGGATGCCTGTAGTAATATACAGTAGTAGTAGCTACTAGCATTGTGCCCTCTTATCAACAAGCTACTTCCTACAATAACAATATATCAACAGCTACTTGCTACAATAACAAGCTACTTGCTACAATAACATTGATATTCTGGGTGTTGGCTCAGCCTTGATCTATTATCGTGTTTGCACTGAGAGAGGTCAAACAGTGTATAAAGGCTCAAGTTTGCCAAGGCACAGCAAATCTTATCCTTTTTTTTTTTTCTCCTTGGGCAAGATTCAAAGAAGCAAACTGTCATTCCATACCGTTTCATTCCAGGAATATTTAGGTTGAAACCTTGTGGAAAAAATCTTGAGGAAGGCCGTCTTGAGACGGAATCATTTTGCTTTTTGACAGCATTGGGTTTAATTTTCTCAGTTGAATCCAAATCCAAGACACCCAAAGCGATGGAGCCCCTTGCACCAGCTCCCCACAGAGGTCCTGTCCCCATCCCACCACAAAGAGGAACCAAGACTGCTAACTCTGTGGTCCCTGCAGCCAACCCCCCACCCCGACCTACCAGTGCGCCGCCGCTGCCACCGCTACCCCCCAACCTCAACAACAGCATTTCAGTCAACCCGACTAGCACAGGTATATACATACATACACAGCACACGCATTGTCATAGATGAACATATATTTGAAGAGGTGGATTCCAAAGCAAGCTATGACCTTTTTTCCATATGACCCTTATGGAAAAAAATATGACTAACGTTACTCTAACAAAGACTTGAAAGTAAAGCACAAGTTAACTAGAATTTACTCATCATCTTAAGTCCTTGGCTTTTTGGTAGATAGAATCATCTGTTTTTGAAATATTTTACTTTTGGGGTGTTCTTTCTTGAAATGGATTTAATATGAGACCCTTCATTTGTATAATAACAAAAAAGGTGACAGAGTCCCTGATTATTCAGCAGACAGAAGAGATGCAGCTCAATCGCTGGCGTCAGACTTTGGCTTCGAGGAGAACTTCAACCATTCTCTCAAAGTGGAGGAGAAGAAGAACCAACAGAATCGTTTGGTTGCCTCGAGGGAACCTCCTCCTGTCCCCCCGCTCCCTCCACGCAAAGCCTCCTACAACCCAAGCACCCCTCTGCCACCTGCACCGGTCCCTAAAGAGAGAGCCGCCTCCATACAAGGCAAAGAGAACTCCATCGTCACTCCCGCCAAACAAGAGTGAGTTAACCTGTCTTTGATAACATGGAATCAGGAAATAATTAGTTTTAGCCCAAATAACGATCAGTTAAATGGGATTTTGAAGTGAGGACAGTGGTGACGAGAAAACTGCAGGCTAGGAACAGGCTTAGATTTATTCTGCACAAAAAGTCGTTACTGTAAAGTAATGCTTCACTTTCCTATCCCAGCCACTTTAGATCTGGATTTGACCGTGTGGACAGACCGCCGTCGTGGAGCGACAGCCCCACTACAAACAGTATGAGACTGGCCATGTGCTCCAGTCAAGCAGGCCAGAGAGAATACCTCATCAAACACCGCCTGGCTAAGAAGGAGAAGGAGTATGTGGACATCCACAACTTCAGGTGAGAAGCTATTCTGCTGTGTGTGTTCAGTTTTGTTCCCTTGGTCTGGAATCAAATAGAAATTATTTTAATTCCACATACTGTAGCAGCTCCTGGCACATCATCCGATTTGGAGAGATAAGATTGAAATGGCTTTATTTTATTTCAAGCTGACAATTTGTCATGCCCCAGTTTCCAAATAAAACCCAAGCATCACATTCAGCCAAACAAACGTCTTCTCTTCTCAGCTTATGCTTTTGCTTGACTATTCACTATTCAGTAGGCATGAGGCCTGACTAGTGTGCTTGCTTTAGGTTCTTCATAGGAACGTGGAATGTGAACGGCCAGGCTCCAGACAGCAGTCTGGAGCCGTGGCTCTGCTGCGACCCAGAACCTCCAGATGTTTACGCTCTGGGGTCAGTGACATATATCAGACACTCTTCCAACCATTTTTAAATGAGAATTTCTGGACTGTTCCGTGTGACTCGTCTCCCCGATCTTGCTTTAATAACATCCATTATGCGGACTTGTGTACATGGTTTGTGCCTGTAGTTTTCAAGAGTTGGACCTGAGCACTGAGGCCTTCTTCTACCTGGACTCCTCCAAGGAGCAGCTCTGGGTGGATGCTGTGGAGAGAAGCTTGCACCCAAAAGCCAAGTACAAGAGGGTGAGTAGGACAGTTACTAGTAATCAATACTTTTTTTTCTTTTCTTTTTTTACTTTGTGTCCCTGTCATATTGATGAACACACCGGCACAGAATGTGATGTGGATACGAGTATTATCTTGTTTCTTTATGTCTACAGGTCAAGATGGACCGACTAGTTGGCATGATGCTACTGGTCTTTGTCAACAAGGTGTACAAGAATCACATCAAAGACGTGGCTGCACAGCATGTGGGCACTGGCATCATGGGAAAAATGGTATGTCCATATTAAACCTCACCAGAAAGATTTATTTTTATGTTGCTTTTGACAGTTTTATTTGAACTTAGGTTCTGTTTGCTTTGATTAAATATTAAACCGAGTATCTGTAGTTTGCATAGACTAGAGCTTTATTCCTCCATGTATTTGCCTGCATGAGACTATTTGAATGGCGAAGTGACAGAGTGGACTGTGTGATTCCCTTGTAGGGGAACAAAGGAGGTGTGGCAGTGAGGTTTGTTTTCCACAACACTAGCTTCTGCTTCGTCAATTCACATCTCGCGGCACACGACGGGGACTTTGATCGCCGCAACCAGGACTACAAAGACATCTGTGCCCGCATGACCTTTCACCTCCTGGACTACCCCCCTGTCAGTATCGTCAAGCACGAGTGAGTTCCCCAGTCTTTCAGGCGTAGAGTGGGACAGTCTCTCTGGACTGATGTCCAACGTCTGTTGTTACACTCGTACTGTATCTGTATTGTCAGAAAGGGGCTCTGAGGTTTCGTTCATCACTAGGTGTAACTGTATTCTCGCCTCTCATTCCATTTTGTTGATTTAAGTTAAAACAATACTTCTATTCTCATCTCCAGCATTCTGCAGTGCTACTAATTTAGTCCCATATGCTGCAAAATAAGTTCATGTCACCTAAAAAGTAAAAAACAACAACAACAACATGCACATTGAGATTGAAAGTAGGGTGTTTTAATCCTTTTAAAATATGTTCCTAATTTTCTTTTTTATTATTATTTCCTGATTTTTCTCCCATTTTCTCCCCAATTGTTCTTAGCCAATTCCCCCTTTTCTGCCCCGGTCGCTGCTCCTCCCCTGTCGATCTGGGGAGAGCTGTAGACTAGCACCATGCTTCCCCTGGTACAAGTGCAGTCTCCAGCTGCTTCTTTCCACCTGACAGTGGGGAGCTTCACCGGCAGGATGTAGCACATGGGAGGATCCCGCTATTCCCACCAGTTTCCCTCCGCCCCGAACAGGCGCCCCGACCGACCAAAGGAGGCGCTAGTGCAGCAACCAGGAGACAGACTCCAAATTCGGCTTCTCACCTACAGACACAGCCAATCGTGCTTGTATGGACGCCCGACCAAGCCGGAGGTAGCACAGGGGCGCGAACCTGTGCCCCACGTGTTGGCTGCACTACCCAGACGCCCAAAATATGTTCCTAAATTTAATTTGTTTTTCTTCTAGGGAAAAAAGTCAACATCGAGTCTTGATTCTCTCTTACAGCTACTGCAGTAATACTGTTGTTTGAGCATGTGTGTATCTCCATTCTGTGTTTCAGTGTAGTAATCTGGCTGGGTGATCTGAACTATCGTCTGTTTATGACTGACTCTGCTGAGATCAAACAGCTCATAGCTCAGCATGAGCTGAAAAAGCTTCAGGAGTATGATCAGGTGAGAGAAGAGAAAGACTTATTTAGCTCAGTGTTTCCTCCACATTGTGTCAGTAGAAGTAGGGCACAGAGGAAAGAAAACTTCTACCATGTCCTCAGCCTGTGAAAATGACATTAAGAAAATGCAATCAAATATATAAAGGGAAGCGGTTTTTCTGTTTACACATTTTGTTTAGGATTTCTACACTTTGCTACACTATCATGAATCTGTCACGGTTTCCTCTTTTCCTCTGTTGTGACCACAAATAAGGATTTCCTCTTTACTGTTGCAAAAAATAACACCTTGAAATATTGCTCCCGTTGTATGTTTAGCTCAACATTCAGAGGCAGACGAAGAGAGCCTTCACAGACTTCATGGAAGGAGACATTAACTTTGTTCCCACCTACAAGTATGACGCCAAAACAGATCGATGGGACTCAAGGTGAAAACCAAAATAAAATACCTTCGTGTTCTATCCTTTTATGAGCAAACGTACTCCAAGAATCACACTACTGTTCACAATCTGACTGGATCTCACTAGAAAGGAAGTCATTTCTAATAATAATACACATAATATTACACTAATAGAGTCAGCAGTATGTGTGTCTACATTAACCCTTGGCCCTTGACCCTTGACCCTGTCTCTGAATCTGTGACTGTTGTTTCCTGCAGCGGAAAGTGCCGCAACCCGGCTTGGTGTGACAGAATCCTGTGGAGGGGCAGCAATGTTAAGCAGCTCCACTACCGGAGCCACATGGAGCTACAGACCAGCGACCACAAGCCTGTCAGCTCCCTCTTCAGTGTAGGGGTAAGACCCACTGCGGTTGATAATATATATATTATCAACCATATATTATATTATATATATAGAGAGAGATAATATATATAAATGTGTGTAATTTACCAGGTTTAATAATGATACCAAGTAAATACATTAACATTGCTTTGAAGTTCCTCATGTTGGGATTTGTGTGTTTGTGTTAACAGGTGAAGGTGGTGAATGATCAGCGCTACAAGAAGGTGTTTGAGGAGATTGTTCGCATGATGGACAGAATGGAGAACGATTTCCTCCCATCTCTATCTCTGACTAGGATAGAAGTGAGAAGAAACACACACACATCCTCTTATAGTATTGATGCTCCATCTAGTATATAGTCTGTCAATATCTTTCCAATACGAAGCAGCTTGGAATCTGCGATTAATGTGACCTATTTGAATGTCCTCTTTGTCTCCCCTCCTGCAGTTTAAATTTGAAAATGTGAAATTCCGGCAGCTTCAGAGGGAGCGCTTTATAATAACAAACGACGGGCAGGTCGCCTGTCACTTTGCTTTCATCCCCAAACTCAACGACACGCAGTATTGCAAGTCGTGGCTCCGTGCTGAGCCCAGCGATGGCTTCTTAGAGCCCAGTGAGTCCCTTTTTCATTATACTGTAACCCCCCCCCCCCACTTTCCCCCGTGTTTTCTCCTTAACTTTGTCTCCTGAACTCTTTGACCTGCTTTCATTGGTGAGGGGAATGACATAGCTAATTTAGCTGCATCGCTTCAGTACGATTTTGTCCTGTTCCACATTTTGGGGCTGTATTATAGTTCAGTAGTGCCCCCTGTTTTGTTGCTCCCTTTTCTCTTGGTAAAGTGGAACAGCAGTGCTCCCAATAGATAACAAAGTGAGAAACATAGTCCAATATCCCCGTAATATGTTTCCCAGCAAATTGATGTTCCTTTGCAATTAAATAAGTTATTAAAAAAATGGACACAAAAAACTTTAAAATGTACAAAAAAACAGTTTAACAGAGAAGAAATGGTAGAATCTGCACACTGTATTAGAAGATCCCAGTCATTTTAATGGCAAGGCAAGGCAACGTTTGGATATCATGATACAGTGTGCAGATTCTACCTTTTCTTCTCCTTTGCAATTAAAGCAACAATGCTGAGGCAACTCCTCCGGCAATGTTACCCATCAGAGTTCCTCAGAAAGTTGCCCTGTGATCCACTGATTTACCTCCCCCAACAGATGAGACCCTGGAGATCTACCTGGAGGTGTATGTCAGTAAGGACTCTGTCACGTTGCTGAACTCCGGGGAGGACTCCATAGAGGACATTCTGGTGCTCCATCTGGACCGTGGCAAGGACTACTTCATTACCATCTCCGGCAACTACCTCCCCAGCTGCTTCGGCACCTCGCTGGAGACGCTGTGCCGCATGAAGAAGCCCATCAGAGAGATCCCGATCACCAAGCTCATCGACCTGGTGAGACCAATCAGTCCACAACACGAGATTATAATGACAGGATTAGTGCAATTGTGATTATTATATTGAATCGCTTAACCTCTTGCATGGCACCGTAACCCCGGCGTCAGATTTTTTGCTGTTCATCTGTCATTTATGTGATTAATTAGGTAGTTAATTCTGAACAATGCTATTCATGCTACATAGCAAATTAACCGGCTGAATCTTGCGCATCGAAGCATGTCTTCCTTTTTCAGATCAGATCAACACAGCAGAAGTTATAGCTGTCTTTGTACAAAGACAAAGACAACATTTCAGATTATTTGGCTTTTTCAAATGGCTTTTTATAATGGCTTTTTGGAAATCCGCCTAGGTATCTCCCTACAAAAACCACTGCCAAATACTCATGTTTTGGTATTTTGTCATCTTCTTTGAGTTGGGATGTGGTAAGGCCTGTGGCTATGTCTCCATTGGGTTTCTAGCCATAAATACAACAACCACAGGTAACTGTTTACACTCAAAGTGTTTTTTATTCTAGGCGAGAATCAACCACTGTGTTTGAGCTGGTGTTACTCAGGGTCATTCTGACACTTGGAACAGAAACTTCAAAGTCTTACCTTTCAGAAAAGGTCAGGCAGTTGTCTGTAACCCTAGCGGTTCAGCCACAGTAAGCATTTTAGTTTGGGTATGTCGTTTTCACCATTTTCTTCAGAAATAGGTGGCTTTAGAAGAGGTTAAATACCACACAATAGCACTGCTCTTGCATTGGTTGACGTTTCCTGTCTTATCTGATGGTACAAGGCAATCTACTTGTTACATTGAGAAATAAAAACAAACCCTTTTCGACACAGAGGAGTCTAGCTCAGATTGCAATCTGATGGCTTTCTTTAGCTATTCACTACCTGGAACCTGAGCAGGGACACGTGAGTGCTTGTTCACCCCCTCATGGTAAATTCAGTCACAGAGAAGGTTTATATTTAGAGAGCAGAAGAAGTCTCAACCTGTACAGGCCTTCGCTAAGAGTGACCAGGGGAATGAGGAAGTGGTACCAAATGGGAAGGGCTATCCTGAAGAGCATGGATGGATGGAACTGACTAAAGTTAGACCAAGCTCACTCCAGCTCATTCCATATAAATAGACTCCTCTGGTCTCCACGTGCGCACAGTTCTGTCTGCTTCCATAATGCTATATAGGATCTCCTGTGGTTTAGCTCTAGAATAGGCTCCTTTCACAGCAACCCTTTTGAGGTGGTGAAGCAGGAAGTAACGCAGGTGTAATCATTAGCATTAATGAGGGCACCTTGCACTGGAACACCTAAACAGAACAGCTGCTTTACTTCCTGCTTTTACCACCTCAAAACGGTTGCTGTGAAATGGGTCCATAGTCCATAGTGTGCTATTTTCATCATCATTCCTTTCTACTTTTACTATTCCATCATCCTACTGGGCGGGTGTATTTCAATGAAATGATTGGTGCTACAAGCTTTGCCATAATCTAACTACTTTTCTCATTCTGTGTTGATGCATACCAGCACTATCTACTTTGTCCTTTCTTCTTTTGTTTCCCTGTATCGCCTCTCATTGCCTCCATCATTCCTTTCCAACTCTTCACTGTGGTTGTGGGCTGACTTCTTGCTCAGGGAGAGGACAGCTACACGGAAAAGGTAAAATAATAAATATAGTGGCCAGCTACCAGCCAAAACCGGGTCAAGGTCACCCCAGTTAAAAGCTTTAAAGCGGTTTTAAACACTGCAGATGAGATTCTTCAAATGTTCTCAGTAGACAAGGAATTTGTCTCAGGCATTATTAGGATCAGTTATATCTGTTTAGGAAATAATTCAGTCCTGCACTCTTTTCTTGGCGATTGCCTGTTCCTGTTAATTGTCGTTGATGGTGGATTATTACTATAATGTGTTTGGGTTTTTTGATTTCTCCAACCGTTGGCCTGTGTAAATACGCCAATACAGGAAATCTGAACTATTTTCCAGTTAACACATTCACTGCCAGACGTTTTTTTTTTACTGTAGTTAGCTTCTGCCAGAGGGGTTTTTTGAGGATTCTGGCTCATCTTTCAAGACCCGAGGATTCTTTTCTGCTAAGATTTTGTGAACACACAATATCTCAAAAGAACTAATAGAATGTGTGCTTTCTCTGTCTAAAAGAGTTAGTTTGTAGAGTTAGTAGTTATGTAAGCATTAGCAGTTGAATACAGCATGGTTTCAGCGTCAGAAAAATTATTCAGAGATAAACGGCTTTTTGTGAAATTCGATAGAACAGTCACTTTAACCATTCATTTTTGGCATCAGTAAGACGTCAGACATCTAAACAATAGTTTTGAACAGTAATTTCCTCCATAACAGCAGGAAACCCCCCTCTGCTTCCAACTCCTCCCTCCGTGGGCGTTCTTCTTGGCTGCAGCGGCCGTCACAAGCTTGTCACCAGTCTCACTGCTTTGCTGCTGCTGCTGCCTGTCTGCGCGGCCGCTGTTTGAGGAAGTCTGGATGGACTCGCTCGCTTCTTGGAGTTTTGGTTGAGAGAAGCTTTTGCGATTCTGGTCATATTTATGCTGCGTGTTTCAAAGTGTGTTCCACCTGTAATCTATTATGCAAATTTGCAATCCCGCATCGCCAGCAATCAGCGCGAAAACGAAAGCGTTTTCCCCCATCCATTTTCATGAGAATGGCTGCTTTTTGCTTGCCTTCCTCTAGTCAGGAGAGCACTGTCGCCACTTAGTGGCTCGGTGGAATGGGTTGTAAACGTTCGGTGGCTCCAATAATTATATAAGAGATGTAAAAGGGTTAGATGCACATCCCACGGTCAAAATTTTTTTTTTCATTTTTTTGACGTATTAATACGTCATTGGCAGTCAACCGTTGGATTATTTTTGACGTATTAATACGTCATTGGCAGTGAACGTGTTAATACATGCATAGATGACATTAATTGATCCTATAGCGTAAAGGTCCTTACACATCGGGAGCATTTATTTCAAGTCAATCATATTTTCCGAACCTATATCAGTCAATGCAACCGTGCATACCAACGGCGAAGTTTCGCTGAGCGTTATTGCGGTGTTTATTTTTTCGAACCACGTCGATTTTTCAGAAATTCGCTTCCGACGTGTACACATCTATGGCTGTGATTGACAGGTGGGTCAAAACTCGCATCGTAATTTCGTGCTGTATATTCGCATCGCTCTTGATGTGTAAGGACATTAATCCTATAGCATTCATGATTAATGCATTATAAACCTGTTTACTTCATGACCACAAGCAATGAATTGGCCCACCATGAGTTAGGCTACAGTACATGATGTAGGCCACATCCTGTTAATATGGAAGTTGATCCTTAAAGATAGATGTCACATACTGTTTATGATTAGTTTTAAGATGAGTCTCTCTGTATGTATTGGTGGTTTGAAAAATCAAAAGGTCACACGTCAATGTAAAGTGGAGAAATCAAAGAAGCTGCTGAATTTCCAAACACATGGTTGTCAAACTACATAATGATAATCCACCAACACTGAACTGTTTTGGGCACCTCCGTTTGATATAAGGTGGAGGTACTAGCTATCTGAAAAGCAAATCAGTACATAGATAGCCAAAGTGAACGTCACTTCCTGCTTTTCTCCCTGTACCAGTGTGTGAAAAAATATGAATGGTGGTGAACTGAGCGATACGCTACCTTTTTGATCCCACTTGAATTGTGCCACACATGTCATGTTTGTCAATGTAAAAGATAACTCTGCAAGCTGAGAAAGTCGCAGTTTGTGGTAAAATCGTCGCACTATAAAGCCCTTTTCCCACATGCGCTTTGTACCGCAAAATGACCGGTATGTGGTCTAATGCCTGCATGTGAGAAAGGCACCGTGCCGGTATAAGCGCGACCCCGTCGTCGCGGAGATTTCACCACTTTCTAGCCTGTCAGAAGAGCGGTATGCGTTTTAGCGGATACTAGTGAGAAACGGGTGCAGTCATTTTCCGCGACACTCTCAATGGCGAGGTGTACACACGTTGCTTAATGTTCCAGCGGGCATAATCTAATCATTCGCGCACATTAAAGCAAACTGGCGAAATGATCTTGTGATAATAAGAGCAGTAGCCTATGTCAGCTTCATGTGTGGGTGTGCTGTGCTGATTTCCCCCTCTCCTCTCTGCTCGCTCTCTGGCCACAGTCCGACTCCTCCTTAAGTCACAGCCCGACAGGGACTAAGCAAATGCACGAAGCGAAAGTGGAAGTATTTTGCTTACGTTGCCGACAGCCAAGGCAAGCCCGGACACATCAAATGAAGCCAGTCTGTAAAAAGTGCTTCAACGCGATGCAGGTGAACGGATAAACAAGCAAACTTATTTCACCATTCGGAGTTTTGCCGACACGTCACTCCCCACCCGCTCTGCAGTGCCCCCCCCCCCCCCCCCCCCCCCCCCCCCCCACATATAGGCAATTTCGCTGATAGATTCCCACATGCCAGAGGAGAAGTGTGAAGGGAAATGTCCGATATTGACTTACAGGTAATTTTCCGGTACGCATGTGGGAAAACGGCTTAAGTTATAAATCAGAAAGACTACGCACAACCAGTCGCATAAATGACGTCTCTCCCGCCAGTCCACTGTTGTTGGTGTGACATATATTGTGCGACACGAGATGTAGTTGATTGACAAAAGGAAACCTTACGTTTCAGTTTCAGGACATATATTTTCACACGCTGGTACAGGGAGAAAAGCAGGACGTGACGTTCACTTTGGCTCTCTATTATATTGCCCATACTTTTCAGAGAACTGACAAGGAAGGAGATTGTAACCCACACTCCAGACCGTTAAAGCTCACTTTCACTGGCTGTGTGTGGATGGAGCGGTCACCCATCAAACCTCGCATGGTTCTTTGACAGCAGCTTACAGCAGTCCTGTGAAACACACTCTCACACACACACACACACACACACACACACACACACACACACACACACCCACACCCACACCCACACCCACACACCCACACCCACACACACCCACACACCAAATCTCATTTCACAGCAGGTCAGCGTCATTACACAGCCCGTTCTCACACATGATGAAGGCTAACGAGGAGCATTTGGGTCTGTTCTGCTAGGCTCAAACACGCAAATTAAGCCTGATGCAAAATCCTCTCTTCCATTCCAAAGCTGAGCTGCTCACTGGCCAGTGAAACTGAAAAGCTGCATGAGAAAACACACTTTAGAGATAGTCACTTAGCATATATGACGGGTCTTGGTTTGTTCTGCTGTGCCGCTTCATGCCAGTTGTCTTTAGTCTTGCATCTCCTCTAGGAGATGTAGCACACAAGTGCTACTGAGGGAGCACAGTAGCACTGTGGGTGTTTGTTTAAACACTTTAGAGCAGGGATACTCAACTTGCTTTGCCCCCGGGGGCCACTTTTGCAAAATGGCAAGAGGCCAGGGGCCAGTAAACCCTCATCCCAAAGAAATCAAGGAAGGATCTCTCCAAAAAGAAAATTAACCGTCAACTTTGTGCACACAGGATAGTTAGTTAAGTATATATAAGTGTCTGGACGACAAGCAGGCGGCGAATTTAGCTGGGGTTAAATTGTGAATTTTAGAATATGTTTGGGGACCACTCAGCACCCTATCGCGGGCCACATCTGGCTCCCTGGCCGCAGATTGAGTATCACTGCTTTAGAGAATGTCACACTGGCTTTGACAGTGTATATATGTAGCTCTGCAGGCTATCGGTGTCTCTCACTCAAGCTCACTCTAGTTTCCCCTGCTTTATCTGTAGCCCCACTGCCCCGAGTTATTTTTGTCCATCTCCGTTGGGTTCTCATGGATCCATTTGCGGAGACAAAAAGAATGTGATATCCAGCTCTCCTTCAATTCTCTAAACCCCAGAGATAATCTGTGCCTCAATGCTGCCCCAGCTTTACCACTAATGGATGAAATGCGCCATGTGCAATCATTGTAGTGGTCTTTGTTACACTTTGATCAAACCACTATTTTAAATATCCTGGCAGTATGAATTGGAAATAATCTCGTAACTGTATACATTTTCCCTGTAATTGGAACCTCTTTTTTATATATATATATATACCGTATATATCCAAGCATTTATTCCTAAATAAATTAGGAAATATTTTGGGTATATTATGCCTGGAAATATGCCAATGTCTCTATTATAAATTGTAAAACATGGTGTGTGTATTATCTGTTACCAGGAAAAGTCCAAGATGAACTTCCTGATGGTGGATGGTGCTGGAACTGAGGACAAGCCTCTAAAGATCCCCAAGGAGGTGTGGATTCTGGTCGACCACCTCTTCACCAAGTCTTGTCAACAGGTGAGAAAGCTATGGGTGATGACATACTGTACTCACTGCAGACTGTTGAAGAAGTAGTATACATGCAGTTTATTTGGCTGGAACTACCCGTTGTGTAATATATCATGCCTCTCCTTATACCACAACACTCCTGCATCATAGTGGCACTGTTCTGGACTCTTCCCTCCCATTTTCTCCCCGATTGTACTTGGCCAATTCCCGCACATGGGCAAAGTTAGCCTTTCTGGAAGAAGACCTTTCTGTAAGAAAGCCACACCCCAAACTGATTTCATTGGTCGCCGCAACTGCTTCTTCCTGACGTGTGGCAAGTTAAAAAGATGTAGTTAAGATTAGGGTTAGGGTTTTCTCATCGAACCACAACCATAACCAAACCCTAACCACATTGTTGTACTTGCCTAACCCTAATGTTGTAAAATAAGAAAAATGCTTGTTAAAAATATGTATGGTTTGACCGGGAATCGAACCCCAGTCATCGGATTGGAAGGCAAGCGCCTACGCTAGAAGCCGAGCTGAAATCCCTCCCCCTAACCCTAATCTTCACCGCATTTTTTCACTTGCCGCACGTTTTCAGGAAGAAGCAGTTGCAGTGACCAATGAAATTAGTTTGAGGTGTGGCTTTCTTACAGCGAGGTCTTCTTCCAGAAAGGCTCAGGGGCTAACTTTGGCCATGTGCCCAATTCCCCTTGCTGTCCCGCTCGTGGCTCCACCCACTCTGCCGATCTGGTGAGAGCCATAGACAAGTACATGCTTCATTACATTAGATTACATTACATTACATTACGTCATTTAGCAGATGCTTTTATCCAAAGCACAGCTGTACAACCCAGTCTCTGTCAGCTAAGACAATAGAGTAGCTTAGTGTGTAGTTGTGTGTGTGTGTGTGTGTGTGTGTGTGTGTGTGTTGAATTTAACTAGCTGGCAGAAACGTTAGATTCATGTGGGCTCAGTTTTGAACCTAACATTACAGTAAGGCTGGCTTTACACGGTGAAACTTTCACGCAACTAGTTGCAGGTTGCAAATAGCATGAAACATAATTTTCATTCAACATGACATTTACACAAATCAATACAAAAATAACCAAGTCTCATGCAACACTTGTTTCACTAAAACAAGCTAGATTGGTAATGTTTCATCTGTCATATTGTTATCAGGTTTTATTCTGCCACTGGCTGACTACTTTCTTTCATTATGGCTGTCCCGGAGAATAGGAAGAGAGCCATCAGTGCATTAATAGCCTACTTATCAGCGTTTTGATTGGCTGTTGCATGAAACTAGTTTCACAAAGTTTTGCAACTGTTGCAGCTGAGTGTCAGACAAGTTTCAAGTGTACTGTGTTGCAGAGGGCTTAGTTTCACCTCAGTTTTAACCAACTGACGTTGCGTGAAAGTTTCACCGTGTAAAGCCAGCCTAAGAGAGAAACACAGCAGTGGCAGCCTATGTAATGGAGCGACTTCATGGAGACAGGCGAGTTGAATTGACAGTTGAAGACTTGTAACATTACTCACATTGGGTTGAAAACAGGAAAGAACGTGAAGTTTCTTCTTTGTCTTAACATTTTCACCACACAACCGACTTCTGCTTATCCTCCCCCTCCCCCCTCCTCCTCCTCGTCGACCGCGAGTCCCCCATGTGTCGCAGTGGAGTGGAGTTGGCCGTTTTTATGATTTAAATCTGCAAAATCTTAATTTGAACAGATAATTAATCACGATGGTCCGATGTAGAAGGCTCAAATGTCTATGGTGGTCGGCCCATCTACGATGGTCGATGCCATCGTCCCTCGTGGATCGTAGATTGCCACGATGTTGGGCTTGATAGGTAATACAGAGACTGGATGGGATTCAAAAGAGGATATAGATGAGAGAGGAATGACAGAGTAGGTCTATGTGGGTGAAATGAGGATACCGGTGCACTCCCGCGACCAGAGGCTCTGGGGGCGTGAGAGAAAGAATAAGCTGCAGAGAATGCTGCTGCAGTAGCACTGTTTTCAGGTATGATCCAGGTCTCTGAGGGCTAGAAAGTGGAGGGATTGAGATGGAGCATGGGCTGAGATGGTCTCAGTTTTCTTACTGGCAGTTCCAGAGTCCTCCAGCAATAGTAAAAGGACTACTGGTGCGCGTAGGTAGGTACGATTACATGGGTTACTACACCTGAAAATGCCTTGTCTACGGGGCCTATGAGCTGATGTTACAACAGCGATGGGAAAGAGAGATGATGATGATGGTAGATAGATGAGCAGGTAGTTAGTCGAGAAGAAGAACTTCGGCAGAGGCTTTTAGACAATTAAACAGGTTTAAAGTAAACAAGTGTATTTTCATTCAGTGTCAAGCAGCAGCCAAACACTTCCAAATTAAACAGCTAAAAACTAAGCAGACAGGAAAAGAGCAGAAAGCAGAAGTCCAGATACTCACCAACAACTGCAACAAGATTCAACCAAAAATGTGGCATACTGGCACGAATCTGTAATAAAACATCTAAAAGCAAAAATCATATCAGATGGGGGGACCCTGGGACAACATCTTATCAAGTGGGGGTCCGTGGTCTAATTTGTGTCAGTTTAGGGGTCCTTGACATGAAAAAGTTTGAGAACCACTGTTTTAGACAATTAGACAAGTGTAGTTTTGATCAGTGTCTATCAGCACTTCAGCAGCCAAACACTTAGACAGGAAGAGAACAGAAAGCAGAAGTCCAGATACTGACCAATAACCGCAACAAGATTCAATCAAAAAAGTGATATACTGACGAGAGAGAAACACAGCAGAAAGCTCTATGCAGACAAAAATGTGACTGAGTAATAGCTTTCTTCGATATTGTGCAAGTAGTTTCACCGGCAGGGCGTGGCGTGTGGGAGAATCACCTTATTCCCCCCCAGTTTCCCTCCCCTTGAACAAGCGCCCCGACTGACCAGAGGAGGCGCTATTGCAGCGACCATGACTCATACATACCCCACCGGCTTCCCACCCGCAGATGCGGCTAATTGTGTCTGTAGGAACGTCGGACCAAGCCGGAAGTGCCGCTGCCGGGAATTGAATCCGGGTATCCACTGTGATAGGCAAATGATTTTCCCTCTACACTACCCAGACGCCCCCTTCCCCTCGGACTGTTTTACACTTCCTACAGCATACCTGTCCCCCTGTCTCCCAGGAGGACCTGTTCCAGACCCCGGGCCTACAGGAGGAGCTGCAGAGTATCATCGACTGTCTGGACACCAGCATCCCAGACTCCGTCCGTATCCTCGCTTATGTCCAGTCTGTCGCACTGGCCCAGAATCACATGGCCAGGGCCTGTAGTCTGACACCGTAACTGATATGCAACACAGCAGATACAATGACAGCCATACATGAGCTGTTTCAAGCCACATTGTTTCACTCTGTTAACACACTGACCCTGTTGTGTCTTGGTCATGAGGATGAGTTAGTATGATCATGATAACAGCAAAAATAATCTTAATTATAATAGTAATGTTTTATTTTGTACATGCTTTTCAGTCTCAAAGCGCTAGCTAGATGCATAGCTGGATATTCAGGTAGAAAAAATAAATAAATAGATATACACAGATTCAGTTGGGCGATATGGTTGAAATCACTATCACAGTGATACGTTTTTTTTTAATACCTACAGTATATCACAAAACCTCACAAAACCACCTTAAATAATCAAGTAATAATACATGTGATGTCAAACACAACTAACATTTTCAAATCATTCCTTAAAATGTTTCAAACCTCAGTTTTTAAATTAACTTTGCTTGTTATTAAGTTAGCAGAATTGTGTGTCAAGATATCCCAAAAGCACACAATGTGATTCCACTGAAAGACGATATTGAGTTATCGATAATGATATATATCGATAATATATCGATAACGAGTTATCGCCCAGGCCTAGACAAGATAGGGTGCGACGCATGTGGGAATTACACAGCCCGACTGGATCTGAATCACATCTATGTACCATGCTTACATGCAGATGAATGAACAGGTAAACATGCACACAGTGGACTCCGCTTTTGCTTGATCTTCCCTAACTGTGTGCGTAGCTGGTTGTAACCACTCGGTGGCTGAGGCGCTGTTGATCTTCCTGGAGGCCTTGCCAGAGCCCGTGGTTTGTTATGAACTCTACCAGCGTTGCCTGGAGTGCTCTCACGACAGCCGCCTCTGCAAACAGGTGCGGTGACTCTTAACACGCTTCTTACATAACACTAAACACTAACTAAACTCCTGTGACACTATTGAATGAGAGAGAGACAAGCGTATGGAAGAATGTGACATCTTTTTTTAGCTGAGCATTACCCCAGGATTGTGGTATGTCATGATTGAACATGGCTGCCCTCCGTTACGTGATGGGAGTCGCCAGCTAAGTGTTGAATCTTTTGTCTTCCTCTCTGTGATGATTTGGCAGCTCATCTCCCAGTTGCCTCGCGCTCACCGCAATGTGTTCCGCTACCTGCTGGCCTTCCTGAGGGAGCTGCTCAAACACTCTCACAACAACAACCTAACTGCCAGCCTCATAGGTATGTCCTCCTAAGTAGTCTCGTGTCTCACTGTTTACCTTACGCTCTCCCTTACTAACATGCTTTATCAAAGTCACTTTAAGTCAACTCTGTTCAAATATGCAATAATACATGAGTGGGAGAGCTATTATGCAAGATTATTGGCACTGCTATCTAGTAATTGCAGGCATACGGCAGAATATTCCACGGTGTAGTATAACCTTGAATGTATTGTTGCTCTGTATTATACAAACACATGTGGAAAAAGTGTATATGTTAAAACTTCCTTGCATCCTTGTATTTAATCCATTAACTAAACCTATTATAAACCGATTAATCGATTTATCATTTGATATTCCTATGTATCGTATCGCTCTAAATGAGTCAATATCGTATCGTTGATCAAATGTATCGTTATAATAATTCTCTTTCTTCAGAGTGAGTTTTATTGGACCAAGTAATAATAATAATTTTTTTATTACATTTATTTGTCAGAGACCATGTGCAAAAAATAACATTGATCTCAGAGAGAAAAGCTGCTTTGCACCAGATTAAAGCAAATAGCTAATTTCCATCTGCAGTCCCACTTCCAGGTTGGCTGCCTGTAACCTAGCAACCTTTTTTTTGTACATGGCAATGGAACAGATGACGTTTGCTATGTGTTGATATATGAGAAATATATCAACAAAAACATAATAACATGGTGTCTTATTACTGGCTCTTGTAAACAAGTCACAGTAGAATAGAGAACCAAAGTCACGGCCCTTCTGGTAGGGTCTATACAAACCAGCGTCGGGGGGGAAATATGAGTGGTGGTGAACGGCGAGTGACAATAATTTTTTTCTCCTGTTTGAATTGTGCCATGAAGTACACATATGTTTGTCAATTTAAAAGATAACTTTGCAAGTCAAGAAAGTCACAGTTTGTCATAAAACTGTTGCACTATAAGTTAGAAAGACTACAACTACACATAACCAGTCACGTAAGTGATGTGATTACTTTCTCTCCCAGCAGACCCTTCAGACGACGTATATTGTGTGAGATGAGAGATGTAGAATCATTGAGCGGTTTCATACAACACTAAATGTAATGTTTCAGTTTTTGACTTTGGCTCATAGTACTATCCTGTCTTTCCTGTCTTATCTACTCTACCACTGCATAGAAATTACGCATTTTCTTTTGAAAGTGGTTACCAATGGTTACAGGCAGCCATAATGGAAGAAATAGAACTACACAAACATAGCATGCAAGGACTCTATTTTGGCACACACAAAAAGTTACTATAGCAATTTCAAGTCATTGAATCTTATCGTATTGCTTTAAAAGAGCCAATATCATCCTTGTATTGTATTTTAACCATTGTATCATTGTTAAAACTTATTGTATACCCCTAAAAACTGTTATTTTACTAAATGAAAAATGTAATGGGCATTGGTTTTTATTTTTTTTTATTTTTCATTTTATTTATTTTTGTACTGATATCTAATTCAATGTACCACTACCAAAAAAATAATCAAATGTAAGATGGTACCCAGCCCTATTTCCTGTACATATACGGTTGGGTTTATGTGCCTTGCTCAGAGGAACATGGATAATAATCGTTTATGTAGGATGTGGTTTACTCATTCACTTTCCTGGCTTTCAAACCAGCCCAGGGATTTGAAAGCCAGTATACAGTTAGCAGCCTGCATCTGTAACCTTCAGGCCACCGTCCCATCTGTAAGCTTGACTCTGTAATGTATGTGTTTTGGAAGTTGAGGATGTTGTGACAAAGGGCAATTGACAAATCACAATGGTTTAGCTACAGTGGCAGGAATATTTACAGTAGTTTTTTTTTCTTCCAAAGGCTCATTACTGTATCGTCATGTAATTTATCTCTGCTTGTATTTTACTAGCTGGGATGAAGCCAGTCTCTTTCCTATGCACCGTCATGTTTTCTTTACCTCTCTCCCCTGTTGTTGTATTTTAGCTACCCTCTTTGCCAGCCTGCTCATCCGACCGCCGCCCAACCTGGTGAGCAGACAGACGCCACAAGAGCGGCAGAGAGCTATCGACTTCATTCTGGGTTTCCTCATGGGAGGAGATGAGGAGTAATAGAGGTTACGGGTTGTTCACGCAGTCAGTAGGATTCCAAGTCATTTCCCAACCCGGGACGGGACCTGTAGGACACATTGTAACATGATTCACTTGGTATTTTCTCATCTGTTGGAGACCAGTGCAGTTGTTTTGCACCCTACCTTTCACAGACTCATTTTAGAAGTACCCCAGACCTTGTTGGACTATACCCTCGTCAAAACCGTCATGATTTGATCAAGTCTCATAGCTTCACCTCTGTGGACAGTATGGCCGCTGGATTTGGTATTACTTGGGAAAGCTTTGAGCTGATGCCTGTGCACTTTTTGCTGACCTAAAGGACCTGTGCCTCCAGACTGGAAATGTCCTCCCTCTTAGTCGATCCCCCTCATGCCAAAATAACCCCTTATTAGTCAATGGTATGAATGTAAGAACAGTATGTAATATCCATAGATGCTTAGCGAATGACTCATTACACTAAAAAAAAAAGGAAAACAGGTCTTCCTGAAATGCTAAACCCAATGTTCAAAATCAGACTGGAGACAAGCACACTATTGTGAGTGTAGTGCAATGGGATGGTTGTGTAAATATCACTAAGAATGTTCAAGCTTAACAAGACAAAAGATGACAATCTCAGTGCAGTCATACTTAAGGGGCAATATCGGCTAGAATAACGTGGTCATATCCACTGTAGTTTAATAACTGTTATTTATATTTTTCCTTCAACAAAGTTTGCACCATCGTCCATCAGAACATTTTTTGTTTCCCAACTGTGGTTTTATTTTAAACCCCTCATTCGTTTTTAAAGGACGAACGCTACTTGTTTTTATCACCCTGTGTATAGAAAACTTCCTTTAGTCGTGAATGTTTGCCGTGATTCTGTGTAACTTCAACTGTAAGCCTTACATCAAGTTTGGCCAGTTCCTCTGTTTGAGTTTCAAAACATGTCTGTTAACACACTAAGTTCCTTCCTGGTCAACCAGAATTGAGTGAAGAGTCACCCCTTGTGGTCTTGATGTCTTAACTGGTGTATATAGTGATCCTCTCCCCTTGTTGACTCCTATGGGTATTTGACTCTTGCTCTGGTGGTGCAACGCTGTTATGGTGTCTTGTCTACCGTATGTCATGTTTGTCATGCAGGTGGTGCTGTTAATGTCTGTATGCTTGTTCACACGTTTCCTTGCTTCTGCCATGCCTGAAAGCCTAAATTTAATGCTCGTTCATTATTTTAGGCTTGTATGATGCCAAGGCACTTAAGTAACTTTGTATTCCTCATTGCAGATAATTAATAGCCCTGTTACTGTGCATAATTTTAGTGATGCAGCATATTATGGGTGCAAGTTTAACAAGATTTAATGGCTCATGACTCTGCAAGACACAGCCTTTATCATTTGTGCCACAGAGGAAATATGTTTTTTTTTTTTTTTGCAATCGCTGTTGCATAACACTATGGAATGAGGAAGTCCTACGCAGTGTGTAATGAACACTGTTTCATTTTTAACAGTTTTATCTAAGCGATATCATTAGCTTTCCCACCTGACTACAATATTTACAGTGTCTGACTCTAATTTCCTTTGCTCCATGTCTCCCATTAGTGATGTCAGAAAAGACTAAAGAGTTTTCTTATCACACAATATAAGGATACCTGGTTCAAGCTCATTTAACTTTGGAGACTATGTGAACACATTGAATGTGACAAGGCTGACAATCATGGCACTCAAGGATATGCCTGTTAGGCTGAAGTTGTGCCGTTCTTGCGCGGTTTCCTCTGCCTCATCGCCATCAATACAGTAGATTCCTCAGATGGTCCAGGCATGATTCTGCCCTCCTCAGAGTTGTTGTTGGCCTTAACTGCTGGCTAAGCTTTGCCAAAAGGTGGCTTGGGCTGGAAGGAATGGTTCCTGGTGACTTCAGAATTCAGCCGAGTGTGTGAATCAGGGAGAGCCATTCACAATAGCCATTTGCGCATTCGCTGATGTCTTTAGAAAGACTGCCCTCGACCTATCAAACATAAGGAAATTCACATGAGAAGTTCAACCTCTGATTCTGTTGCCACTGTACCAATTGTATTTGTGTGGTGTCGTGCTTACATTTTGTCATCGCTGTTCTTTTTGTCTTCAGTTTTGTCATGGCCTGTTTAAATAAGTATGGTACGTAATGCAAGGGCAAACTTGCACAACTGTTTTCAACTTTTCAGATTTTTTGGTACTTTTAATTTATTTAACAGAAATAAAACTGTACATAGCCGTTTCTCTGTTGTAACTGATTCAACACCCCATCGTTATTGAAGTGCGCTTCTTAATGAGATGTGATAGAGATGGAGACATCGCCACATGGATTTCGGGGCTCACTCTTCAGGTAGATGTGAAATCCTTTTTGACTGATGTTGATGCTATAGTTAGTCTGCTCAGTGGCCTATGAGAGATCCTTCACGTCACTGCAACATTCCCATTCCCTTCCAATATAAAACCCCAGCTGGGATACACTGTAACCATCTGCCTGTGTTGCTGTAGCCTAATCCATACCCAGCCCAAAGCCATGGCCATGCTGAGAGTGTCTTCCTACCGCAAGTTGTTTGAGGAGGGTCCCTGGAGTCGAAATGGCGGGTTCAGTATGCAGTGTGCAGGGCAGTACCGCGCCTCCGCCAGGTCAGTGTGGGTCTCTGGGGTGAGGGTGGGGCTAGGCTGGAGAAAATGCAACTTGAGTTGGACTTGACACTGATTTTTTTTAAGCAGTCACAATATTAATATCTTAAATTAATAATTAAAGTTAAAAGTTACAATATTTGAGTGTTGTGACTTAGTTGCATAATCAAATGGTATTAAGATGTGTATATAAATGCATATAAGAAGCTTTAAGTTTTTAATTATAAGTAAATGTGTGTCCAATGTCACAGAGCTGGCTGTTGTGTCTTTGGGATTTAATCATGCCTGATTGTTCCCAAAGGAAAAGTGATGATGTGTGTTGATGACAAATGCCTTTTGTAGCCTACTTGTTAAAAATGTCATTGTGATCGATGTTCACTTAGACTGACACAATATTTGTTGCGGGGGAAAGAAATGCACTTAATGCGTTTAATGGAGGATGCTGGAGCGTATTGGTTTTGTGTAATCATGTATGCAATAGTGTGGCCTGTGTGAAACTGGCAAATTAATGTCATGATGCCGTTCTCACTGTGTGCATAATTGCTGCAAATCCCTGATGAGGTGCATGGCTTCTGATAAAGCCTTGAAGCTCGGTTAAATATCTCTCCTAGGGCTGTGTGCAAATTCAGGCCAGTCCTTATTACATTGTGTCCTTGTCACAGGGGTGCGGCCGCTGACGAGTGTGACTGCGACAAGTTAGACTTTGTGGCTGCCAAGACACTCAACAAGGAGGGAGTGAGCCGGTTCATCCAAGACCGAACCATTATTGCTGCCCTCAATGACCGCCTGGCCAGACTTATTGAACTGGTGAGGACAAAGACAACTACTGCTCCCACTGAACACATGTCATGTGTAATGTATTTTCCCTCTGCTATGGTGAATGATTCAGCACATCTATATACCTGGTGTTTATTTAATCAATGTGTCTGTGGCCTGTTAGGCTCGTTGTTTTGAGGAGGAGAATGACTCTCTGGAATGTCAGATAATGGAACTGGAGGACAGGCTTGACGCTCAAAAAGCCTCCATCACCACCGTTGTGGCCGTGCCTCACTCCAGCCTGGATGCAGTGGTGAGCAGACTGCGCAAGGAGAAGGTAAGCTACTGCTGGGTGTGTCTATGTTGCTGCATGTGTGTGTGTGGCATGCCTGCATTGTGCTTTGGTATAGGCCAGTGGTTCTCAACCTTTTTGAACCGCGACCCTCAAAAAACTTTAGGGTGGCGTTCCCGACCCCTGCCCCCCCACCGATGCCCAACCCAACTTTATTGCAGTAGTTAGCGTAAGCATTCACGCACTGATTTCACTCACTGAAATCTGTTTTATAGAGTTTATATATAGTTTATAGTTCATATAGCTTTATAATACATTCGATTATTGGTATGGGAGATTTAATCATGGGAGAAAAATCATTTTCAAAAGAATGTGTGTTTTGTTTTGTTTTTGACAATCATCCTGCAACCCCCCAAGATAATCTCACGACCCTCTGGGGGGTGCCGACCCCCAGGTTGAGAGCCACTGGTACAGTATAGGCAATGCATTTGAATCTGAATGCAGAAGTGCAGATATAGTGCGTCCCATCCCATCCCATCGATTTCCTTCAGTTGTTGTCACAGTGGCGCCTCCGCCTCATCTATAATCCTGTCAGGACCCATCACTGTCTGTTGTGTCAGGACCCATCACTGTCTGTTGTGTCAGGAGTCATCACTGTCTGTTGTGTCAGGACCCATCACTGTCTGTTGTGTCAGGACCCATCACTGTCTGTTGTGTCAGGACCCATCACTGTCTGTTGTGTCAGGACCCATCACTGTCTGTTGTGTCAGGAGCCATCACTGTCTGTTGTGTCAGGACCCATCACTGTCTGTTGTGTCAGGACCCATCACTGTCTGTTGTGTCAGGACCCATCACTGTCTGTTGTGTCAGGAGCCATCACTGTCTGTTGTGTCAGGAGCCATCACTGTCTGTTGTGTCAGGACCCATCACTGTCTGTTGTGTCAGGAGTCATCACTGTCTGTTGTGCTTCTCCCTGCAGGGTGACATCCTGCGTGACACTGAGGAGCTGAACAAAGAGCTGGAGTGTGTGAAGCGGGAGTACGAGTGGGCTGTGCAGCAGAGGACCACAGCCCAGCTGGAACGCCAGGATGTTGCCGTGGTAATAGGCCCTTTGCAGAAGCCGGCTAAAATACCATAGCAACCATACTGTACCTGATGTCCTGTTGGAATACCACTGACTTTTTGGGAGGCCGGCACTTCACTATAGTGGTGAACCTACATGAACACATTTAAAACTTTGACTTAGTAAGAGATTTTATGACATCCTTAAGGTGGGCTTTCACACTCTTTAAAAATAGTGTTGTCATCTGATCAGTGTCAAGAAAAGACAGCAATTATAGTTGAGGTAAGTAACATATCTTGCTAGCTAGGCTAAAGAAGTCCAGAGTTTTTATGGGTTCCATGACTATGACTGTGGTGACACTAGGTAAACCAACAGCTTTGTTAACACATTTCTGATGCTAACAACTGTTCAGATATATATATCTTACTTCAATGGCAGGCCATGTATTTGGAAAGCTATACTGCACCTAGTTAAAATATGTCAAAAGGTATACTGACATGGGACCAAGTCACTTTGGTCCATGTCTCAAGTAAGTCACAAGTCATTTGGTCCTAGTCTCAAGCAAGTCCCAAGTCATTTTGTTTTGGTCAAGTCACGTTATGTCATGTCGAGTCGAGTCCTTAGTCAAGGCAAGTCAACTCGAGTTGACTGGAGTCCCAGTCACCAAGTCTCAAGTCCCCGTCTCTGCAGATATGAAATGATGTGAGAAACCCCCGTACTGACTGCTGTCTGCCTTCATGTATTCACATTGATTGAGGTGACCCTTCATCCACACAACAGCTGACCAGTGACCACTGTGTTGGCAGTGTTGGTGGCAAGCAAGTTCTGAAGGAAACAGGGCAGTTGTGCTGGACTTGCGTGGTGATTTCCCAACATGGCCGCTAGGGGGCTCTACAGTACAACGGCAGCGCATTGTGATCATGTTCTTTCGGCAGTAGATGGCAGTGGTGCCAAGCCTCTCCCTGCCTCATCTCTCCCCTGTCTGCTGGTGGAGCATGAATCCCCTGAAGCCCAGCACAGCTGCTGCTCTGAAGCGCTGCCCAGTGGCTGTTGATCACACAGTCCAGCCCAGTGCAACCTGAGCCAGCCGCCTCTACACAGCCCTCCCTCACCCATGCTACAACCCAAGTCCTCCAGCCAGGCCAGATGCGAGGGAAGCGTTAATTTCTCTCTTACACATGTAATACAGGCTCTAATACGAGGCTGTAATGTGCTGGCTGCCTCAGCCCTCCGGTTCTGAATTGGAAGCAGCTGCAGAGCGGCAGCACTTGGTGGGAAACAGGCAGGGAGATAGAGGGAGAGGAGAGAGGAGAGCAACCCAAGAATCTCACAACTGGCTGCAGCTCACTCAAACTGATGATTGTCTAGCAGTGAATAGAGATGAAACCAGGCGTGGTTGGCTGGTTTGAAGTCTAGAGGCAGGCCTGGCTATACTTGCCAATACTGATTGTGCTGCTTCACTGCTGCCAATGCTGCTCCATCTTCAGGGGCCACATGGTGTTTCACTCAGATTTCTTCTCTGCGAGTGACTTTTACATGTGACTGATGTCTTCTTCTGTTTGATGCTGAGTGGATGTAGCCTGGTATCCAGCCCCAATGAATCCTTCATTATGCAAACCCGATTCATAGGGTCTGGACACCAGGCTAGAGTGGATGGCTGTTTTTTTGTCCCCCCCCCCCTCTTCAATTGTCACACTGATAGGAGTCTCACCAACACATGTGAGTCAAATTTAAGGAGCTGGAACCAACATTCACCCCAAATGAAAATTAAAATGTGAGGCAGCGGAGCCTAAAACGATGAGGAATATTAAAGGGTGTAATCTTTGCCGTACATACAATGTGGTGGAGTACTGCCCTCACAGTACACACTATTTAGTAGAAGACAGATAGCAGCAGTAGACTGTTGCCTGTGCTGTCTGCTTTCCATCAGGGACCCTGCCACCACTAGGGGACCCTCCACAACTTTACCACCAAACCCCCTTTGCGCATATTCAAATGTAAATGCTAATTGAATTCAGCACCAATTAATCAGTCTCTTAAAAGGGCTGAATGAGCTGAGAACCCCTGCTGGTGAATGGATTGGTGGGTAAGGCTTTTGTGTCTAGTTAGTCCTAGCCAGCCTCCGTCTCATCTTCCTCCTCCTCCCCCTTCCTCTGCATTGCGGTGTCTACTTGCTGTTCAGTGAAACAGGGTGGATCTGCTGGTACTGATGGTACTGATGATGGGTGTTCAGGGTGGAAGGGAGGACTCTTATTCTCTGCAACCTGCCGTGTGCTTTAGTGCCCAAACTGCACTGCACCAGACGGCTTCAGAACCTAAAGCTGTAGTAGGTAACTTTAACAGATCAACATTTATTTAGAAGTCATAAGAATAAATTGGCATGTTTGTCGGCCAAAGACGAGCAGTATAATATGTGAGAGAATATCAGAAACCGCAGTAGACCCATTCCTCTGCCGTTCTGTATCAAAGTAAAACACGTCCGACCAAATGAGGAGAACTCAATCATCACTATAGGAGTGTTCCTGTTCTTGTCACAGTCCTGTTATTGGTTTGAATTGCCAATGATTTGCTATCTTTTCTCCCAAACTTGACTATAGCAGTTTTAAAGACCCCATGAAATGGCATCGTTAGTTCCTTGATTTGATATAGTTCCAGGTGAAACAGGATATTGGGGCGGGACATAATGCAGTGAAGAATCATTCAAAAGTCTAAACCAATGGAATATGAGTCGTGGAGAAGAAGGCGATTTTTCTCAGGACCGTCCAAAAAAAATATGTTTTTTTTGTTAGTTTACTTTAGCAATGTTGTTCTCTGATAACTTGCTTCTTTCCTTCACTAATATAGGAAGTGGATGTTGTGACGGCAGAGTGTTTGGCCCTGAGAGAGCAAGTGGCAATCTATGAAGAGCAGCTGGCCAACATGGAGGCCCAGCACAAGACGGTGAGGGGGGGGGGGGCAACATGGAGGCCCAGCACAAGACGGTGAGGGGCGGGGGGGCAGGGGATACCGATGCATCAATGTATTGATGTATCAGTAACTATTTTAATATTTTTCTTACCTTAACTTGCAAAATTGGAAAAATATCCATGTAAAACCACAACGTCCATCATGGAGGCCCAGCAACATGGAGGCCCAGCACAAGATGGTGAGGGGGGGGGGGGGGCAACATGGAGGCCCAGCACAAGACGGTGAGGGGGGGGGGGGCAACATGGAGGCCCAGCACAAGACGGTGAGGGGGGGGGGGGGCAACATGGAGGCCCAGCACAAGACGGTGAAGGGGGGGGGGGGGGCAACATGGAGGGCCAGCACAAGACGGTGAGGGGGGGGGGGCAACATGGAGGCCCAGCACAAGACGGTGAAGGGGGGGGGGCAACATGGAGGCCCAGCACAAGACGGTGAGGGGGGGGGGCAACATGGAGGCCCAGCACAAGACGGCGAAGGGGGGGGGGGGGGCAACATGGAGGGCCAGCACAAGACGGTGAGGGGGGGGGCAACATGGAGGCCCAGCACAAGACGGTGAGGGGGGGGGGGCAACATGGAGGCCCAGCACAAGACGGTGAGGATGGGGGGGCAACATGGAGGCCCAGCACAAGACGGTGAGGGGGGGGGGGCAACATGGAGGCCCAGCACAAGACGGTGAGGGGGGGGGGGCAACATGGAGGCCCAGCACAAGATGGTGAGGGGGGGGGCAACATGGAGGCCCAGCACAAGACGGTGAGGGGGGGGGCAACATGGAGGCCCAGCACAAGACGGTGAGGGGGGGGGGCAACATGGAGGCCCAGCACAAGACGGTGAGGGGGGGGGGGGCAACATGGAGGCCCAGCACAAGACGGTGAGGGGGGGGGGGGGCAACATGGAGGCCCAGCACAAGACGGTGAGGGGGGGGGGCAACATGGAGGCCCAGCACAAGATGGTGAGGGGGGGGGCAACATGGAGGCCCAGCACAAGACGGTGAGGGGGGGGGGGCAACATGGAGGCCCAGCACAAGACGGTGAGGGGGGGGCAACATGGAGGCCCAGCACAAGACGGTGAAGGGGGGGGCAACATGGAGGCCCAGCACAAGATGGTGAGGGGGGGGGGGGGGCAACATGGAGGCCCAGCACAAGACGGTGAGGGGGGGGGGCAACATGGAGGCCCAGCACAAGACGGTGAGGGGGGGGGGGCAACATGGAGGCCCAGCACAAGACGGTGAGGGGGGGGGGGGGGGGGGGCAACATGGGGGCCCAGCACAAGACGGTGAGGGGCGGGGGGGCAACATGGAGGCCCAACGCAAGATGGTGAAGGGGGGGATACCGATACATCAATGTATTGATGTATCAGTAACTATTTTAATATTTTTCTTACCTTAACTTGCAAAATTGGAAAAACATCCATGCAAAACCACAACGTCCATTTTGGATGTCTCAATTGAAGGTCCTCTGGTGCATGCCTTCTGCCTCCTGGTATTTAGGGCTAGGCAAGGCATGTATCTGATTATACGCCTCAGGTTTTTCAGGAAAGAACTTATCTCACTGATTATGTAGAAAGAAATGTATCTAATATGATTCACTTGGCGATATAGGCATACGTGTACGATTACAGTATATGCAACACACATCCTTGTGTATATTGCATGTACACACCCCTTTTTCCCCCCTCTCCAACCTCCACAATATTCCCCACCTCACCAGGAGATGACAGACGCGTCCCAGTATCAGGTCTCCAGGCTGGAGGCAGAGGGAGGCAACAGAGGCAGCTCCATCACACTGTGTTTTTCTCTGTGAAGCCCAGCCGCCCAGCGTTTAACACACTCCCTCTGGGACGCGCTCGCTAACTCACGGCCCGGGAAATGCGGCTGAATACCAAATGAAAACAGAAGTCCCCTTTGCTTTATTAACTGTTGTTATTATCAGCACTTCCACATACACCCCGTATTCCCCTGACAAATCAGCAGCCATATCGTGATTTAGCTGGAGAGAAAGGGGAGAAATGTAGAGGCTGCCACTGCAGCTCTGTAACAGTTCATTTTCTCTCTAATGGATGTGGCAGGGCTTTTACAAAAGGACTTAGGTATTGGAACCTGAAGACATACATGTTGAGGTCTTAATGTGTGTGTGTGTGTGTGTGTGTGTGTGTGTGTGTGTGTGTGTGTGTGTGTGTGTGTGTGTGTGTGTGCGTGCGTGCGTGCGTGCGTGCATACATCAAATGTGTATGTATTTGTATGTGCGGCATGTACGACTAGGCAGTGGAGACGCTGCTGGAGCCGGCTGCAGGGGCTCCAGGAGCGGTGGCGGCCATTGAATTTGGCAGCCCTGACATCACTCCAGCTCTGGACATCCAGGAGTACTACTGCCAGCTGGCACAGAGCCTCCAGGTACAGCACAGCACAGCGCAGCGCAAAACACATCAACATGCCATTTAGTGGATACTTTTGTTGCCAAATGCTTTAACGTTCAGCGCGAGTGGATACGTTTTTTAGTACGGTTGGCTCTGCGAGAATTACGCCCCCTATTTCTGGCGGTGTTCGTGCCATGCTCTGCCCATTGAGACACACACACACACACACATCACATGAATTCACACACTCACGTTGTACACAGCTGCCATCCTCATCCTCCTGCTGACCAGTTGAGCCCTCCAATTTTCACCTCGCTCCCCCTCCTTTCCTCCTGAAAGCCTGTGGTCAAGTCAAGACGTAAATCTCAACTTTCGCAAACCACAGAGGGAAACTCCCACTTGTTTTCTTTCCCTCTTAACACAACACCGGGGAAGAACTTGAGAATCAGAGGTGCTGTGCTGCACCAGAACAGAACGCCTTTCTCCACCTGTGTGTGTGTGTGTGTGTGTATTACCAGCGGAGAGGTGCTCCAGTGGGGTCAGACTATAGCTCCGGTGGGCCTGACCCCCTCTGGAGCGAGGATGTCTGCCCGGTTCAGAGGTCAGGGCTGTAATCAGACTGCTGGCCGCCTTCCCAGGCTCCACGGCAGCACTGGACACGTGTGTGTGTGCGCGTGTGCGTGTGTGTGTGTGTGTGTGTGTGTGTGTGTGTGATTTGAAGGCCAGGCTCAAGGGTAACTGGTGAATGTACGTATATGAATGTGTGTGTGTGTCTATATGCATAGGTGTGTTTCTTTGGAGACAATTTTACCTCTACTCTTGCCCCTCCCCCCAAAACCTTTATACTCTCCCTTCCACTTGCCCCCACGCCCCCTCCCCATGCACACACACACACACACACACACACACACACACACACACACATACAAAAACATCGCCCCCGCCAAATCTCGTCCCTTGCCAGCTGGACAGGTCCTTGTCTGTGCCTGGCCTCGATTACGAGGTGCAATTGTCTCAATGCTAAAATGATTGCCATTGGGTTTGAGCAGTGATGATGATTGCTGGCTGACTCCCACACACCTGCGCGCCCTCATGTCATTCATTCCTGTTCCATTTGTTCCTTCTAATCAGGAATGCGCCGGGCGTACACGAGGAGAGCTTTAACATCAGCCTCGACGAGCCGAGGGCCGAGCTAAGAAAGGCTGTGATTGCTCTCTGCTCCCCTTTGTCAACGTGCACTTTACTGCCCCCAACTGCACCAAATACCCCCATGCCTCATCTTCTGTCTTTGCAGTGTGAGTGCAGTGCAATCGCCTCCGCTGCGGTTGCCAGTGGAGATGGACGGCAAATGGTGATGGGCGGAGCTGCGGTGTCAAAGGTCAAAGACTCGCCCGACGTAATGGACGTCAATGAAGTGAAGAAGCTAGTGAGTGGCCTCTCTTTTTGTTCTCTCCAGTGTTTCAGTCTCACATTCACTTGTCATTTAAAACCCGTCCATTACTAGCCACAGCTCTTCCCATAAGACATCTCCCTCCTCTGTACTTTACTAAAAAATCCAACTCAGAACCCACACAACTGGCTCTGCGTCAGCCATCAGCCACTAAATCAGACATAATGGTGAAAATGAATGGTTTCCCACAGCGTGTGAGTGACAGCGGAGCAACAGTGTGGGAGATCCTGCTGACCAGAGTGTTTACTCTGCGGACACTTCCAGCAGGAGATGTGAAGGGCTCTGCTTCGGCTCAGACGGGATTTATTACTCTCAATGTCCTCCTCAGTTATTAAGTTCAGTCTTTCACAACGCCTACAGCGCGCTCACCCCCCTTCCTCATAAACTTCTTAAAACTTCACGCGCGCGCACGCACGCACGCACGCACGCACGCACGCACACACACACACACACACACACACACACACACACACACACACACACACACACACACACACACACACACACACACACACACTGACACTGACACTGTCTGGACACTTCCTCTCCAAATGGAAGAGGGGTCATCTCACATCTTTCAGCCATCCAGAGGACAGGGTCTTCACTGGATGAAATGGAGATTAAGTCAGGAGATCATTTCAGAGGCGTAAAACTGACTTGAGTAATGACCCAGGAGGACTCCTGGCAACACTATAACTGCTCACAGTTCACCCCCGTCCCTTGAAAATCCATCAGCGGTCCGACCGCAGACGACACCTTACCACGTCTGTAACCAACACGGAGGTTTGGTTCTCGTTAACTGCGGTTGCAGCGCTGCCTCTAACTCTCTTTAAATAAACAGTGACCTGCCGCAACCGCGGCGGCGCTCTTCTCACAACACCATCTCCCATTCCCTAACATGCAGCACACGAGCCCTAGTTCTGCTCAATTCAGCCTGACGGATGGACAGGATGCCTTGATCTGCTCTGTTTCCTCCCTCTCTCTCTTTCTCTCTCCCTCTCTCTCTCTCTCTCTCTCTCTCTCTCTCTCTCTCTCTCTCTCTCTCTCTCTCTCTCTCTCTCCCTCTCTCTCTCCCTCTCAGTGCCTGTGATGGATGCCTCGGGTCTGGTTTCTCGCTGGGACACAACATGGCCAAACAAACAGATTGTGGTGAAATCAGCCCTGACGCAGAAATGTATATAATAGAGCAGGCACTTGATGGGGTTGAACGCACTTGCACACATTCGTGCACGCACGCACGCACGCACACACACACACACACACGCACACACACACACACACACACACACACACACACACCCCGCCACTGCCCGTATACGTACGCACAGCGGCCACACTTCACTTATCATGCTCGGGGGAGAGGGGGGAGTGTGTGAGTAAGTGAGATGACCAGGTTGGGAAGTCGACATCATCAGCCTGTGAGTAGTAACTGGGTCTTCCTCTGCTCATCGGATTCTGCTGAAAGACGAGCGAGACCGCCTGGATCCCCATCTGGCTCTGACAGCTAATTGTTGAACTTCTGTGATTGCTGTAATTACTCACGGCAGGACACCGCGCCTCAGACATGGGGGAGGGATGCTCCACTGTTTGTGGTTAGAAGTAGTCTAATCTATGTTTTATCTCTGTCAGTTGCGTTGTTGATTGGGATATTTTGGTTTGACCCGACGGTTGTTATGTGTAGCTGGGTAGCCGAGGGGTTAATGAGTGTTCTTCAGCTGGAGGACCCGGGTTCAAAACCTCCGGTATGTTCACAAGCCTCCGTCCTGCTGAAGTGTCCGTGAGCAAGGCACTGAATCTCTATTAGCTCCAGGAGTGCTTTTTCTGACCCCGACTTTGACCTCTCTGTGGCAGAGGGGGGGAAGCCAAAAGCAAATTTAAGTAAAGTCTGACATCACATGATTACATTATTAGCACAAAGATAAATAAGTACACTGCAAAAATGGACTTATTTCATTTCTTGTATCCAGACTTATGAAGCTTATTTTAGGCTTTTTCTTTGGTGAAATCATCTTACTGTGCTGGCAGATAGTTTTACTGGTTGCAACAAATTTGACTCTTTTCTGGGATAATATAACTTGTTTCAGGACATTTACTTTGTAAAAGTGAAATTGACTGGGAGAAAGTCTGTTGTTTCACAATGTTCTTCATTGTCTTCTGAAATAAGTCATATTGGCATGTATCAAGAGAAATGTATTGAAACCCACAAGATTATCTGCCAGTGCAGTGAGATAATTTGATTCAATATATCACAAAATAACCTTGATAGATCTGGAAACAAGTTAAAATGCAGTGTAGTATTTGTGAGTACTTTGAAGATTGGTGATGTTCTTGTTTGCGTGTGTGTATATTGTGAATGAATACTGTTGCTTGTCTTTCTGTAGATTTCAGAGCTACAGAAGGAACTTGCTGAGCTTGACACGTGCAACGAGGAGTTGGAGGATGAAATTGCCATGAAGAAGGAAGCATACATGGATGAGATTGCCGAGCTGGAGGTACGAGGCTGGACTGGATTATTGCCTTTCATCATAGGCTGCAATGGACCAGTGGTTTGGAGCAATTCTGCCTTTTAATCTTGTCCCCTAACCCCCCACGCATGTTCAGTGTACTATAGATGAGATGAGGCACCAGCAGGTTGACCTCCGAGCCCAGATGAAGGAGCACTGCGAGGACTACAAGGAGCTGCTCAGTGAGAAGATGGCCAGAGACATTGAGATTGCTGCCTACAGGTCAGACAGACTACTGTAATAGATCTGGTCTAATGCTATTTGCAATGAATGTGTTTTATTTAAGACTGCAGTGACAGATGGTTTGGTTTTACCGATTCAAGACAATGCAGATCAGGTAAGTTTTCAGTCATAGAAATGCATGTAATACTTTGTTGTGAATGTCTTTCTGGCTGTTATTACATTGTCCCGTGTGTCAAACCCCATCCTATAGGGCCTATAAATATGTCATTAAAAAAAAACATTTTGTGCATTTTCATTTTTCATGGATATGCTGCACTTGACCACAGTGGTCCTCCATGCCTTCATGCATCTGATTGCCCATCCTTGTAGGGGATCTAGGGAGCTGTAGGGGGTCAAATGAAAAGAGACTTTCCTACAGTGTTCAATAAAGTATCGCACTTTTAATATTAAAAACCTGCCAAGGAACATATACGGGACAAGTACAGTATGATCATGGAATGATTTCATTAGATTTGAATGAACTTGATCTATTTTCATTTGACATTCTTTACATTATGAGCAGATCTCAAAACCAGCACATGTGGCTCTCACCAAAATCTGACCTGCATTTTCCACATGGGTATCATCCCCCTGAATAGCGCAAGGAATAGTTACTTCAGATCCTGTGTATTGGAAAATATTTGTCTAGTATTGTCTAAGCATCTGATACAATGTCACCTGGACATCCCCCATATCCATAATAAGATATTCCTGTAAACAAAGGGCTGACATCATGGTGTCACAGGAAACGGCTCCCGAATGTGATGCGGTTTCCTGTGTGTGACCTTGAAGATATTTGATGTCATGGCCTCCTTCAGGACGCTGAACCATCTGTCGTCCTGGAATGTAGAGTGACGCACTTGATGTCTCCGACTTCCCCCTGCTTCTGCATTAGCCCCTCCAGGGCCCGTACCACTGCGTCTGACCCCCAGGGGGCCCCGCTGCCGGCCTGAGCTCAGGAAGAGGCAGGCTCCGCACAATACCTCATTAGAATGGGCAAGGAGGACCTCACACTGTCAGAGCTGTGTGTTGGGCCACCGCCAGCTCCTTTCTACACCAGCCTGTTAATGTCAGCCCCCCGGCCCCCCACCCACATACACACACACACACACACACACATTTCCAGATTCGCCACAGTTTTAATACCCACTCGTTACCCAACAGACTGTCCCAAAGACATATAAGGCGCAAGAAAGGCAAACAGTCGGTGCCAACTTCACCCCCCCCCTTTCTTTATTTACTGGATGTGTTGTCATCCGTGATTAAAACCATGAATAAGAAATTAAAACGTGCTTGTTTATGCTCTCTGTGTTGTGGCAAACTGTCTGCACAACAACAGACCCTAATGACCCTAGACTGCCATTACCGATTGGCATAATCGCCCGTGGAAGAATCTCAGAGCCATTTGGGCAGATGCTCAAAGCTGTTGCTCCCCAATGAGCTTGTGTTAATGCTTGTGACATTGTAATTCAGTCTGCTGTGAGTGTGGTCTGCTCATGATGCTAGATGACACGACAGCCAGCAGTTCAGCTGAAATTAAAATGCGCCCTATAGGCTCGTTTCACAGCAACCTTTTGAGGTGGTAAAGCAGGAAATAAAATCAGGTGTAATCATTAGCATTAGTGAGGGCACCTGCGGGCACTGGAACACCTAAACAGAATGGAAGCATAATTAATTAATTTACTTCCTGCTTTTACCACCTCAAAAGGGTTGCTGTGAAATGGGTCCATAGCTAGGTGAAGATTTAGTGGTGGATCACTGTTGGTCTCTGTTGCATGCAGATATGAAAGCAATATAATGATACAAAGTTGAGGCATATATGCAGAGAAATGTTTGTCGATCATTTGCAGGCTTTGTTTATTGAATTGGGAAATCAACATTAGCCATTCAGCTGTGTGCTGGGTTGAAACATTTGTTGTGATGTTTTTGACTAAACTTTGACTGTAATTGTGATTGATTGATTGATCGATTGATTGATTTTATTCATGCATATAGAAGACGATAAAAGAATCCAAGGAATAACATGTAAAAGTGAGAACACTTATTTCCAACATGGTCCCTGAAGTGCTTCACCTGTCACCGTGCTACCTCTGAGTTGTGTTGTATCTTCTGCTCTCTCTCAGGGGTCTGATGGAGGAAGAGGATGAGAGGCTGTGCAACCTGTGACAGGAGACTGGAGAGCCAGACTGGCTGGCTGGAGCGTGGATAGACCCCCCCCCCCCCCTCTCCTCCAACATGGATTAGAAATAGACAAAGAGGAACCACAGAAAAACCAGACCCCCAAATCGGCCCGAGGAAGAGGCTTAAGGTACCGCGCATCAGTTTGAACAGATGTAAACTTATCATGACAGATTAATGCCGCCTGGAGGCCCAGGCTGGCCTGTTGATAACCGGCCACTGGCAGATGACCCCCCAAACTACAAGAAAGATGGAACTGTCTAAAATTGGGTGGGGGGATGGTGCTACTACGGGTGTGTATTCATTTCAGATATGAGTGTGTTTCAGTGTCTGTGCTCTACAAAGCAGGGATGTGTCCTTAAGTGGTCTCTATCTCTACTAGCTCACTGATATGATCCATAAATGGTTTTTGTCTCCTCTCTGTTAAACATTTCCCACACAGACACATAGAAACACGCACGCGCATGCACACGCACACACACACACACACACATACACACACACACACACACACACACACACACACGAAAGCCTGTGTGGCTCCGTAGAATCGTTCCCTCCCTGATACCACCTCATCCGTCACTCAAACACAGTCTGATTACCAGCTCTTAACCTTTGACCTTTCCGCTGTTGACAAACGTACAGACAGCTCTCACTCCCCAAAAAGATGTCCCTAACCCAGTCAAGGCGGGTCGGTTTCAGTTTTTAGCTTTTACAGTCATGCTTTCGTGTTGGTTTTACACGTAACTGGCAACCAAGCGGGTCATGTGTGCAGTGTGTTTGCTTTGCAAATGATTCGTGAAGTTGTTTTTCTGTAGTTCTTAATGTGCACCTGGATCACTCCGAAAGAAAAAGCCTGCATGTGTGATTAATTCTTCTTTTGTTTAAAAAGCAATGGAGCAATTTGCTGTCATGTTTTGAAATAAGTGTTGGGTAATTAGTTCCTTTGTAATTATTTCCTTTTGTTATTTTGGTTACATGAGTATCAAGGTCTGCTCACATAATGAGAAATTCTTAGCACTCATTTGCATGTTTGGGTGACATCCGCTTCTGCACAAGCATCAGCATATCAGCATATACTTTGAATTTAAATGTAATAAAAGCATTTGCTTGAGAGATCACGTCAGTCTGACTTGTGTGAACATTTAGCTTCCCCTCACTATTAACACTGTGCAAAGAAAATGGAATGATTTATGTTGTGTGATCCTCCTTTCATTCATCGTCATGCTTAACCTAAGACGTGAACGTTCTCAGCTATTAACAATTTCAAAGGCTTGTTAGCTCTGCCATAAAGATGAAAAACGCCGCTAATAACGGATCAGATAAGATTAGCCACAGTCGGTGAACCTCTGGTGATGAGGAGTTAGCCTGTGTAATAAGTGAGTTCAGCGTCTGGAGCAGTAGGGGCTGGGGAGCGGTGGCCTCGGTGACTTGTTTAATTGTCCCGACGTGAAACATGGCCGCCCCGGGACGAAGCCGCGGTGTCTGTTTTCTCAGGGTCGCAGTCCTCAATCATGTCCTCAGAAGACGTATTCTCTCAGCCCTCCAATCCTATACCTCTCACATAAAAACCGCCCCAACACCCCTGATCTCCAGGGACGGCTCTGTCTTCACTTTGTGGTTAATACGACAATATCTGTCTCATTTTCTCGTCTCTAAGGAAGGGAGGCCAAATGTTTTGCCCTAAGAGTTGTATTTCTACCTCCTCCCGTTTCTCTAAATTCGTCTCTCGAGGAAAGATGGTGGAATGCAAATATCAGCATAAATACACTGGACTTGTTGAGCAAATTTACGACTTTTTAAGGCTTCTTCGAAAGACCCAACCCAGACACAAATCAACTAGCGACTATGTCTTTGGAGAGTTGTATCGATTGTAGCTAAGACAAAAGTATTTTGAATGCTCCTGAGTGTGGAGACCTCTGTTAGTCCTCTCTGTATTCCTTTGCCCCCATCACAAGTCCTTGACAACTGAGAAAAATGCCGGTTAACCCTTCAAACCCTGCCTGTGACACTTGAGTGGCCCGGGGCAAGACTCCGCCACCTCTGCTCCTTCAAGCCGGACGATTTGATTGGAAGGCGGGGCGTTTCAAAGCTGAGTCACGGGTCAGTGGTCAGAGAGTGACTTGGCCTTTTTCATCCCTGTGGCCTTGATGGGTTCTTCTGTGGATGGGGGGAGGGGTTGAGAAAGCAAGAGCTGACCAAACAAACGGCAACAAACAGAGAAGGCATTGGAATTAAACTGAGGATTTGGCCCCGCCCCTTCGCCCTGATGGTGTACGTTTGAATGCCTCAGCGTGATTTGCTCGCGCTGACACAAACCATTCCACACAACATGTGCCGTGGCCATAACATCTCATTGACTTCACGCGGTGGAGGAATGTCTTTACATTAAGAGTGGCAGGGCCTTGCCTGATGAATTATGACACATGAACCCATTGTATCAGTCAACATATCTTCAATCTGTAGCAGAGCAATTTGATTAAGGCCTGAGTTAATGGTAACCAGGTCAGCTTGTATGACTCGGCTGCTCACCTGTCACCCACACATAGGTATCCCCAAAAGCCCCCTTATCCCCTCTAGATCAGCCAGGCAAATAAACAGTGTCCACAGCGCGGACAAAAGTCATTTTTTAAAAGTTTCTTCCAGGCACTGTGGAAGTAAAGGGACCAAGCTGGTGTTTGGAAAGCAAATAAATAAAAGAAAACGGAGTTGAATCGAGGAAGAAAATAAGAACTGTAAAAATATACAAAGGGGCGAGAGCTATTGAGAAAGTATTTCCTTAACAAGAGGGGAACAAATAAATTATGGGGCCCCTCTCCCTTGAGACGGGCCTGGCACGCCCCAGGGTAGCAGGACGTGGGCATCCCTCTCTTTTCATAGGGGTCACAGACAGGCTTCCACTGTGGGAGAGATGGGACATCGCCCTGCACCGGGCCAGAGGGCTGAGAAGAAAACTTCATCCAGCATTGCCTTCGAAAAGGAACGTTTACACCCGCACACATGCATGCACGCTCAGCGCTTTCACACTGTGTTTATATGCCATGATGCTTTGAGTAATGAGGATGCTGGTAGTGTGACTACGTAACCCCAGGGTCCCCCATCATGTCATCGGTGTAGGTTTTGGCCTCCTCATATCTGCAGTCCCACTTGGCGTGTATAACTGAGAGACTGCTGACAGCCGTGACCCCAAATTTACCCCGCGCACACTCCCCACATGTCCGTCCCACAGCAGGTGGCAAACACCGCCGTCATGAAGCTTACTGCATATCCTCCATCTTACGTCGTTTGCGGTGAATTTTTTGATATCTTTTATTTCTCGGCAAATACCTCAATCCGGTCATGTCTTTTTAATCAGGAGATAAAGCAAAGCGGCCTTTTCAGTCTCTGTTGATTTCCCCAAACTCCACACAGCGTCCGGGTGAGTCTCGGCCAAAGTTGATAAAAGTCTCACTTTTGTCCCTAAGTGTTCAATTAATCAACTTCACAGGGTGTAATTGATGGGAGCGGATAAAAGTCTTGGCTCCAGGGAACACTGGAAAACAGCCTGGATTTGTATTCCACTGCAGTGGCTTTCATACCCATTGATGGATGTTAGCATCTTTTTACGCGTAGTGACTTTATTGTCAGCCCAGAGCTTACACAGATCCAGCCATTTGCAGTATTGGATTCTTGGCAGATAGCCTGCGTGGATCATGACCACCCTTGAGTTTAGTCCTCACCTTGTCAGTGAATGGGCTGCTCCCTGCACTTACCCTAGACATAGCAACTTATGTTGCCATGGTAATGGGTCTCTTATCACTTTAGGTTTGAAAAATGATTTCATATTGCATAGTTGCTGCAAGAGCTCCTCCCACCTGGCACTTGAAATGGGTTTTTTTATGGAGTTTATGTGTTGATATGTGTATGGAATTATATAAAGAAATCAAAAATGTGGCACAAGAAAGCTCAGCAGGCCAAATGTATATAAGAAAAGAGAAAAAAGGAGCTTCTTGGATACTTGGAGACAATTTGAATTATGAAGTAAAGTACATGTCTAGTGCAACAGTTAAACAAACAGTGTACATCTTCAAGGATAAACGGGGGCGTTTTGTGCCCCTGTTTAGAGAAAGAGAAGAACCCACAACATTACAAGTGCCACAAGTGGTACAGTATCCCCTTTATCCTATTGACCCATCGGGACTGTTTTCAATTTGACATAATGTGGTGTAACCCCCTGTGCCGGCATTACTGTGCAAATTGATCTTATTAGTGGTTTATTAAGTCATTCAAAATGTCTTATTTAGGGTTTGTAAATGCTTTGTTATGCTTCTGAATCACCACAAGTACTGAAATGGGTTTTCTGTTTCCTTTTTTCCTTTTCCTTTTCTTTTTTACCGTTCATTGACATATTTGAGCTCATAACCAATTCCTCTTCCTGTGCCTCTGAGGACTTGGAACCAGAGCACCAGTAGTCCAAACGATCATAATTTGGGCTGGGAGTAAGAAATCACATGTGTCACAGTTTATGTCGGCAGTCATGGCCTGCAGCTATGACTGGTTTAGAATTTGGAACAAACTACGAAATCATTTTCTTTGTGCGCCACTCATTCATCTTGTCCCAGACATCCAGACATGGAGGCCTGCTTGCTCTCAACATTGACATGGCCAGCAGGTAACTTCAGTTTTCCATTTCCCATGTATTTTTTTTTATTCTATTTTACATGCATTACATCCAAATGTAATCTGCGTGTAAATTGGCAAAAGACTTGTAGATCGTTAAGACTGCAGTAGTATGTAATCAAAATCGACATGTCTTTGGTGGATAAAACCTCTAAATGTCACATAAAAGACCCCAACATGTGAAATTGAAATTATTTTATTGGGGTAAGCAGGTTAGCCACCAATTTAATCTGGGAATTCTCTACTCCAGGGGGTTTCAAAGTCTGTGGTCCTCCCCTCAGACAAAGCTTGGAAGAAGGTGCCCCCCCCCCCAGTTCCTATGGGATGCCTATACATGTAGGATCATGATTGTTATCTGATCCCATAAACACTCAACAAGATAGCCTGATATTGCTGTCTGACATACTTCAGACTACAACAAAATACATTTAAAAAAAGTATTTCTGAAGGCATTTATGTCTTTCTGACTCTGGGAAAGTGGGGGGGGCAGTCAAATTCTACAAAACAACTATCTCTGAATTATCTATTCAACCAAATCACACACATTTAGGCTATTCTATGTGGTCTTATTTTGATAACTAATGTAATAACTGATGTAATATTTTTTCTCTTCCATTCACTGAGCCTCCCCTGTAAATGTTTGGAGCCCCCCTGGGAAGGTCTGCCTCCCACTTTGGAAATCTCTACTCCATTATTACTTACAAGGAGGGGGGGGGGGGGGTGTTCAAGCCTTATTGTATTCAACTTTAAGTAGACTCTTTGCTCAGCTCGTCTCTTGAAACCCTTCATAAGTGACCATTAAATGGGTGGTTGAGTGTTCAGCCACCAGTGAGGCTCAGTAGAGTGACTACAGGGCCTTATTGCCCTTGTGCCATTTCACCTTAGAGGCTCACCAGAGGACTTGTCAGGCCTGCGATGTTTTACAGCTCAGTTTGCAGACAAAACACTTCTCAACCGAATCCCCCAACAACATCTGCTGGCAATTTAGCGGAGGCATTCCTGCAGTCTGTGCTGTTTAATATTCACAGGGGTTAGAATCTGCCGGGACAGAGGTGGACGGTGGCGGCGGAGAGGGGGCCCACCGATCCCTCTGTCCAGAGTCCAGACACGGTGAAAAATGAGGGGTTAAGAAAGAGTGAGCTGGAGCAGGGGCTGGGTTAACTGGGCTAATTTGCAGGGATAATAATGGCGTTCACACAAGTCCTTTGGGGAGCGGTGGCGTGGAACGTAGACCTGACGGTGCAACCACACAGGAAGTTTACAACATGGCCCGGCAAATCAGAACGTATTTAATCATCAAACAAGCAGTGAGGAGCTGGCGGCAAGGCCAGAGCCAGCAGCCATCCTGAAGATGGAGACAAATGTTTGGAGAGGGGGGGACAGGGGGGGAGGACCACAGCACCAGAGCTGCACCTCAAATAAAGACTTCAGAGTTGGAAGTCCCAAGTTTTATTGGCCTACTCTAAGCACAGCACGTCAAAGGTGCACATTTCCTTTGAGTCCTGCCAAGTGCCTTCAGCACGATAGTAACATTATAGAGTGGATTTTAAATGTTTTTAATGGTTTTCATGTGAGTACCTAAAAATATATTGTTGTCCCATGGAATGGACTATAAAGATGGCTACATTGCAACTTTTATAGGAAATTACTTGCGCATGGTTGAACTAAAATCAGCATTTTTACTAGCGAGTCGTGATATCCGGCACATACACAAACACTTGCCATATGTTCTGCCTGACAGATGTGAGCAGAGAAGAATAACACTGTTAATTGATAATTAGACCAATTGCAGAGAATCTTTCAGTGTGGCCACACAATGTCCTGGTGAATTTTAAAGGATATATCCCAGGCGTTCCTAACTTTAGAAATAGGAGAAATTCTGTCTCTTTCCTTGGTCCAAGTTGATCTGTTTATGCTTACTTCGATGAGAAAGTATATTTTGTGGTGTATATTATGTTGGCCTAACCTTGGAGGAAATACAATACCTTAGAGAGGCAGCAACCTTAACATGGAAGCAATAATACACAGGACCTAAAATACTGAATTCATGCCATATTATAGTGGGACACAGTCTACACATTTTGTGGGAATATGTATCTTTCATCGAGGTCAGTAGCTGTCAATAACTCCATATTTGTTTCTGGTAGAATGGCAATGCATGTAAAAAATCAATTCTGTCTGAATTGAATGCAATAATGCATTCTCATCCCCAACTGTGCACACTCGCCCTGTTGAGAGCGAGGATGGTATTTCAGCACAACCGGAGCTGTCTGATTCTCCAGCAGGAAGGGTGACGTGGATCGTGTGACACCTCTGTTGCTCCCTCGCTAAAGGACACCCCTTCCCCCTTACCATGGCAACTGCATAAACATCTGCCTGCCCATTCGAGGGAAGATCTTGTGGGAATATACAAGGGTGCAGTTTATTATACGTAAGACGAGTCCCACCAGCTTGTGTGCATGTCCACATTTCTGTTTAATGGACTGAGAGAGCTATGTGATAACGATTATGTACCACATTTATACACACTAGTGTTGCACAACATGTGTGATGTGAAGATGGGTGAAATCAGATGGCATGCACTGGCAGCAGGTCCTAATGTGCTGTTCATCCACCTTCACACAATTCAAGCAGAACCACGGTACATGGCATCCCTCTGTCTTGCATCTTTTTGTCCAATGGCCTGGAAGTAAGAGGGCACTTTATGTCATGCTGCTACCCGGGGTGAACCCCTTGTGACGTGCATTACTCCGCTTTCTGCCTTTCCCTCATCTTGGAAATGTGTAGTTGAGGAAAAATATAGTTTCAGGGATCAGTTGTTACATGGTATCCACCAGCCGTCCACACTTCTGAACATGTTTCACATTCCCACTGCATGCTTTCCATTACACAGAGGAGCATTATGCTTTATGTTGACAGAACCTCTAAACATTCAGTGTAAGTAGCAGTCCAGCCATGCTGAGACTAGAAGGACTTCAGGGTGACTGAAATGCATGTAGTGGCCTCATTTTAACAGTTGGATAAAAAAAAGAAAAATGGAAATACCATCCTACAAAACCAAACTTTAATTGAGTCGTGAAATTGAGGAAACTGGCTTTAAAATGTATCTCCTGTCCTGAAATACTGTTATAACTACTAAATTTAAACCCTTGTCAAGACCTTTGGCCTTCAAAACACACATACAGTAGTTACTGCTGCCTGTATGTTACTGTTTGCCTCTGCTGGGCAGAGTGGCAGAAAAAAGGTCTGAAATCTGAAAACAACTTCAATACATGAAGTAATTTTCTAGCCCGAAAATCAAATTTGGTGAAAAAATTTGGTGTCTTGTACTTAAAAGCGTTCAAGTAATAATTGGCCATTATGTGTAATAGGTTGGGAATAACTGGTTGGTTAAAGCCACAGTCAGCACCATGAATAGCTGATCTCTATCTTCAATCAAAGTCTTAGTTGTGGACCGTGGTTGGCTTGAGTTTTTGTATTTTTCCTAGACTCTAAATGAAATGTATCCAATGGATAATAGTGTGTTAGATATCCCGGTTGGGCAGAGAGCGACATTGTTTTTCAGGAGATGCAGACCGTGTCGAATTCAAAGAGCCATAGGTTTGTTTTAGTCTTCATTTGGTTGCCTTTTGAGCTGTCTTGTTAGCACCTGGCGAAATGTCCTGTGGGAAGCTGCCAGTGGTTGTGAGTCCTACTATTTCTAGTTTGCTATGACTATAGAGCTACTCATGCTGAATTAGACTGAAAACACACACACACACACACGATTCCACTACTACTCTCCATTATCCAGGAGAGACCCCCAGGCCTCAAGGTCACCTGTGGGTACCCGGATTTAAGCACCAAAGTTGGCCTCTATGAGCCAGGAGAGACCTAGTCTCACGTGGTCAGACCCACTGTCGACGTCAGCAAGCTTCCAGGAGATATCATCTACGGCTGGCACTGCAAGACTAGGACAGCCTGGAGGTCACGGCTACCCAGAATATTATAAACTGTTGTACATTACAATGTGCTCTCCTGAGGTGGGGATGCAATTCACTGGCCTTTATAACCATCATTAAAGATAAATTGATAATTAAACTTTAGTTAATAGTTATTAATAGTTTATTGTTGCACACATTTGTTGCAATTCTTTTTGTTAATGATTTGTAAACCTTTAAGAAACTGTTTGTAAAACATCTATAAACATTACATCGACTGATGGACCATATTTGTAAAAAAAAAAAAAAAGGTTAATAACTGGTTTGTAAAGAGTCTATAAACATTATTTAGATGGCTATTATAAAGTTGCAACGTTATGATACCTTAAATGGTGATTAAATAACCTACTCTGTAAAGCCTGTAGCCTATTTTATTGCATTTTTTTATGGTTAAAAATATATACATTTAATACAAAAATATGCAGTGGAATAAAATAAAGAAAGATAGCTGTTTTATTGTGAAGAGTTCATGGTTACAAGGTGGTGGTGGTGGTATCTGGGGGGGGGGGGAGGGGTTTCATTGGTTGATGTGAACACGAGAGATGGAAAGATGAGAGATGGAAAGATGCGCGTGACTACATGTCTGATTAGGAGAGGAGAGATGGACGGACTATGCTCGGTTGAGCTAGTGAATTAATGCTAACTAGCAAGAAGTTTACGATTCATATGAGTCTTAATTAGTTTATTTGCAGGTCAACTCGATAATATACAAAATAACATCATGCTACCTTTTAGGAGCAGCCGAGGAAATTTCTAGTTTATGCTATTTGTGTGTAGCTAACCTTATGCTAGCTTGTTAGCAACCGCGTGCACAGTGAATGGACTTGTGGACTTGTAGTAGCCACTGTTTAGCTAACGTTAAGGTTAACACAACGAGCTTCAGTTTGTGGAGACAATCGTACAGACGCCATATAGGATAAACCAGATACCAGGACGCTCAGTTCCTCTGGCCATGTTGGATAGAAGACTTTGCACGGAAGCTCTCGCATGCGGCATATGGATCAGTGGTGGACACCGCCATTCTTCCCCATCCAGGCCCTTCAACAGAGAAGCAACAGGACGAATCAGCGTGATGTCACTTGCCACCCAGAAATGCGGAACCCCGCCGCAGTTAATAGTATGAGTTGTGCCATATGGTTGTGCCAAACAAACGTTAATATCTCAAAAACTATACATCACATCGCTTATATTTTGACATTCTGAGTGAGAGCAGAAGTAGCTCAAGAGTTGGATGTATAATATATGCATGTCGTGTTAAAGTTGTGTGAACTGTCGCAGTTTTTAAAATGTAAACTGAGTCAAGACGGCTAGAGCAGACACTCACGCCTCGCGCCACTTGTGCTCCATAGGGTTCCATTGCCGTTGCCACCCAGTGATGCGGTTTGTTTACCAAATGCTGCTCGGCTGATCCCTCGTACAGATCCACATAACTGTACGTAAAGGTAGGTAGACTGCCACCGTTTTTTTTTGTTTTTTTGCTGACAGAGTGAAATTACTATGGTCTGCAAAGGAGTTTTATTTGTTTGGTTGAACAATATTTATGTGTGTGTGTGTGTGTGTGTGTGTGTGTGTGTGTGTGTGTGTGTGTGTGTGTGTGTGTGTGTGTGTGTGTGTGTGTGTGTGTGTGTGCGTGCGTGCGCGCGCGCGACTGTGCGTGTTTGTGTGGGTTCATACTGTATTTTGATATTGCTAAAAGTAAACTAAAGGTAGCCCATGCATGCATATTTTTTATTTTTTATTAAGTAGTAGTAAAAATACTTTTTATCTATTTTATATCACACTGTCTAGAGTGCACCTATTATGTTTTCTTCATGTAAAACCAACTCTACAGTGTGCTTACATCAGCATGTACTAACCAAGTAGTTCAACCAATAATATGACTTCCGCAGCTGTCGATCATATGCAACTCAACTGTCATCGAGTGCGTTTACATGCAAACAATATACAGTCTGTATATTGTTTGCATGTAAATGCACACAAGATAACTGAGAATAATCAGGTAACTGGCAATACTCTGATTTCCGCGTTTACATGCACTTAGTAAATAGCGGGAACTCACCTCAAAGTGCGTGAGTGGACATTGATGGCAATGAATAAACCTGACTCCATGACTCAGCAGTAACCTAGGTGTGTTTATCGGTTTTCCCATAAACTGATAACGGCCTTTTTCCGATAAAGGATGCTGTTTACATGACACTTGAATAATCAGGTAACTCTAGAAATCTGATAATAAACAGTGTATTAGTGTGCATGCAAACCTGTAAACACACTCATTGTCTGGCAACTGTGCGGTGCATGACACAGTGTTAACGTTAATAAATACTATAGTTAAGATTTCCCTCATAGAAGATTCCCCTCATAGCAATTGCAACGGCAATCTCAGACTAGAAGATGGAAATGGAGTGTAACGAGTTGACAATTCAGTTTGATATCAGGCTATAAACTTACCTGTGTATTCCATTGGCATTTTGGGGGGAGGGGGGGGGGGGGGCTATGGGTCAGTCTCCATCTGTTCATTAGTCACACTTTGCGAGTGAGTGATGAAGTTCCACCATTGGTTGGCCGTGGCACACCCATACACGGTGTGAGTTGGTGCATGCAACCAGAGATTATTGGGGGATTACAGTATTTCCTGGCAGCAATTGTCAAATTTGTGGAAGGTATTTTTTCATATGGTAGAATGAATGCAGACAATGGATTCTTCTAAATGTAGGAAAACAATCCTTAATATCTCCACTACAGAAACCAGCAGGAAAAATGTAAAGGAGAGGGGAAACCCATACGATCGGGATAAATAAAAAGAAAAGAAACACCAGTATTATCCATTAAGAATGTTCTGCCTTACTAGATAGCATAGCACATGGTGGAACGTGACAGGAAATATGGAAAGGAAGAAGATGACATCTAGCAAAAGCCATGATCTGGATTTGAACCCATGATGACAGGAACACATGGTACGTGTGCCTCAGCCCGCTGAGCCACACAGACGTCACCCGTGATTTATCACTAAACCAAAGTTCAGAATGTGACACTGAGTTTTTCTCTATCGCCGTGTGTTTGAGGTGTGCATACTTGGGGGATTTTCAGTGTCTGCTCTGGTTTTATATAGGGCGTCCCCCTGGAACGAGATTAGGTTTGAAAATGTTCAGGCCGTTGTTAGTCTAGCAGAGGTCATGTTTACGTGAGCGGAGTAGCTGTTGATGAGACGGCCTCGTGTGGGCCAACTCTCCTGGGCTACAAGGAACGTCTGGGCTTTGGTGAAAATGTGAAGTTTCTCATCACGCTCCCTGAGATAATTGAATTGAGCAGTTCCACACATTTACATTTGAGGAGTCTTGATCCAATTAGTTTGTGAAGTTACCTCACCAACAGTCTTGAATATTAATAAACAGTACGATATCCAGATTCAGCAGGAAAGAGTTGGCTAGTGGCTACATACATACCCTCTTGAAAATTCTATAATTGTATTGTTAGAGCTGGTGTCTTGGATTATTCTTGTGTACTTTGTGGTTTCCCTCACTGTTCATGTGTTACCGTGTGTTTACACCCAGACACTTGACCTTTTGAGATTTGAGTCATGCCAAATCATTCAAATCCAGTAACATCCTTATCAGTCTGTGTACACTGGATATCCCCCTCCTCCCCCGTACCTTACCCCGGCGTGTTTGTCTGAGCTGTGATTGGTTGGTCCGCAGCCTGACCGCACGCCTGTACAACGGCCTTGGCGTTTGCTGCTGCTGATTACCTGCAGTGGGCAGATCGGCGCAGATCGGCTCTGGGAAATGTAAGAACACATCTTGGCTGGATTTTGGTGTTGTGAGCACCATGACACCCACGGCCAAAGATGAAACTCAGTTTACCCACCGTAATGAAGTTGACTCTTAATCTTGTCGTTAAAGTTGTTGTAATACAAATGAGAAAAGATGCTGAATTTCCAACTGGTCTTTATTAAGTGAGTGTACATACACCCCTCACTGGGTATAAAGACTGTGGGATGTGGTTTCTGGAAATAAAGAAAATAAACAATGAGGATAACAGTTATGGCACAACTAGTCATTAAACCACTACATTATCCCTGTCGTTCCACTTTGACCCACAAGGTGGCAGTGTAACATCCATTATATGCAGACAATGACAATTTGCAACAACTAGTGAGAAGTCGGTTGTGTTGTGAACACTTTTAAGAGAAAGAAGAAAGTTCACGTTCTTTCCTGTTTTCAACCCAAAATGAGTACAAGTCTTCAACTGTGAATTTAACTCGCCTGTTTCCAAAGTGAAAGTTGAAGTTGCTCCATTACAGCAGCTGCTGCTGCTGTGTTCTTAACCGTATTTCCCCTCAACTCTCATTCGGTACAAAAGCCCACGCGAATCTAAAGTTATATCCACCAGTAATTCTGTCAGTTTTCTGCCAGCTAGTTAAATTCAACACACACATTGTTGGTCAGGATCTGTAACATTAACATTATTTGCTTTGCGCCGTTCAAATTGCTGGTAGTGACAGCCACTGCTTCAGTCACCTGAAGCTACTAATAGTAGCCTATCCAAGCCTGCTGAGAGCTCAGCTGTCCTGTTTTTAATGTGAATGCATTGCAGCGGCGGAGCCAAACGGCATTATGGCACAACAGCGACTTCATAAATCAAAACTTCTAGTATATATAATCTCCGGTTTGTTTTCAGCATCACTGAGACAAAATGGCTTCCAGATTATCAGAAGAGGATCTCTCCTGTCCTGTCTGCCGTGACATCTTTAAAGATCCTGTCCTCCTGTCATGTAGCCGCTTCTGTAAAAGCCTGTCTGCGGAGCTGGTGGACACACTGCACTTTGTAGGGGAATATCTTCACAGAGCGAACCACTTTGTAACTTTGCCTTGAAGAAACTATGTGAGGCTTTCTTACTGGAGAGAGATCAGAGAGCTTCAGCAGGATCTGAGCTTCTCTGCAGTCTGCACTCAGAAACTCAAGCTCTTCTGTCTGGACCTTCAGCAGCTAGTGTGTCTCGTCTGTCGAGATTCAGAAAACACACACCGACCGCAGATCTGAATTTGCGGTCGATGAAGCTGCATGGCATCACAAGGAGGAACTCCAGAAATCAATGAAGCCCTTACAGGAGAAACCGAAGCTCTTTAATAGTTAAAGGAAACAGCAGAACACATTGAGGTCCAGGCCCGACACACAGAGAGGCAGATTAAGGAGAAGTTTAAGAAGCTTCACCAGTTTCTATAAGAGGAAGAGGAGGCCAGGTTGGCTGTACTGAGAGAGGAAAAGGAGCAGAAGCATCAGACGATGGAGAAGTTTGAGGGTCTAAGCAGAGAGAAAACAGCTGAAGATGTCTCCCTACATTCTCAGATCTCAACATTCTATGCATAAGTGATATCATCAGTGATGTCACTTGAGCAATTGTGATGTCATCAGTGATGATGTCATCAATGATGTGACTTGAGCAATGACTGTTTACAGTCATGTCAATAGTGACATCATCAGTGATGTCACAAATCCCTGCTGAGGTTATTCTCTGTGTGCATCATGGGCATCATTAACAGCAATGTTAACGACGGTTTTCACCAGAGCGCAAGCCCACAGCACTTCCTTTTTCTCAGCATTCGGCAAACTGCAGAAATATTCACTCGACATCGTTACTTTTGTTTTCGCTGCTCAGCTGTATAGACGGTTTGCATGGAATGGTCAGTCCTGCACTTGAATGTTTTTTTTTCTTTTATGTCCATAGCAAACACTGCAACAGGAAGTGAGCGGGGGTTCAATTTAGAATGTTTTTGTTGTCAAGTTAAAACCGTCTATACTAGACTTTTGAAAATCTGTTGTGCCCCTGTAGATGGTTTTGTGTAAAGCTATCAAAGATGGCAGCTGACAAGATCCTCGCTAACAACATCACCTTTCTGAAGCTTTCTGTGACCCTTCTTAATCTTCAATACTGTCCAGTGTCCACTCATCATGGCATCATCGGAGGATTAATTCTCTTCTGGTCATCGTTGTGGATGTGAACCCCGTATGGTGGGGCCACCAAGCTCTACGGGAGGCACAGTTCACCCTGTCCAAGTGTCTGGATGCTGTTATGGTGATGGGAAACGCCCATTTGGCCATGGCCAGAACCAACAAACTGGCTATCGTTGCTAGCCACTGTCAAGACAGTCACTTCCTGTATCCCTGCAAGAAATTGGGAGGCAGGGACGGCTCTGGGGACATCACTTCCCCCAGTGGGGATGGGAAGTATGAGCTTCTGTCTGTGGCCAATGACCTTGGCTGGGTTTCCCAAAAGCTTCTTTGCGCTAAGAAGCTAATTCAACCCTTCTTAAGGCCCCCTTAAGAAGCAAACGCGTTTCCCAATTGCTTCTTTACGAAGGCATGCGTTTCCCAAAAGCTTCTTAGCGCTAAGAAGCTTCTTTGACCCTTCTTAAGGCTCCCGTAAGAAGCCAACGAAGCCAACGCGTTTCCCGATTGCTTCTTAGCCTAAAATTATCTTCCAATTATCCTCCGTTAAGAAGGCTGCGTTTCCCAAAAGCTTCTTAGCGCTAAGATGATCTTTCGTTAAGAAGGTTTTGTAAGAAGGGTCTGGAGCCTTCTTAACACCTTCTTAATGACAAAACACTGGCAGATCCAGCCGCGTCAGGCAAAAGGAGATACTTGTGTCCACTGTTCCTCTTGTGTTTTTCCCTTTTTCCTTTCTTTCATGTACCCTTTAGTGTTTAAAATTAGGGAACACTTGAAAATCTCCCCTGTATGTATGGTTACTTGTGTTTTAAATGTTTTACCGTAGGCGATATTCCTCTAATCAGAATGGATTACTTTTATAATGTTGTGGATTTATATAGCACCTTTCACAGAACCCAAGGTCGCTTAAATTCTGTAGTGTTTCTCTGTTTTGTTGTATGCTGTGTATATAAAGCAATTTGAACTGCAGTCCATGTCTGAAATAAATAATGTTTAATAAAGTTTAACATGACCATGATTAGGTGTTAACAGTGTTTCTCAACCACTGAGTCGTGGCCCACTGCTGGGCTCAGAGTGCCATCAAGTGAGCCGCTCCAGTTAAGATGCTTCTTAAGAGCCTTCTATTTTTTTTATTTTTCTCGACTGTTAAGAAGGCGTTTGGGAAACACTTCTTTGGAGCCTTCTTAACTCCTTAAGAAGCTTCTTAAGGAGTTAAGAAGCTTCTTAACTCTTAAGAAGCTTCTTTGTTGGGAAACTCAGCCCTTATTGTTGAAGAGATCAGGAGTGTCATGTCAAGAACTGAAGTGGAGGGACACGCCACAGATACTTTGTTGGCTGGATCCCTTGCAAAAACCCTCTGCTATATTCACAGAGTCACAGAGGAGCTGGAAGCTGGACAAGAGATTAAATCAAGAATTTTGGTGATAAAAGTAGCAGAGGACTGTATCCTCCACTACATGAACTTCATGAATGTAATTTTTGCGGCCCGAAAGCAGAATATCCTGATAGATGCATGTGTGCTGGACTCAGACTCATGTCTCCTTCAGCAGGCTTGTGACATAACTGGAGGATTGTACCTGAAGATCCCACAGAAGGTCGCCCTGGCACAATACCTTTTGTGGGTGTTCCTGCCTGATTCTGACCAACGCTCCCAGCTGGTGCTGCCGCCGCCTGCACACGTCGACTATAGAGCTGCATGCTTCTGCCATCGTAAGCTCATCGAAATCGGTTATGTCTGCTCAGTGTGTTTGTCAATATTCTGCAACTTCACTCCCATCTGTACAACTTGCGAGATGGCCTTCAAATTCCAATTGCCACAGATGGTGAAGTCAAAAAAGAAGAAACTCAAACCATCCACATAATTTGAGTTGGGATTGAGTTGGGAACTAATAATGATGCACCGCATTTCCTAAACTCTAGGCATTTTTGTAACTAGCAATCTCGCACACGATTTGGAGACGATCTAGCAATCTCGCACAATACGCGCACTGGCATCATCAGTGATGTCATAAATCTCCAGAGTCTCCACCCTGGAGATGATGCACCATGGTCATAACATATGGGATTTATGACATCACTGATGATGATGATATCACTGATGATGCACGATTTGCGTCCCATTTTGTGTCACGAGGTCTATCTATTTTAGATCACACTGTCTAGAGTGCACCTATTATGTTTTCTTCATGTAAAACCAACTCTACAGTGTGCTTACATCGGCATGTACTAACCAAGTAGTTCAACCAATAATATGACTTCCGCAGCTGTCGATCATATGCAACTCAACTGTCATCGAGCGCATTTACATGCAAACAATATACAGTCTGTATATTGTTTGCATGTAAATGCACACAAGATAACTGAGAATAATCAGGTAACTGGCAATAATCTGATTTCCGCATTTACATGCACTTAGTAAATAGCGGGAACTCACCTCAAAGTGCATGAGTGGACATTGATGGCAATGAATAAACCTGACTCCATGACTCAGCAGTAACCTAGGTGTGAACGATGAGACTATCTTGTATCATCAGCAAAAAAAAGTTTATTGATATCATTTTCCGTTCTTTAGTTATCAGCAGTAGAATATAGGTTGGTTTCAGCAAAAACAGACGTTTCAAACTAGAAGCTGAGATAATGAGCCTTTTGTGAAATGAAGCATTTCAAGCACATCACTGACTCTGAAGCTAATATTTTCTGATGTAGTGACACCTCAAAAATAATTTCCTTCAATAAAACAAAGGAATTTTGATGGCAAATTATATTTTTTAGCTGCAACCAGCAGCGCTGGCCCCTGTGTGCGCAGACCCTACACCTTCTTGCTGGTCTTGATTTACTGCTGGTGGGCATCAGATATTCTAGCTTGTGTTTGCCAATCTGTCCATCGAGCCTGCTGTCTGGGTCGGTGTTGTATGGTGCCCTGCGTGCCCCACCCCCCTCAACTGCAAACCCCTCCTCCGTGGGAGTGTCTCTGGTGGCTCTCTGCTCTGAATTTTCCGCTGCACGTTTCAAAGTGCGCTGGCTGCACCCAGCCTATTTTCACAGCGCTCGGCCGTTTTTGTCGCCGGCTCCCAGTCCCAGCGCTTCCAGCTGAGAATAATTTATCTTTTCAGAAAGACGCTGGTGTCGAGTGCTCCTTTTCTGGCAACTAATCATGTGGAGGGGCTATCGCAACAGACAGAAAGGCTCAATTGTGGGAGCAGATTGGCTGCTGTTCACAGGCACAGCTAACGTTACAGCATGCATCGGTTTCCGGGTGCCCACGGCTTCTTCTCTGTTTTTTTCCTCACCTTTCTCTAATCTGGAGAGCACTGTCGCCACCTAATGGGTCCGTAAAATAGCTTATACACCTTCAACATCCCCCATATTTTTACAGGAGATGCATCAGGCTTTGATTGCGAAAAAATGCAATTGACGACTTTAGTCGTCATTGGCACTCTACGTTACTATTTGAATTGACATTGGCACTCAATGAGTTAATCTATAAGGCTAAAACCTTTTTTTTTTAAAGAGCAATTGAAACTGCTAATTACTTATGTCAATATCCAAATCATGTGTGACACTTAATAATAATAATAATACATAAGTATTATATAGCGCTTTTCTGGGGAACTCAAAACGCTTTACAATACATAGAAAAGTAATACAGTAAACAAACTAAATAACAGGAACAAATACAGATACAAAACAAATACAAATCAATAGTTTGCAGAGATGGAATGGTGGTTAGAGCTAAAAGTCAGATATTGTAGGCTGTTTTGAAGAGGTGGGATTTGAGTTGGGTTTTGAAGGAGGTGAGTGAGTCTGAGTTTCTGATCAATCAATCATTCAATCAATCAATCAATCAATCAATCAATTTTATATTTACTAGCAATAGCATAGCTGTGGCCGGATAAAATTCTGCTCACTCACTCACACACGCACGCACACGGACACGTCTCATTCTTTTTTTTCCAAGATTTATTTTATTTTTCGTACAGTTGCTCATTCGTTGACAATATTACAGATCCATAAACATCTCTGCTTGAGCACACGCACGTTGTGTAAAATAAAACAAGACAAAACAAACAAAATAAACAAATAAATCCCAACCCCATCCCTCCCCCCACCCATCTCCCTTGTATGGATCTCTACATACATACATACATACATACATACATACATACATACATACATACATACATACATACATACATACATACATACATACGTACATACAAACATTTTCTAGCATTCACTAAAATTAGGTTTGGTCCAGGTAGAGATGCTAATTAGCTATGGTCACCTGTTCTTAGAGACGGTAGCATATCGATAAAGGGCCCCCAGATTTTCTGGAAGGTTGCAGGTTTCTTTCTTACATTATACAATATCTTCTCTGGAGTACAGTAAGACACGAGCTCGTTAATCCAGTGTCTCTGTGATGGAGATACTTGTGATTTCCAGTTGATCAGTATGCATTTTTTAACTGCAGTACTAGCAAGTAGGATAAAGTATTTCTTGTACTGGTTCACTTCAGCAGAGCTCATGTCCCCCAATATCCATAATTTTGGGTCCTGTCCAATTTGAGAGCCTACTATCGCTGAAGTTAATGTAATAACGTAGGACACGTCTCATTCTTACTCACATAGATAGATAGACAGACAGACAGATAGATAGATAGATAGATAGATAGATAGATAGATAGATAGATAGATAGATAGATAGATAGATAGATAGATAGATAGATACATGTTATAAATGCTATATTTCTCATGCTGGTAACACTTTTTTCTGGGTTACCATTGAACTCACTATTATATTTTTCATAATGTCATGGAAAATAAACAGTTCCTCCCTGACAAGTCCCCTGCCTGCCTTAGAATCCAACTACCTTTTTGGGAGAAAAGTAAGCAAGTAATATAAGTAATGCAAACTACATGCAAATCAGGCATTCATTCATATACATAACAACATAAGTTAATACAATGAAAATAAATGGCTTTTTTACTTGTTTGTTTATATTGGCGGTGGCTTGCCTAATGGAGAGCACCAGCTGGAGTTCATAGTCCTTGCTGATGCTGCACACATGGGCCCCTATCGTTGCATCGGCGCAGTTTCTAGGCCGAGCGGCAGGCGCAGATCAAAGCAGTGGGCGTGGAAAGGCGCACTTGATATCGTTGTGCTGGCGCTAGATGCAGCCCAAAGCATTACAACCACGCCTTTTAGGCGTAAAATTATGCACCGTCATGCTCATTGGATAAGTGCAATAAACGAATCGCACGCTTGCCTTTTTAGCTCCAATTCCAGTGATCCCGCAAAACCAGAAGAAAGCCAAACGCTCTGCCCCCCCCCCCCCTCCCTTCATCCAGCCTGTCTGTCTGCATTATAGGCTATTATTCCATATTATTATGCTTCTCAAACCAATCTAACTGCAGTTTCAATACTGCAAGCATGTAAATACGCTACACTATAGCAAGATCAAAGTGAAAATAATGTTCTATGCATCAGCTAGAAAAATATAGCCTATTAGATTGGTGAAAGTTTGTCCAGAAAGATATCATTTTCTCTCGCCTGCTGCAGGAAGGATGATGCACATAAATATACCCTACATTATGTCAAGTCATTGCATAAATGTGTTTTTATTGTAAAACTAAATGTGAAATAGGGCCAAGTTATTGGACGGACATCACAGTATAGCAGATGCCATTAGAAGCGCGTTCCGAAGCGCATTCCGCTGTTACTTCTCTAAATCACGTTAACTCGACAAGGGGTATATATATGCCCAGGAGGACATATATGTTTCACATAGGGTGGTGTTTTCATTTCGAGGTTTTATTTGGTCCAATATTGAAATGTTGACAATGGCAGGCTGTGTTACCATTACACATTAATTTAGAACTACCTTTTATATCTATTTTGGCTCATTTGGTGGCTATTTAGTAGCGAAATGAAGAAACACAATGCATGCTGGGAACTCAGAGAGAGAGAGAGAGAAGGGTGACAGAGAAGAAGCAGTGAAGGCAAAGAATAGGCCTGCTTTTGAAAAGCGCAAAGCGCTAAATGTAGGCCAGCTCCCAAGATATGACTAGGCTGGTATTTAGCGCCGACACGCCCACTTTGGGACTGCGCCACGCCCATTCGGCCTAAAGCGCATTTGGCAGCCTAAAGCCTATTGCTATCTTGCCGAAACAGGCGCAAGGCACGTTTTTTTGCGGTTAAGGCCCGTAATAGCGCCGATGGCCTGTGGGAGAATAGAGCCCATGATCTGCTGTGCCCTTAGCAGCTACTGCTAACGCACCCAGTATGAATGACTTCTCACAGGATTTTCCTTCCCTCTGCTTGACTGTTTCTGAAAAGCCCATAACAGTAAGTTTGATCTTCCAGCTTCAACCTGCTGGCTCTTGTCTGTGTTTACCAGCCTTACATAAATGTTAACCAGAGATGTCACCCACTAAAACACACACACACACACACACACACACACACACACACACACACACACACATGCACGCACACAATGTATGCATGCACACTACACAAATAGACACAAACACAGTAGAACAGGGGAGGAAAGTCTTCAGGTTGTGTGTTTGATAAACAATTCAGAGATAATTAGTTGATAAGACATCACTTTGATTTACTGCTGGGACTCCATCTATTGCCTCCAAGCCGAGCCACACTCAAGATTTGTATTAGCATATGCTGAATTTTTAATCAATTAACGTCCTGAAGGAGAAATGGGCAAAATGCAGATTCGTTCCAGTGGGAATGTAGGGGCAAGGACAATTCTCAGGTATTTGCATATGGCTCGCGCTCGCACTCCTGTGTACAGTTCTAATGCTCATATGCAGCTTTTTACTGACTGTCAGAAAAACAACAACTGCTGGCTGCCATTTCCAACCACTCAGACAGCTGGCCAATTAAGACTGCGCTCGTGGCTGCCGCCGCCTGATGTCTGTTGGGCTTCACACAGAGGTGTAGATGGGAGGACAAACTCATGTCTCCATAGTGGGGGGAGAGAGATGCCAGGAAAGGTTGGCTGCGTGAGAGAGTGCTGTGTGTCTGTGGGCTTCTCCACTGGCTGCGTGAACAGATAAGAAAGGAGGGGAGAGGGAGAGCTGCTGATTCTGGGTTTATTCCACTTCTCCCTCTCTGTCTTCCTCTGTCTGCCTGTGCAGCTGCAGGTCTCAGAGCCGACCTGCATTAAGACGTCAGACACTGCCTGACGGGCTAACAGGAATGGCTTCCTACAACATCTTCAAAACCTTGTTAAACTGTAGAGTTTTGGCAGCCATTTAAGGAAATCTGCTATTACGGTTTAGATAGAGTTCATCTAATCCGTGTTGGCAGATTGGAAGCGGCTGGACATCGCCCAAATGCTCCTTCGCCAACTGATGTCTCTATCTCCACACTAATGTATTTATGAGAGATGTAGTATCCACACAAAGCCAACCTGTTTCTGTGTTAGTGGATGAATGAAGCTCACAAGCCAAGCTTTCTTTTGCCATATTACTTTCCAAGTAACCTAATGCACTCAAGAGCCTTCTGCATGGTGTCATTATCAGAGAGTACTATCCCGAGATGAAAAAAATCCTCTCTCCCGCTCCCGCTCCCTCTCTCTCTCTCCCTTAAGGCACTGTGTGTCTCTTCTAAGACTATTAGTTCGTTGACATGCGCCTATAGGATTCTCCAATGTGTATACAGTCATTTTTCTTTCATTGTGTTTGGTAAACCTTCTGATGCTGATTGGAAAATAGCGTTGGTTTGGAGTAGCTAGCCAGTGGGCATCTGACAGTGATTTGCTGATCTTGTTCAATTGCATGTTGGCTCTCATCTTCTAAGGCCACAGGCGCCCAAGAGCCAGCCAATCAGTGCCCCTCAGCACTCTGCTGTTGGCAATTATAGGTCAGAGTGTGTCACGACATCATTGTCTTTCGTTTGAATGGCCCGGGTCCCACTGTAATCTGCTATGTATTTTCTCTTTGCTATTTAAAGGGGGACTAACCCCCTAGATATGTATTAGAACAGTGATTTGAAAATACCTATGGAAAAAACCAAGAAATGACATATGCTCTTGTCTATACTGGACTCTTTGGCTGTGTTGAAGTCCAGATTTTTTTTCGGAAATCGACGCCATTACAGTTTGCCTATTGCCTCAAAAATAATTTATTTGAGAGGGGCCATATCTGTATAAATATCAACAATTAGCCAACGCTGGTGGCCTGTATGGAAAGAGCTTTGCTCAAAATGGTTGAAAGTTATATCAATTTGGTAATTCAGTGGCGAACTAGAAATTTAATTATTTTTCTGCATGTAACTCTATGGCAGTGTGTTGAACTACGTTACGAGAGCAAAGTGGCATGGGCTCGTTACAGCAGCACACCGCACAATACGACAAACCCCCCGTTCTGGGGTAACACAATGCGAGATTTCTCTACGTCATTCCCTCGTCCAAGTTGCCATATAGTCCCTTTTTCATTTTAGTTTGGGGGCTTTTCGTGATTGTTGTTAAAAGTTGTGCAAAAGTTTTTTCCTCTCAGCGCAGTGCAGGCTGCCTGCGCCTCCTCCCTCCTGCCAGACCCCGGCTGGCGAAACAGCATGGGGCGAAACAGCATGGGGCGCTTGTAACCTCACGGAGCAACAAACAAACAGACAGAAATAGCTGGTGTGCGATTTAGAGAATACAGTCTGAGATTGGGTACAGGATTGAGGGAATCCCGCATCTGTTTGCGAAGGTGCGACTGGACAGGACGCTTTTCACAGACAGGCACAGTCGGAGCGAGGCGAGTGTCTACTCAGGGCAGAGCTGCAGATCTCTCCGCCTCCTCCGCGCATTCAGTCTGTCCAAAATCATTACCGATATAATCTCAGTAGGAGGGATGCAGGGAAATGATAGTAGCCGATGTGTTTAGAGAAGCTTTGTCACGTTGTCACGTCGTAGTATAGCGTTATATTTTACATGTGCGCTAAACTGCGACCATATTTGTTTGCGGAAATATCAGACTGCTCTCTCTACTCAGAGCACAGAGAGCTCTGCTCTGCTGCGCGCGCCCGCGGAGCTTGGGGCTCGTCCATGTAACAGTACGACTCTCGCCTGCCTGGGCTGGAGACAGTAGCTTGCAACTCGGACTGATAATATAAACATCATCATTCGAGCTTATCCAGGTAAGATATCAATAAAGTAATGACACATTCAGCGGGAAACTAACTATAATTAAGACATGTGCCAACTTTGACGACGTTTGGTTCAGTATTTTAAGAGCAAACTTCAATAAGAATAGGCTTGGAGTTCTGAGGAGCCGAAAGGGTACAGGGGGGGTAGGGGAGTAATTATCTTGAAATCCCATAGTCTTTGGGGACAACCTGACGTCAGGTTGTACCAAATATCCCATTCATTTGAGAAAAAAAAAAAAAGCACTGTTTGACCCTTAGGGGCGCTTATGCCAGGTATGCTGCTGAAAAATGATACAAATGGTCAAATGGCAACAGTTTGGTGTCAAATGTGGAAATTCTGACCAGAATTCTTCACACATCACCCCCAAAGTCATATATATTGGTTAAAAGCTGAAAAAAAGTGTTTTGGAGGTTAGTTCTCCTTTAAAGTGGAAGAGAAATCCGGTAATAACGTGGCCACTGTTTTCAGGATCATTGTTATATGAATTGTTTTTAGAATAGCGCCGCCTTGCAAAACCCCGGGAGAATGCGAGTGAATGGTGTAATGTGTGTGTAACTTTTCTGCTTTTCTATCAACATGATCCATTCAACATGAAGCTACCCACATTGGTCCATTATCTGCCCCTCAGGTCGCTGTAACATCCCTCACTGCCTGTCATGCCCTGACAAAAGTTGCATTCTATAAATTTGGTAGAACTGCTCTCTAAATATTATAAACTTCGACAGGCCCGCACAAAAACATGCATCGATCCAATTGAGCAGAGGAAGGGGAGGATTTTGCCACTTGACAGACCAGGGAATAGTAAAGTGACTCATCATGATGTTGTCTTAAACATTGCAAGTGTGTGTGTGTGTGTGTGTGTGTGTGTGTGTGTGCATATGTGTGTGTGTTTGTGTATTTGTGTGTGTCTGCAGCGAATAGGTTTGGACTGTTAACGCCTCCCTGGTCGCATGGCAGTCCGCAGACCAAAGGGAAGCCTTCCTGACAGGGTCGGCTCAGCCCTCAGAGACACGGCCTCTTAACTGGCCCTAACAAGATAATAACACTGCAAGGTTCCCCTGATCAGCAGCAAATTGTTTCTTTAAATGCTTTGGGGTTAGGGGAGAGAGAGAGAGAGGGGGGAGGAGGGGGGGGGGCTTTACTGGCGTGACCTTGAGTGGAGCTCATCAACGGTCTCTCTAAAGCCCAGGATGTGCTATTGTTGGACTATCAGATAATCTGTGCCATGCACGCAGTTGATAAGCATGTCTTTTGGGTGAAACCCCTCTGATCTGATCTCTCACTTCCTGGCTTCATACATGTGAAGCCGACACCCTCTTGTGTGGTTAAGGATAGTGCGGCCTATCGAGGAAAAACCTCAAGGGCAAACGGGCACGTTTTTTTAGTGTGAAGCTGTTATCTTGTTAAAAAGAACCCATTGGGAAACGTGAGGAAGTGCTAATGTTACAAGCGTCCAAACAACAACTGACAACATTCCTGTAAAAAAAAAAAGTCCTTGCTCAATAAAAGTGTTTAGCTCTTTGTAACATGACAGCACAGCAGGAGGGCCTTGTGCAGTCATGCAATGTCACATAATCTCTGGAGGGTTTCTTGTTTACCGCCTCAAATGCGACCATAAAACATTCCAGCGTAGCGTAGCATGTGTTATCCGTCCCCTAAGATCCCAGGCTTCTCCATGGACAACACTCCTCCACGCTCATGTAACCACAACCAGGAAGGAGTGGCAGGGAGAGCGGTGCCAGCAGCGGAAAGGAAGTATCCTCTTGGCCCAAAGACTTTCGTATGAAAAGGGCTTAAGCAAGGTTAACTTTTGTGTCCCAACTCCATCCAATATCAATGTGTAACATTTTGTAATGATGGGAAAGTTATGACCCTGATTATATTAACCCACGGGCCGTTGCATTCGCTTTGTTCCTGGCCCGCGAGCTACGGCTAATGTGGCTAAGCTGTACGGCGTACAGAATAATCCTGGAGGAACTCTTGGCTCATTGACAAGCGTAACGAGTTCAGGGAAAGGTTCAAAAAGCACTTGACACCATCGCCATGTTCTCGCAGGAGGGCTTCAGAAGAGGATGCTGATTTCAAGATGACGCTGGATGATACATTGATAAGCACAGCCGAAACAACACCCGGTGGGAAACCGTATCTTCTCCATCTGATGGAGCCAGGAGTTCCCCCCTCCTCATCCCCCAGTTTACCCTTTCACTACCAGACCCTCAAACCCCCCCCCCCCCCCCCCGTCCTGTGTTTGTGGTGGCTTTGTTTTTACGGCCACTCCAGTGATCCGTCGCCACTGCAGAGCCGCTGGTGTTAACACAGCTGAGGAGCATTACACAGACTGTTGTTCCTGCCTCTTACCTGCCTCCAGGCTCTGTTTGCAGTCAGGAGTGTTTCGCCTTCGCCTCGGGAGCAGATGCAGACATGTGCACGCGCGCGCACATTACACACACGCACTTGAATCATTTACTCATGTTCACATGGTCATACAGAAGTACTTGGACCCACATAATAAAGATGTAATCAAAACTTTTGCAACACCTGCTTGTTACATGTGTGCTTAATTTGCAATCATAGGGTGCACATGTAATTGGAGTTCAAGGAGTCCAGGTGTTTGGAAGACAGCAACGAACTGGCTAATATATCCATCACTGTCGGTTTGTCAGTGGTTCTGTGCGCTTTGTTGGTGGTATTGTGGGACAGCCAACTGCAGTAAAGGTTTTTATGATGTGGCAGGAGTTTATTTAGGGACTTGGTGCCGAGAGCAGTCCAGATGTTAATCTCGCAGTCTGTTTCTCGGTATACATCGAGCTACAGAAGGTGCAGAACATGCTTCGCCTCTGTAAATCTCACTGCTTTCCTTTCCTCTCTCCCTCTCTGTGGGGAAGCTTGTCAATAATTAAAAGAACCACAGGAGAGTTAACGACTGTGTCCGACACTCATTACCCGTCGTGCCTCGCTCATCATCTTCTCAGCCATTTTTTCCTTTTTCTCACAACAAACTAAACATTTTCTCAACTTCTCCTTTACCCATCACAACAAACTTATGTTCTCAACTTCTCCTTTACCAATCACAACAAACTTATGTTCTCAACTTCTCCTTTACCCATCACAACAAACTTATGTTCTCAACTTCTCCTTTACCCATCACAACAAACTTATGTTCTCAACTTCGCCTTCACCCATCACAACAAACTTATGTTCTCAACGTCTCCTTTACCCATCATAACAAACATATGTTCTCAACTTCTCCTTTACCCATCACAACAAACTTATGTTCTCAACTTCGCCTTCACCCATCACAACAAACTTATGTTCTCAACGTCTCCTTTACCCATCACAACAAACATATGTTCTCAACTTCTCCTTCACCCATCACAACAAACTTATGTTCTCAACTTCTCCTTCACCCATCACAACAAACTTATGTTCGCAACTTCTCCTTTACCCATCACAACAAACTTATGTTCTCAAATTCTCCTTCACCCATCACAACAAACGTATGTTCTCAACTTCTCCTTTACCCATCACAACAAACTTATTGTATTCAACTTCTCCTTTACCCATCACAACAAACTTATGTTCTCAACTTCTCCTTTACCCATCATAACAAACTTATGTTCTCAACTTCTCCTTTACCCATCACAACAAACTTATGTTCTCAACTTCTCCTTTACCCATCACAACAAACTTATGTTCTCAACTTCTCCTTCACCCATCACAACAAACTTATGTTCTCAACTTCTCCTTCACCCATCCGCGCTCTCCCAGCAGCGCCCTGGTGGCTGGGAGGCAGTGACACACATTCCAGCAGTGACAGTGAACAGGGCTGGAGGTACTCTTCACAGACGGACCTTGGACTCTTTAAAGGGACGTCTGGCCTCACAGTAATGCCCCTCGCTGGCCCGCTTCACACTGTAACTCTATAGCCTCATTGTCACGCTCCATATCGTCCCGGTGACCCCTAGCCCAATTATACAGCTGACCCAGGCTTGATGATATAACCTTGGGCGTCTTTTGGGGGGTGCTCTGGCTCAGGGGTGCACCTCCTGTCTATCATGCTGTGTCGGCTCTGCGTGCTAACCAGACACTTCCCTGAGTGGTCCCAATGGGGGCCTGGCGGGAAGAGGGGCTCCCATTTCACCTCATTGCCTCTCATTTAGTCTTTTACTTTGAGTGTTTATTTTGCATGAGAAAGTAGTCCGCTTGATGTCCTCAGGCTCACATATTTCATTTTTAGTCCGAAATTCCATAAAATCTTCAGTGTTTTCATAAAAATCTACTAAACATAATATGTACCATGTCTAATGTTAAATACAATGTTAAACACACTGTTTTCAATAGAATGGACAGATATTTAATCAAATGGTGAATAAAACAAAGATTTGTAGATGGTGCTGCTGATCTTAAAGCTGTTTGTGATGTTTTCATATTCCTAAGGCAAAATTACTAATTAGTTAAAAAAATACAAAACCTTTCAGAAAGAGAACTATTATTTCCAGCGCATCAATCTTTTTTCTTTTGCTGAATCCCTTTCTGGTTATGCAGCAGTTGAGAATGGGGGAGTGACCTCTCTTATGTGGTAACACTGTAACTTGTATGACTGCTACATCTCAGTACTGTAACTTGTATGACTGCTACATCTCAGTACTGTAACTTGTATGATTGCTACATCTCAGTACGGTTGGACTTCTCCATGGTCTCTCCATGCATGCTCAGCAGCTGCAATGCATTAATGTGCAGCATGCTTAGTATGCACTATAAGCTCTCAGTAGGCTGCCTGTCACCGGTGAGGTGTTGCTTGATGTGCAAGGGGTTGATTTACATTTCCAAAGGTACTGTATGTGCATACTACAGTGAGTGAATTTTTATACATCATTCAGCGGAAGCTATATGACACTGGCCATAGCAGAGCTCTTGGGGAAACATGTCTGTCTCTCCCCTATAGAGCAGAGTTGCAGGGCAGGTTCAGTGAGGCAAATACTGATCATATAAATTAATAACTGGGCTGACTCAAATTTGCCACAACCAAAATAATCAGAAAAAGGAAAATATGTGAGCCCCTCTATTGAGGGGACTGATTTCCCCCCCTGATTAGACCCAATTTGAACCAAACAATTGTGAGGCAGCTTGTTGTTAGGCTGCGTCACAACACTGACAAATATCCCTCCCAGTGCAGTATCCCTGAATCTCAACCTTACATTTATTTCTGTTATAACAGTTATGTATTAACTTGCATGTGTTATTCAGTATCTTGATAATAACTATGGCTAGAATGTAGACATGAAAAAGAAGGAGACACAACACAATGTTTTCTTAAAATAAGATTTTTAATATTACTTATTATCATAAAGATATATTTACACACTTTACAGAAATAGAAAATAAAAACACAAAGCTACGCATGAAAGGAAAAAATAAAATAAGTACTCCAAGAGCTAAAGCTTATCTTTTATAAATTAGAAACCAAAAGTTCAAATATGTACACAGTATTTCAACCATTTCGGATACACTTGTTTTATTTATTTATTTATTTCATTTATTTTTGCCCAGTTCAACATCAAAACAGAGACAGGGACTGTACATTTGGCCTGGTGAGTAATATGAGCACACACCATAAACAGAATATAAGAGTTTCAGGAGTAATACATTGTCTTTCAAATGGTTTCTGCTTGAGACCTAGTAACACTGTTGCAATGGCGTGTATGCCTACAGACTGCCATTCTCCTCAATCTGTTCTGAAGGGTATTGATGTTGGACACAGTGGTTATATAGGTGGAGAAAGTGTTGCAATCAAGGGGGAGGGGCCTGTTCTATTCTGGGTATGGGAAGTCTCATTTTGAGGCTGCAAGATAATGACACATCATACTCATTTCCCACGGGAGATAAAATCTAGTTATCCTCTGGATAGCCCGGCCGCTGGAAATGTGTGAATGCATCGGATTGGATGTTAGCCACTTGATCCTGCAGACACCCACACTTGAAGGCCCACATGATACAGTATGATGGGCTTAGAGATTCACGCGGTAAAACATGGAATGTGTTGCATGCCAACTCTTTTTCTGTGTCCTCAATGAGTGAATTATTTTTGGTTTGTTTATTTTGAAAGGAATTTTATCTGGCAGAGAACTGAGAGAATAGTAGGCTAACGACGGTAAAAAAAAAAAATTACATTGTGGTTTTCAGTGATTTTGTGGGTGTTACTGTCTACAGCTAGTGGGAAACCGCTGCCAGTGGCTATGCTAATTTATAACCTGCTATCTGCACGCTAACCAGCTTCTAGCTTATTCTCGTCTCCACCAGTAACACAAATCCATCTCTCTGCTCATCCCCACTCGTTACACACTCCCAGCCAAATGCATTTGGACAAAAAATATATATAAAAATAAACTAAACACAAAGGGGTAAGATCTCAGAACAAACATTTTCTACCAGGAAAACATGCTAACAAGTGCATAGGAACATTACTCAGGCCTTGTGATGGTCACAGAGAAGAGGAACTGGAGAGGAAACAACGAGAGGATGGGAATCTTTTCTCTTGTGTAAGCCTTGCTGGAAAAGACCATTAAGGAAAATGGTTTTGCTCCCCGAGCATAATGTATTGGTTTACCATTTCAGTTTGAGCTTGGACGTGCTTGTCCTGCCACACCACAAGGCCCATTAACCTGATGTGCAGGCCAGGGGAGGGCTGTGGGCTGTGAACTAAAAAGAATGCCTGAAAGCTTTCACATGTCCACGACATATTGTGCTGCAGACTACTTTTCTATTTTGTTACATCCACAAAAGATACAGCTTTTCACACTGTATTCAAAAAAGTAAGCTTTGGACAACCAGCTAGACAAGAATCAGACAAAGAAAAATTGTCACAATACACTGGAAAACCATTCCATACCAAGAGACTTGTTTTCAGGGTTTATTTTTCCAGCAGCATAATGGAATTGCAAAAGTGCAGCCTTGCGAACCCATACAGAGAAGTCTTGGAGCAAAGCCACGTCTATTGTTGGGACTAGTTGATATTGGAGGCTTTGGATCATGGGATATTTGGCTTTGTTTTTTGGATTCGACCGATAACCAGACCAAGATTCAAATGGTACTCTATATAAACATTGGTTTGCTCTGGTCTCTGACAGGGCAGCATGGCTGGTGCAGATGGTGAGGATACATTCATGAAGAACAGTGCGGATACAGACGTTGCTCGGCTCCCTAACAATAACTTCTGAGATGGGGGAAATATTGATTTGAACCCCTTTTCATGACCCAGCTGACTCCAGCATCCCAACTCCTGCAGCTCAGAACCTCCATCCCTAGCTCTATCCTCCTACTATCTTCCCCCCAATAATACATGAGACACCCTGAGCAAAACTGTCTCATTCCCGAGGAGCATTACTGAAATCTACATCTCTGTCTGAGAGAGTATGAAATAATAATGGTTGAACTGACGTTATTACGCTTCAAAGTGCCCTAGGATTTAATACATTTTTAATCAAGGTGAGCTTGGCTGGGTGGATTACCACTGTGATCTTAGATGCTCTCTTAATAAAACCTCATGCTGGGACTGAGAAGACTGCATTATATTAGAATATTTGCATGAGACATGGCAAGAGGGAAAATATATTAGAAATCTAGGTTAACCCGCCAGTTTCTTATTTTGGTCAAAACTGATTTAAATAAGAGTGTTTCCTGATTGGCTCGTGGTGGAATGTGCTGTAGTTGAAATCAGATTTTCACTTAAAGGCGCGCTGAAAACAAGTTTTGGATTTTGCTCCGCACACCTCATACAAAACCGGAGATTGGATGGCGGCTGCTCTACAGGTATCCGCTCTGATGTGTTACATGGCTACACAGCAGAGGTCTGGGGGTTGGAGGGTGGGGGTGTGGTTTCAGTCTAAGCCAATTTGACAATGAGCTCAGACTGTAAGTGGCCCCAGCCAGCCTTGGGGAGATCCATCTGAGAAAGATTAACCATGGGATTTAATGAGCGTAATGATCAAAGCCACGACCACCTGTGCTGTGTAAGGGCAGGCTAGGAAGGCAACTGTACCCAACATGGGGGTCGAGTCATGACTAGCAAGGACTGAATCTGGATACATGGCTATATCGGTGTATACATAGAGGGAGAGTAAAGTATACAGTATATGAAAATATGCTCATATAAGCTATAAATGTACTGTATGTTTCATGTTTATTGTTAAATAAATGCGCAAAATAGACTGCTCTGATACAGGCTTCTATCACAGCACCCTGAGAAAAAAGAAATAAAACGACTAATTCAACTTAGAAAAAAACAAACATAAACAGTAATATATTCCAGTATGATGGAAAGGCATAGCATTCCGTCAGTGAAAGATCTCGGTCAAAGGGTTAAACCAGCCTTATGCTATAAGACAACTAGAGCACTAGTGGTAGGCTGAACATGGTGGCATATTTACTGAGCTGACAAGATGTTTGCTTCTCAAACGGTTTTTGGTCTAATTTAACTGTTCTCCTCGCTACCTTTGTCTTACATGGGATTTGTTTCTCTGTTGCAGAAATTGATAATGCATAATGTGTCAGTGTATCAAGACTTCAAACAAGAGGTAATGTGTTTCTCATTTCTCCCTTCCCGTCATTCTTTCATTCCTGGCAGCATTGTGGAGAAGGTTATTATTTGGCACTTCATTAAAAGGCAAGGCGGCCGGTCGTTGGAGCGGACCGCCCCTGCCAGTTAACAGTCGTGTAGAGCAGCTGCGCAGAGCAGAGCAGCAGTGTGGTGAGGAGGCTGGGGATTGGGAATGGGATTGGGAATTGGGGTCAAAGGACTCATCCAAGGTGTGACACTGAGACAGTAGCCTTGAGCGTATCGTTAAACCCCAAGGTGTTAATGAGTTCAGAAACACCAAAATAGCTTTGGACTAAAGATTCCCCGTAATGAAGGAACAATTCTGTCACTTAAAGCAGATAGTTTTGACAATATGTGCTCTCCTATTCAGTCCAATTTGACTTTACTTCACATGTGGACGTACTATATTCAGGAAGTACAAAAAGCACCATTAACAATGGTAATCAAGCGATGGTGATAATGTCATTAAAAATGTAATGCTGTTCCATTGGAAAAGGAAAACCTTGAATTCATTTTTGCAGCAGACAGGTAATAGTATCATGAGCGAACTGAATATTAGCTGATGCTGTCAACTTTTTTGAAAACTGCCACTGCCTTTCCACATGATCAGCACCCTCTCCCACTAGCAAAAGCTAGAAGTAGCTACACAGCAATGGAATTAGCGGCTGCAATAACCTTGGATCGGAGAGATGGGAATACCGGAGAGATGGGAATACCACACCATGGAGAAGTGACAAATGCTTTAAGACTCAGATTGTTTTGACCGGGCTCCCTCTCCACCACATGTCATGCAAAGTGTGGGAGATGTCTATGATTGGGCTCTATTAAGCAAATGATAGGGGCGGGGGGACACTTGGGAGAAGATAGATAAGTAGTGAGGGAGTGAGAGAGAGAGAGAGAAAGAGAGAGAGAGACAGAGAAATAGAATCTGGTAGCTCGGGCTCAATACCCCCCCACCTCCCTTCCCTGCCCCCAATTCCACTTAGAGCTGTGGGTGAGCGGCTTGTCCTGATTTTGTGTGGACAGAGTTGCTTGAAGAACCAGCAGGTGCTATGGACATCACTCTTCAGGTGCTATGGACATCACTCTTCAGGCTGGGCAAGCGTAGGCCCTTCGTTGCAAGGCCCCCCAAGGCAAAGAAAGAGCATAGAAATCAGAACCTGGGGGAGGGCGCTCAAAGCAGTGCCTGCAAAACAGAACAAAGAAAGAAAGAAAAAAACATTGAAAAGTGCCATCAAGCCCTATATCCCCCCCCCTCCCAAAAACATTGTATGAGTCATGCAGACATTTCAGTTTCCTCTCCAATAAGGGAGCCTCCAGGGAATCTGGGCTAGAGCTTTCTATGTGTTATCTTTCATTTGAACAAGGCAACGTCCTGGAAAACAATGAAGAAAAGGTTATCTCAGACATGTAAGGAGCACATTTTATGGACTCGGGTATAAGAAAAACAATTGTATGTCTCGCTGTGGAACAGAAGCCCGGCATGATACTGTGCCCGGGGCACTGGATCAGTTCTTGTCAGCGAGACAATCTTTTATCTCCCTCACCTTTTATCTTCCTCTGTCCTGCCGAGATGTCAGATGAGGAGTGCTGCAGGAGGCTTTGTTGCATGACAACAAGGTCCATTCATTGATAAGAGCCTACTCTTGTTTCAAAATGGCATATTTCTGTGGCCATGTCATGCCAGAGAACCGATGTATATCTCATCTCCATTGAGTTTGTATTGTCGGTCTGTAGTTTGGCTCCAGCACAGTATGACCTCAGTATAGCAGCCCCTTCAAGCAAGGCTTATGCTTGCATCAGAGAGTGAGAGTATGGGAGGAGCTGCAGACCTGCTCTACCTTGTTTTGATGGAAAACTCTTTTGAAGAACTCGTTTACCAAGCTTTCTCGCACCGAGGGTCTCGAGGGGTCTTCAGAAGTTGCCTCCGGCTTTAAATCTGTAATATCCTGCTTTCTTTGAGACTGTCACTGGCATGGTTTAGATCTCAGAGTTGTAATAGCACATTCAGATCTGAGTCTACTGGAGATACTTAGGAGGATGACCTGGGTTACCGTCTTTCTTTTAGCATCCCCTCACATCTGGAATGTGTAATGATGAAAAGTCAAACTCATTCCCCCGTTTCTCTCGGTGAATAATAGATGAGCTGCCTTTGACACTGAAATGGGCTGATGGCGCTACATGCAAGGGGGAGGATAGGGGCGGTGGATGGACACTGTCAAGTCTATCAGTGTTCTTAATCTCTATTTATACAACACTGTAATGAAGTTGAGGCCAATCATCACATATCCCCATACAGTCCGTCTGTCTCATGGAGATCTCACTAGTCCTCAGCCCAGCGTCTCCACTCAACGCTCGCTTTGATCGTAGATCTTTGCTTTTGAGTGGAACAATGTGCTGCTCCAGCTGTTTCCGAAGGCCTTTTTTTCCCCATCATCAGTTGAAAATGAGGAAGAAAGGAGGACACATGAGGAAGGACAGAGCCTTTCAACTTGATGTGTTCTCATTGTAGCTTGTCGGACAGATTGCTGCTAGATATCAGGGTCTTGAAGAGTTAATTCCTGCAGTCAGGCTGCATTCTACTGGGCCCAGAAGACATGAATTGTGAGGAAGTTTCATGTTTTGACTCATTGGATCATTCAGTGGAGGACGCCACCATTATCCCTCAGCCAGCGCAAATTGATGGCTCGATTGGCATGCTGGTCAGGTGGAGCAAATTGGCACGGCTGTCGGATTTGGAGGAAAAGGAAATCCTTGAACGAAGTGAACTATGAACTTACTAGCAAGGCATGAGAGGAGCCGGAGTGGGAAGCGAACAAAAAAAGGAAATCTTTCGACTTGTTGTGATTTAAGTGGTGTTTGCAGACAGCATTGTGAGTCACTGAGCCGTTCCCTTTTATAGAGCTCCACAACTTCCTGAAGCGTCCCTCATTGTGTGGCCAACATTGTGGCGCTGAGAACAGGCATTGACCGCTCGACGCGCAGAGAGAATGCTCCCATTTTATTGGCAGAGCATGGAAAGTTAGAAGTCTAATGCCCTCGCTTGAGCCTTGCTCTTTGTTTTCACCTTTGTGCGGCTTCCTCTGAAGTCGTCTATGGGAAGTCGCAGTGAGTTCAAAAGAATTCTCACCCCCTCCAAAAATACAAAAGTAAAAAAACAATAATGATCCATAATTCGCTATACATTGTAAAAACTTTGTACAATGGCGCTTCTCAAATTCTATGGCTTTCATCTCCTTTCCCCTAAAACTGATTAACCATGCCTTAAGGGGATGACATCTTTTTCTCCGGCTGCAGCCTCCTCTCACTACGAGGTTAATTTATAGCGGCCCTCTGCAGGCTAGCCTTGTATGGTCGACACCTCCTGCAGGGATATAGTGTTCTGTTGAGTTTCACTCTATCAGGGTCTGGGGGAGAAGATGTGATGATGTGAATGGGTCCTGTGCTTCTTAATTCATGGACATTATTGTCCTGCTGTTGCCCTCCATTCACAGAAACATGCTAACATTATCAAGCGAAACTTGTGCATAGAAAGAAGCCCTGATTTGTATTGAGTTTATTTCTTCATACTGTAGGTACTTGACCCTATTGCTCATGGGCTGTATTATATATTTTCTCTATAAAATAACTAAACTAAATTTAATTTAATTTAATTCGAATTTGTTTTGCTACAGTATAGAACATTTCACACAGGCCTGTCAAAAAGTGAAAAGTAAAATATTTAGTCTGATTTAAGGATGAAAGAAGGTTCTCACAAAGCCTTGTTTGTCTTGACAGCAAGTTAAATATTCTTTCGTGGGAAAGTTACACTTCAGTGGTGCAGCTAAGAAACTCAACCCTACTAAGTATTATCTTTAGTAGAGAGTTTATCTTTATCTTTATCAGATCGAAAGAAAGGGCTTTACTCTAGCTACATTCACTCAAAGGTTTGGTTTCTAAGTATAACTATCTCCCTCTTTGGAAATAAATTACGTAGTCTTAAAAACAGCTTCTGCAATAGGCTACTATGAAGGCATGCAACCAAGGCTAAAGTCCAATAATCTGTTAAGACATACTCTTTTTTTTCTGTGCCAACAATAACATCCTTGTGTTGGGGTTGAGTTTAAATTGTGGCCATGATGGTCATTAACAGATTTTCCGGCGGTCTTCCTGTAACAGTTTGAGTTTTCCACTGGCTGTCTGAATCGTCCTAACTGATTCTGCCAAGAAAGTATTTTAGGATTGTTGGACTCAACATCATCCCCTCTTAGAAGTGTGGAATACACTGCTGTATTACCACATCAGTCAGCAGTTGTGATTGAAGACAAAGGGAATCGCTGTCTCAGATGTGGAAATATTCTCTGGAGCGACATGTAGCTCTGACCTGACAGAATAGTATCAGCACAATTTAGTGAAAAAGGCAAACGCAGCAAATGATGATGATCAGGGGCTGGTGGATTGCTTTTGATTTTGAATAATTTACATGGACACTGACTGACAGCGTTTTATTGTAGTGTTGCAACACTAATTGTTGTTGGTGTGCTTTGTCAACAAAACCTTAACGAGCTGTCTGTTAGAAACTCACCTTGTTCTAGAACGGCATGGGCCCCTTGTGGGAAAGACGGGGTCGTGGGCGTCGCCTCTTCCAGCCGGCTGGTCTGTGGCCACCCCTTGGCGGATTCTGCTGGACCAGCTTTCTCACCGTAGCCGCCTCTTCCAGCTCTCGGCCATGCTCCGTGGCGGCCATGGGACCTGGAGGATACACACAGAGAGAGGACAGTCCCAATTAGACAGCCCAAAAACGGCCTCTCCAGTAAATACCATTTCTCACTGCGCACTCTCACCCAGAGTATCACATTTTGATTATGAGCCAACTCCATCAGTGTCGGGGCAAAATGTGTAGTGGGATCCCGAAGAGGGATCACAGGGGTAATGGATGAGGAAACAAGAGACATGTATAGATAAGTGTGTGTGAGAGAGTGTGTGGGCCTCTTATAGCCCACCCAGTGTCGTAGTTCATCAAGTCAATGTGGTGGAACCAAAGCACAGCAGATCTAGCCATAGCTAAGCAAGAAACCAAATGCCTCGTGTCTCATGTCTCTGTCACTCTCCTTCAAGATTACAAACGGCACACCACCAAACGTCGTGGAGGTGCATCCCATCCTATGTTTGATCCGGGATTAGAGATGAGCTAAATAGTGGTGTGTCTCCCACAGAATGTGTGTCGTATGCGTGTGAATGTTTTAGGGGGGTGTGAGTGTATGTTTGTGTGTGAGCATGTGCACCCATGTGCAAGAGAGTGATCCCAGATGTTCTCAGTCATCTCTCAATAAGTGTGGCCTGATCCCGTTAAGCCCCTCTCTTCCAAATGGTTTGATCCACCTCTGCGTCTCCATAACCTTTCAACCTATCGCAAACCTCTGCGAGATCACATTTTTATTTGCAGCATATCTTTATGTGTAATGGGATATTTAATGTGGGTGATCTTTCACACTATGGCCAATTCTTTAGTCCCATAAAATTTCAGTAAAATCACGCCAACGCTTTTCATATGGGCATGCTAAAGAGATTGAATCTCTCATGGGTGGAAAATTCTTGTAACCGATCAGTAAAATAGTTGTACGTATTACTTTAAATCAATTGATGTATAATCCAAGTACAATAGGATGGGATTTTCAGTTTGTGAAATACAGCTGTATGTTGTTGACTCTGTACAAAAGGTCCCTTCTACATTCCCTAAGAAAAAGAAGGATTGCCTCAGAGCCAAATGAACACCGTTTCCCAAGAGTAAATAAGAATTCCCATTAGGTATTTCCTGTCGAAAAGCTGATTGACATCACTCACATGGGGTCATGACATTCCAGTCTCCTCCCCCCTGAGAGACACTGGCACCATTTTTAGGATTCTCTGGAGGCTTTCTTTGGGTTTATGAGCTCCTGGGGGCAAGCACCCTTCTCAAGATATCTCACCCAGAAGGCTGCCGTTGAACAGTTGCCAAAGCAGTGAAGATGCTAGCTCCCCTTAATTGAGCAGATTTATGGAGACATCCGTGCTTCCCATGCCCCTTCGGATTATTTTCAGCGTTCAGTGTCTGACAATTGTGCTAGAATGGGGACACATGCAGGGTGTTGGACGAACAAGGACAGGCTGTGAACAGCAGGGATGTAGCCTAGTAGAAACCTTCAGAACATTGTCTAGGACCTGTCTACTGCTCAAGCCTGCTTCTCTGACAGGCAAGATCAATTCACTTGAATGGAGGGCAGCTTTCTTCCTGCGCAGAATTCAAAATGTCCAAGTTATTAGTGTGAGGGGAAATGTCTCCGCAGGCTTCACCAGCACAATCAATGACCCTCAACTTTGGCATATTGAATATTTCCAAAGAACAACCTCCACGGGAATGGGAATGGGGAAACAGAGCTTGGTTTCCAGTTTCCACGATTTAAACAATAGTGAATTGAATGATTGAGCTAGACGGCATGTCGAATGTTTTCAATGTATATCCCTGAAATGCCAGACATCTCAAGTTCCATTTCCACACTAATCTTCTTCCGCGAGCACATTACACAGTATATTTGTGGGCAAAACACTGGGCTAATTCATCTGCAGCAGGGAAAGTCTCTGTTGCATATTTCCGCATCTAAAGCCATCTTTGCCCCTATAGGCGCACTAATCTGCACATTATCCTCTTGTTATTGTTCCAGATACAGAATGAATGAGGGAAGTTACACATACTGAAGGCACTCAGCTCATTTCTTTCTAATCTAGGGGCTTCAGTTTTAAAATACTCTTATGTTTTCGAGGCTAACAGAAGATCCATTTTCTGTGCGGGCCTTCATCTCCTGCTCCCTGAAACACCCTCAGCACTTTGACACAGGGCAGGAGGCCGTAGTTATCACCATGTTACCTCTGAGACTGATACCTTCAGTATAGCCATGCTACTGAACCCCCTACCACAGCTGAACCCCCTACCACAGCTGATGTCTGAGTGACAGCTCTGCTTTCACAGGTGCTACAAACACATGCTCCCAAATGCACACACACACAGACAGACACACACACACACACTGCAATGCAAGATGGTAAAGTAATTGTGCCTCGACTGAACAAAACTCATCTGCTCTTCCTCCCTGGGTGGCTCCGGCTGTCATAACCCAGGTCCATAATGAGACAATTTAGATGTCTCCTGCCATGGCAAGCTGTCAGCGACTGCTCAGCACGGGCATTTGAAGGGAGAGCATCTCGTGATTCTCCTGACAAATCTCAACCCATCCAATCTGGCTACAGGATAGAAAGTGTAATGACAGCTGCTAAAAATAAGCTAGGGCCCCCAGTGACAACACTGGCAGTTATAGATTAACTCTTACACCCAGTAGGGACAGCATCGGGTGTAAGAGACATGACATATATGACAGCTTTGTGTAACCATCTGGAGTCAAATCTATAGAGATTGGATGTGGCAGCTTCCACTGCAACTGGATAAGACCTTTTGATTGTTACCATAGTAGAGTTATCACTGGATAATGCACGTTTCATCTTCATAAACAAAGATATCTCGGCGATCTTATTGCTCCGAAATTAGATCCAGTCTCGGTAGCATCCCATTGATCTTTTCCCATGAGAGATTGCCATGTTTATGTTCAGCTAGTAAAACAGTGAAACGGTCGGGTTATGTCTCAAAATATCAACCACCTTATCTCTACTGCTGATGACCTTAGAGCTCTGGCTTGACCCTCACTCCACCAATCCCAACATGTCTTCCACCAGCTGGTAATTCCCTAATTAAACTTTAATAAAGGGGGAATTTCAGGAATGCCTGCTTATTGCCACTACTACTGCCTGCCTGCCTGCCTGCAGAAGAGTGAGGCTGGGAGGGGAAGAGGAGAGGAGAGAATAGTTGACAGTGTCACCAACTGGCCAGACTCCAGACTATAATGATGAATGGCTGGTCTGCTCCCTAATTCCCCGCCCTAGTTTCACCACCCTCCTAAGGTGATATCTGTTGTGTTGTCTTTTTCTTACGGCCGGCTCTCGATCTTATCCCGGCCGCGCCGAAAGAGAAATACTGACAGCTTATCGCTGTCGATTCCCCCAGCAGCCCATCACCGAGGCCTGGGGAGTTCTACATCTTCCAGCGCTCGTCTGTCCAGTCACCGGAGAGAAATGTGTGTCCTCTGGTCTGATGCCAAGTGCATCAGCTGCCCTCATGGCTGGCATGAGCAAAGTGTGTTAGTGCTGCAAGAGAGGCGCCGCGTCAATACAGAGAGCACGGCAAATAGGCCAGAGCTGCTTATTGATAGTTGTAAAGCTCGTTTGTGTGTATAGGCTGCCAAAAGGACCACATAACGAATGACTGCACTTGTAAATGTAGTGTAGGCAGGGCATGGTGCTTTTCCTGCCACCAGGAAAAAGAGATGAAACTATACCAGTCTGTGAGTCTAAATAGCAACAAGTGAGAGAGGAGCCATGCTCCCCGCTTTACAAATTGATGCAATATAAACATGCACAGTCAAGCATGGCCGCCAAAATTGAATGCTTGCTGCGTTTAATTTTCTGTGTGTCACCGCAAATTGATTTCCTGTCCAGTTGAATCTTATCTGTTTGTTTATCGGTCTTACTCATCACTTTCAGTCACACTGATTATGAATCAATTGTGCGCAATCTCATTGATCCACTTTCACGGTTGGCTGAGCATTTCCAAAACATTTCATTTGTCTTCTGTTTATTTTATTTTGCTGTCTTCTTCACATCACCTCTGTGCCACCTCTACTCCTGCAGTCTGGCTCACCACCGTTTGTACAGATGTGTAAACAAGCAGCTGCCATACAACAGAAATGAGGTAGCAGGAGAGAGGAGGTAGTTCATTGTGTGTGATTCTACTTCTTCCATGGGTCATCACAAAACTCATAATTGATCGTGGTGATGGGCGATGGTGAAGTACCTCCTGTCACAGGCGATGGCGGGATGTGATCATGACTTTTATACTCAGTTGAGATCACACTAAGCCAGAGACCCAAATACAGCTAACAGCACAATGTGCCCTCTTTTCACAATCAAAAATGCCTTGAACACTATTATTACTACAATATTCCATAACTAGATAACTAGAACTCCACTCTACGGAAGGATATTGCAGAGATATAAACAAATTATTGCCATTGCAGTATTCACTGTACATGTGCTGTAAAGATTTAGCATTATTTGTATTTAAGGGATTAGAATTTGCCTATAGAGCTAGTTCTATCATCTTATTATATAAATGTGTAATCCTTATGGGTAAGACAAAACAGTATTTGTGTTTGTGGGAGAGAGGAAGAATAAATACCCTGGTGTGTGTAGCCATGGTTATTACCATGACGTCGGAGGAGCAAGCCTGCTGTCTCCATCGTGTGCCTCCCTCCTTCATTCACTAAAAGGAGACGAGTAGCTTTAGCTAATGAATCCGTCTATTGCATGCCATTGCCACAGACATGCTAACTCACACACACAGCCAGACAGACACATTTGCTTGCTTGCTTGCATGCTTCTTCCTGCTCCATAAGCACGTAAGGGGATCAGGATGATTTAGGCGAGGATGAGATGTGTTAATTGTGCCAGAACAAGCCAACACATTCTCTTAACCTCGAATAAGCCCCTGCAGCGCTACAGCATCGTACTGGGGATTTGCTAGCTGTCTGTCTGATAGCTGGCTCCCCGCACATTCATTGTTGTTAGCCTCCTTCACATATGGACGGCTGCCTAAGCGAGGAGGCATGCAGCCCCCTTGTTGTTTGGCTCTCACAATCCAACATTTAGCGTCGGGAGTGCTGCTTATCGCATGCCTACCAGGAAGTCTGGGCCTTGGCAGAAACTGGTACCGATCGCTTGCCGACTTTCAGACCACGTTACCATGGCAGCCACCGTGAAAGGCGCTCAGTTAGGAGCAAAAAGAATGACATTGTCAGTTGAAATGGACCAGGTTTCCCAATTTACAATTTTCAGTGCACAAACTCTGAATTCACGAGGAGCCCTCTGACTGTGTCTGTGATGTTTTTAACCCCTTCCCCTTGGCCTTTGAGTGTTCCTCTCAGGGGGGTTTGTTTTGGTTGTGAGCACGTTGCTCCATTGCTGTTGGGCCCTGTTTGATATGCAGCATTGTTGTGCTGTGATAATGCCAGGCTTGTGGCTGGACTGAAGGCTGGCTTTGTCTCGTGCAAACTCCAATGAGGAAACCAAAGTGCATGAAAAGTTGCTCCCATTACCGTGGCTTTTCAACTTAACCCCTTGTCCGCCCTGCTCGCAAACCAATAAGGGGTCCAGTACAAATGAAAAACTAATTGTGCAGCCCACTAGTCTCTGGGTTCCTGCACATGTCCGTTGGAGTCAGTCAGCCGTCTGTGAAGTGTGGAACTATACATGCTGCTGAATTAGAGAGTGTATGTACTGATGAGGTGTGAGACTGCCTGCTTGGCCAGGATCAGAGCGCAGGGAGTTCAAAGGGCCGCCAGCAGCATTGAGCCAGCTAATGAAGCCACTGACTCCCCTCACTACTCCACTGCCTGTCGCTTTATTCACAGTCCCACTTCTGTGGAAGAGCTGCAACTGTGGCTAGGAGGTTACTGTAGGTTGCAGGCACCTATTGAACATTGGTCAGAGAACCAACACACACACACACACACACACACACACACAAAAAGGGGAGATTTCTTCACAACTTGCATCCAGAACTGACAACTGTGACAAATGATTGCAGGCAGGAACGTGATTGGTACTGGTGTTTGCAAACCTGGCTATTTCATTGGTGCTGGTGTTTGCAGACCTGGCTATTTCCGCTAACAGCAGTGGGCTAAAACTATGCGCATGGCAGCTAGGTAGGTAAGGTTACCAAGCGTTGCCCTAATCTCCAGAGATAGCATGTCAAGGGCAGAGGAATCCTCCAACCATCCGTTTCCATGGGCACGCTAATCAGATGTGAAACACGGCCCCTCCCTCTCTTGTGTCATCACTCCCCCCCCCCCCATGCTGTGAATTATTATGCCACACTTCAAACTCAAGCAGCTAGATTAACTCACTCAATGTAACATAATTTTTGCTGAGGCCTGCGCTTATTTAAAAAAAGAAAGAAATCAATACATATCAAATTCCCAGCTTAGGTGCAATGATTTTATGTAACACTCAGCATATGTAGTGCAGAAAAGAAGCACCTTTAGGCAAATGTTATAATGCTATAAAACCTAATATGCCGTCTGTTCACCTGTATATAGCGAAGCAATAAAATCTGTGCAGATTTTTACTGACAGGTTCAGCTGTACGGTGCTGCTGCAGGTACGCTAGAGTTTATTAGTCCTCTGTGGTCCATGAGGTTTTCATCAGCTGCTTGGATTTAAACTGTTTGCCTGATGTAGAGATACATGTTTATGAATTCCATCCATTGTTTTTCCTCTTCCACTTTCATAAACATCTGTTCATCTGTTCAGGGGCCCCAAGTGCAGGGGGCCCCTCCCCTCATGCTCAGATAGAGGGACACAGCGAGGGGCCAGCACACAGACCATACACAGATCTCCACTACCAGGCAGTGGCAGAACACTTGACTGATCAATGTGTCAGTCCAGACTCGTGTGTGTGTGTGTGTGTGTGTGTGTGTGTGTGTGTGTGTGTGTGTGTGTGTGTGTGTGTGTGTGAAAGAGTCTCCCAGGGAAAATATCATTGGTGATCAAAGAAAAAACGATTGCAACTGCCATGAATAATGCATGATTTCATAAATGAATGATTTCTATGTTGTCACAGAAGGGACCCAGTTGTGTGGAAGACGCTAGAGATCTGATGATTTCCATTTTTATGTGTTCCATTTGGTTTAAGGCGAGAACACGAGGTGCTGGTGGGTTTGAAAGAACGTAAGGTGCACCGCGGCTTTAAAAGTCTTTGACAATCAGAGAGACATGGATTTCCTGTGGCCTCAGGCTTGGAGTTTAGGCAGATCCCAGTGGGGGCGTCGCTAAATGTTCCCAAACTCTACTAAGTCCCTCTGCACATCCATAGCCTCAATCCATGATGCCATCTTCACAGCAATGAAATCCACAGTCCACCTTACAAGGGCCAGCTGTGCATTGCATTCAGCCATACATTAAATCTCACGCTCCACGGTGGCGCCTATAGAGCTTTGACAGTACCACTCATTCATATTTATGTGATTCTCCAAAGTGATGCGTTAAAGCAAGAGCAATAATACCAAACTCATATTTTTCCATTCCAGGTTTCCACAAATCGAACATGAAAAGCAATTAAAGCACATTTATTCCAAAAGACCAGAATATTTATTCTGTGGTGGTCTGTCAGCTTGTTAGTAAAAATGTCCACTCAGATCTTGATCATGAATCTGATCTGTCGGGATCACCGCTCTAAATGTAACACTTAACGTTCAAATAGAGAGTCATATAAAACACTTAAATATTGGACACAAGCACAGCGTTTGGAAAATATCTGGCACTAATGAAGTTGTCGGAGCACCCTGGGCCTGAGGATAGGGTCTGCTGCTCACATGAGGCCTGGCTAACAAGCAGGATGGGCTTAACCCCCTTCTTCTTCTTCACGGCCAGCATGTGTCGTTTCCTACATTTTCCGCACATGTGAAAGCTGGAGAGATGGTCCAGACCACCAGCTGCTGGGAGGTGTCTATGAGCTCCCTCAATGTGGAAAGCATACACAACCTCTAAGCTCCTAGATAGCCTCTCTTCCTGTCCTCCCTTATATTTTGCTGTCCCTTGGCCTGCCTTTTACCCCCGCTGACTTCTTCCCTTCACTGCGTCCGCTCTCAAGGGAAGATCTAAGTGAGTAGATTTATTCATTCAAAGGGTTCTGAATTACATTACACCAGCCCAGCAGTCACACATGCCAAAGTCTTCAACAGCTGAGCTCTCCAGGGAGTGTTAGCCCAAAGGTTAGAGCCTTATATCCCTACCAAATGACTTATGATTTTTCGCCAAATCTCTTCCCCAACTCCCACCCACTCCAAAATAAATTGTGGGCCCTATTCATGAAGCCCACTGTTGGGGCGATATTATACAGATGTGAAGTGATTTATCTCACAAAGCCGTGTTCCAATCTCCTCAATGAAGCTGACAGCCAGACAGTCGCATAGCATATTATAAATCCAAACTAACGCTGTGGATGATGAAAAGGTGCTTCTAGAGCTACTGTATAAACATACAAAGACTAACCACGAGACAAGCGGCTAACACATCACTCTTTACACACTGTAGAAACAACGCGTCTTATGGAATGATACTGCAGCCGGCTCTGTGCTCTAGTAATGCTGCGTGAAGAGGAAATCCAGGTTCCTCATAAAACTGATCTGAACCGCTGGCCTTGTGTGTGTGCGTGCGTGTGTGTGTGTGTGTGTGAGACTGTGTGTGTTTGTGCGTTTGTGTGTGTGCGCGTGTGCGTGTGTGTGTCTGACAGAACCCCAGCTGGTGCTCGCGAGCTCCTGTGCCTCACAAACAGGCTCAATGATTCTCCATAATCCCATAATAACCTTTCCGCTGCTGCTCCCCCTTCGACACGACTGTCTGCCCGCTGTTATGATGTTGTGCTCTGCCTGCCCTGGACATCTGGAAAAGTTTGGCCACTTTTGTTCTTTCCAAACCCGCCGTATAATCACGTCCGCGGACACAAAAACGCCTCTTGTACATTTTGGCAGCGCAACTGCCTAGAGACCTGGATTATGATTTAAAGCTTCCTGTTCGCCGCTAGTTTAGATCTACTGATGTTGTTTAACAAAATCATCATCAGACCTGTAACTCTGGACGTGTTCCTGCAAGCGGTGTTGCATGCCTTTTTACGTGTCTTGTTTATCCCTCCTCTCTGTGCTGCATCCTGACCCGTTGAACATCTGAGTGAGCCTGGCTACGCATGCTGGTGCCGTGGTCCAGCCAGCCCCGACAATACATCAACGTTTTATGGAATAATAGCATCAAAATCACCCCTTCCTACTGTATAAGCAGACAATCTCTCTCCCTGTTAACGGCTGTGATCTGAGCCTCACACTCATCCTCACCTGTTCAACCAGGCAGCACAACCACACCTCTGTGTATGTGAGCATGTGTGTGTGTGTGTGTGTGTGTGTGTGTGTGTGTGTGTGTGTGTGTGTGTGTGTGTGTGTGTGTGTGTGTGTGTGTGTGTGTGTGTGTGTGTGTGTGTATGTGAGCGTGTGTGTGTGTGTGTGTGTGTGTGTGTGTGTCAGCCAGCAACCAGTGTTGTTTTTGTCCTGTGAGTCCCTAGGTGAAGCTTGGTTAGGTGTTTCCATGGCTGTGGAAAACGGAGCTTTGATATCTCCAAGAGGCTGTGACAGAGCCGAACAGCGGCGCGTCTTTTTTGAGAATAAGGCCTGTTTATAATAGAGGTCGCTCTTAAGAGTTATAGAGGGAGGAAGAGTGATGATCGGCCTCGGGATGAATTATGAATGCCACATGTCTAAAGCTGGACAAGCCCGCTCTCGAGGCAGAGTGCTTTTCGAGGACGGGTAATTGAAGTGCGCTGCTAACGGATGCTATTGCTAATATTACTGTATATAGAGAAGGCCACAGTTCTTTTAGTGTACTGAATGGATATTGGAAGTAGCATTAGATAGGTGAAGTGAATTGCCTGTTGCACAATGAGTTGTAACTGATACACATACAGTACATAGACACACACACACCCCCCCCCCCCACACACACACACACACACACACACACACATACACACACACACACACGCACACACACCCCACCCTATGCCAGTGTAACAGATTCAATTCTATATTCATTGCTTCAGAACACCTTCCCCCAATTACACACACATGCTCTCTCTGTCTCTCTGTTTATCTCTCTTTCTCCCTCTCTCTCTCTCTCTCTCTCTCGCACACACACACACACACACACACAGATGCCTGCGAGAGAAAGCCCACTGAACTGGAAAAGCGTTTGTCTCAAGATGAAAGGCTTCACACCCACTGCCTACATGCAGAGCCTCTTCCGACACCTTCCCGCGACAGCGCATACTGGAGGCTTGTGCTACGCAGACACACTCCAGCTCGCTGTAGCATCCCTCCCCACACCCAACACCGCCGCAACACACTCGCATCTCTCCCTCTCTTTCACTCCCTTCATCCCTCTCCCCCTCCCTCTCTTTCACTCCCTTCATCCCTCTCTCTTCCCCTCTCCCTCTCTTTCACTCCCTTCATCCCTCTCTCTTCCCCTCTCCCCCATTCATCCCTCTCTCTTCCCCTCTCTCTCTCCTTCACTCCCTTCATCCCTCTCTCTTCCCCTCTCCCTCTCCTTCACTCCCTTCATCCCTCTCTCTTCCCCTCTCCCTCTCCTTCGCGGTAGCGTGTATCGATAACAAGAAATGTGATATGGAAACAGCTTTAGCGAATCTTTAACCAAACTCCATTCAAAAACACGCCGTTTTAACGGGCGATCCATTCCGACCATTCAGGCAATAACGAGGGGTGGTAATGTGCCAAAAATGAGCGCTTGCTTGCCTTTGTTACATCGGCCAAAAGCCGCCCAGTCAAAATAGTGGTCGCACCGTTGTCAATCACTGTGGGTGATTTATTTTACAAGTGGCATTTAAGTCATATCTGACTAGCTTTCAATTTATTTGTCCCCACAAAAGTTAGGCTAGGCCTATGTCTCGATATAGGCTGTCAGTCAGTCAGCTCCTCTCCGCAGCTGTGTTAGCTTGGACACTCACAGTCACACTGGCTGCCTCAAAATACTTGGCTGCATCCAACTCGAGACAACTTTTCAGACCCTCCTGGAGACAATCTTTCTCAGAAGAGACTAACGTTAGCGACAAATCTGGAGACTTTTTCTGACATGGGATTACATGTAACATTACCAGCAAGCAGCAGTAAGCAGGCAATGAGATAGCTGGGTAAGTCCCGCTAGCATCGATGCTAAGTTAGCAAAGTACCCGAGCGCAGCTGAAGCACATGGCTAATTAATATGGATGTTAACATCCATATTACACACACACACCACCCGCCCACTCAGACATACATGATCCGGATCATCAGCTGCCAGTGTTAAACAACAGCCGCTTTTCCTATAATGCGGATCCTATACAGCCACTTCTTAACATTCAGTGGAATCCGTATTATAACCAGCTCCTAGCCGGTTGGCCTGCATGTTAAACAACAATTAGCCGGCCTACGCGCACTCCTGCGAGTCCGTATCATATTAATTTCGGTCACCTGTATAGGATCCGCATTACAGCAAAAGCGGCTGCTGTTAAACACTGGCAGCTCATAATCCCGATCATGTCTGAGTGGGCGGGTGGTGGCACTTCACGTTCACGTAGTTTATTAATTAATGAATCGTTCGGGCAATCAATTATATCAACGAATTAAACGAGCAAACTCACGGTTTCCTCAAGTGCTGCAAACGGCTTTGAATTGTTTGGTAGAGCCTAGGGATCCCAACGCGCTTCAGCTATGCAGGCAGGCAGGTCCAGGAGAGGAGAGAGCTTACTGCTGCGCTGCTGATCCATGTCAGAAAAAGTGAGACATAGGCCTAGCCTAACTTTTGTGGGGAGAAATACATTGAAAACTAGTCAGATATGACTTGAATGCCACTTGTAAAATAAATCACCCACAGTGATTGACAACGGTCCGACCACTATTTTGACTGGGCGGCTTTATGTAACAAAGGCGGAAGCGCTCATTTTTGGCACATTGCCACCCCTCGTGGTCGGAATGGACCCTCAAGTTAAAACGGCATGTTTTTGAATGGAGTTTGGTTAAAGATTCGCTAAAGCTGTTTCAATTTAGCACAGCGCCGACGACGACTCACACGACAACTATTTGCCTTGTAGGGAATAACGTGCATGCTCCCGCACCCCTCCCCCCACCCACTGGCAGAGAGAATACTGACCATTTCCAGCTGTTTCTAAACAAAGACCCCTCATGTTTAAAAAGGTAAAACCGGAAAATATCCTGCTAGCCGCTAGCCAGACATAATCCAGACTTCATGTTTAAAAGCCACTTACTAGGTGCTCAGATGGTCATGATCTGCACTCGCGGGAGTGCGCATAAGCCGGCTAATTGTTTCTAAACATGCAGGCCAACCGGCTAGGAGCTGGTTATAATCCAGATTCCACTGCATGTTTAGAAGGGGCTCATCACTGGTGTAGCCCGGTGGGCTCTCAGGTATGGAACATGCTTAGCCACACGCAGTAGCCTGGTGGGCTCTCAGGCATGGAACATGCTTAGCCACACGCAGTAGCCTGGTGGGCTCTCAGGTATGGAACATGCTTAGCCACACGCAGTAGCCTGGTGGGCTCTCAGGTATGGAACATGCTTAGCCACACACAGTAGCCTGGTGGGCTCTCAGGTATGGAACATGCTTAGCCACACGCAGTAGCCTGGTGGGCTCTCAGGCATGGAACATGCTTAGCCACACGCAGTAGCCTGGTGGGCTTCTCAGGTATGGAACATGCTTAGCCACACGCAGTAGCCTGGTGGGCTTCTCAGGTATGGAACATGCTTAGCCACACACAGTAGCCTGGTGGGCTTCTCAGGTATGGAACATGCTTAGCCACACGCAGTAGCCTGGTGGGCTTCTCAGGTATGGAACATGCTTAGCCACACACAGTAGCCTGGTGGGCTTCTCAGGTATGGAACATGCTTAGCCACACACAGGGCGTGAAAAACGACACCGACCATGATGCAAGATAATTGCTTCCCATTTACTCATGTGCCGAGAGCCTCGGACAGAAATAGCATGTCGCCGTAACGAATGTGCTGGGAAGCATGGGAACTGTGAGTGCTGTGTCCATGGATCAATACAGAGTGGACAGCATCTTACAAGCATTTAGTCTACACAGCAGCTTACAACCATATACTGTAGACTACAGCATCTTACAACCATATAGACTACAGCATCTTACAAGCATATAGACCACAGCATCTTACAAGCATCAGTCTACACAGCAGCTTACAACCATTATACTGTAGACTACAGCATCTTACAACCATATAGACTACACAGCAGCTTAACAATATACTACAGCATTTTACAACCATATAGACTGCATCATTTTACAACCATATAGACTACAGCAGCTTACAACCATAGAGACTGCAGCATTTTACAACCATATAGACTACAGCAGCTTACAACCATATATAGACTACAGCATCTTACAAGCATTTAGTCTACACAGCAGCTTTCAACCATAATACAGCATCTTACAACCATATAGACTACAGCAGCTTACAACCATGTATACTACACAGCAGCTTACAACCATATAGACTACAGCATCTTATAAGCATTTAGTCTACACAGCAGCTTACAATCATATAGACTACAGCATGTTACAAATGTTTAGTCTACACAGCAGCTTACAACCATGTATACTACAGCTATATATTACAGCATCTTACACCATATAGATACAGCATCTTACAACCATATAGACTACAGCATCTTATAAGCATTTAGTCTACACAGCAGCTTACAGCCATGTATACTACAGCTATATATTACAGCATCTTACACCATATAGATACAGCATCTTACAACCATATTGACTACAGCAGCTTACAACCATTTAGTCTACCCATCATTATTATAACCATATAGACTACAGCATCTAACAACCATTTAGTCTGAACAGCATGTTACAACCATATAGACCAGGCGCCAGCAGCCTAGGGCACGGGTGCCACCTCTGGCACACACAGGGTTAACCAGTGGCACAGCAGCACACAGTAGCAATAAGTGCACAGTTGAGATTTCTTTTTTGTAGAAATGTAGAAATGCCAAATTACCGATTTCACCGCCAATTGCAGTCGAGCAGCTTGTTATTTAGGATATTTACTGTAGTGACCCACGCTACTCTGCCTCTGATTGGTTAGCCTCCTTGTGTTCCATGCATTCCAAAGCAGCAGAGAGCAGATGAAAATGTCAGCGCGAAAGACAGACAATGTCAGGTCCTCCAGCTAAAAAACCTCGGGCACACTGATTGACAAGCACATTTGAAAATGGCACTTCATATCAAAAAGGTTGCCGACCCCTGATATAGACGACAGCATACCGCATCTTACAACCTCATTGAATATACAGCATCTCACTGTACATTAGGGATGTCACGATACCAAAATTATGAGTTCGATACCGATACCTGCCTAAGTATCTCGATACCGATACTGAAACGATACCACGGCAAAAAACTAAAACATCAGGAAAAGTATTGGAATAAATAGAGGGGACAAAACATGGAACTTAAAACTTATTTTATTGATTTAACAAGGTAATGCACAGCCATGTAGTCATTTTACTACATGCTGGTAGTACTGCCACCACGTGTGGCGCTGAACATGCTAGAACTTTTATTATCTAGTGTAAAATTAACATAATCTCTCCTGTAAACATATTTTAAAGGAATGTCAACCGTTTAAACTTATAAATAATATAAATAAAATATATTTTCACACAGCTGCTACACTATTATAGCTATTTGTTTTATCCAAAAAAAGTACTCTGTACTTGCAGCTCCTAAGCTTCATTAACATGAAGTGCCTGATTTATGGTTAATCTAGTAATATATATTATTTTCACACATAAATGTAGGCTATTGAAATGTAGGCTTATTATGTGGTGTATTCCCAGCCCCCCCCCCCCCCCCCCCATACGTGTAGGCTAGGTGTTTTTTACAATGAATTCGTATATCATTAATAATTGGGATTATTGTAAATATTAGGATAGGTGAGATCAGATGACTGCTTACCATGTAAAAGCTTTAATAACACTGGCATTGAGGACCATAGTGTTATTAAATATTGTACATGGTATGCAGTCATCTGATGTCCCCTCCCCTAAACGTTACATGTCATGACTTTCTCCTTGGCAGAGATCTGTGCTCCAGCACATTGCCTCGTGTTTCACTGTAAACGAGTAGGCTATTGTGACAAGCGAACTTTTTCAGTGAAACAAGTTCGCTTGTCACACAATACTCGTTGGACTTATTTGAGGGCATGTATGTTTATCGTTCACGTTCGCTAACCTGTCGGTCTTTAAACTCTTTGAACAGGTCGGGGTGCCTGTCGGCAAGATGTTTAGCCAGGTTCGATGTGTTTGATCCTTTCGCTTGCGTCACGTTGAAGCACCTTTTACACACTGGTTTGGATGTGTCCACGGGCTTGCCTTCGCTGTCGGCAACGTAAGCAAAATATTTCCATATTTCGCTTCGTGCATCTGCTTTTTCTACAAGCGTTGGTCGGCTTGCAAGACTAGAAGAAGCCGCTGCCATTTTCGCTGCGTCTGTCCTGTGTGTCGGGGTGCTGTAGTGAGGACGACTGTGGCCAGAGAGCGAGCAGAGAGGGAAGAGAGGAAAGTCGACACGCCCCCACATGAAGCAGAGCTTTTTTTCACTTTTCACGAGTCACCATTGGTTCAAGGCAAGGCTGTGTTGCCTTCACGTGAGGTGGGAGACAGGCTCTCAACTGTAATGCCGCTGTGTCTCTCTCCTCCGCTAACAAACACCACGGTCGCACACTGACGCAACCCATGACATTTTTTTAAGTATCGGTACTAAATTAACGTGGTATAGTATCCTTTTTAACGGCAGGGAACCGCGGTACCATACTAATACCGGTATACCGTGCAACCCTACTGTACATGTAGACTACACGGACTCTTCCAACCATGAACTACACAGCATCTTACAACCATTTCGTCTGAAGAGCATGTTACAACCATATAGCCTACATAGCATGTTACAGTACATAGTCTATAAAGCACCTTACATTCTAGACAATACAGCATCTTACAAGCACACAGTCTATGTAGCATCTCACAGCATCTTATAGTCTTATAGTCTACACAGACAGCAAACATAAACACAGTGTTTGCATGTGCCTTCCAAGCAGCTGTAGTTCATAGGTAGGTGACAATGGCAAGAGGGGTCTAGACATTTACACAGGCCTTACTGTTGTCTTTTCACACCACGGTGTTACCTGCAGCACATCTGCACACTGACCATCCAAACTGACCCCACAGCCACATTACTCCTATGATGCTAGCAACGAGAAGATGCCCTGCCCCTGTGCAATTGTCCCAAGTTGTTATTTTTTATTGTTATCCCCCCCCACACACACACATAGAGATGTTAGATCCACACTGGAATTGATATCTAGTCCAGCACAATGGCTCCAGAGACGCAGCAGCACTTTACACGGAAATTTACTGTGACAAGGCATCAAGATTGAGCCCCTCAGGAGACCATCCATGCATCTGGGATCTGCGTTCCCCTCATCGACGCACACCGATAACAGTCCTCATTATCATCACCACAGGAGCCATTTATGGATATAAAAATGCCGCGATGTCCCGCTGCACATCCACAATCACATAATAATGATATCGCACTCGAGCCAGATGGTGTACATTAAACCGTACATTCATCAGAATCCTTCCATTCGCCACTCCGGCTTACAGAACATGTGCCGTGCTGCATATCTACATTTCATAACAGCCACAACAGTCACCCATAGATGCAACCTCTATCACTCAGGAATAGCTCCACATAAATGTCCATCAATAAAAGCCAGTAAATATTTTTATCTCAAAGTCACAGCCTCTGCTTACATCAAGCTGAAGCTGGGCGCAGGGGGGGGGAAAAAGACCTCTTTCAAGTTCAACATAAAACCCTTTGGCAATACAATAGCAGACAGTCTAACCACTGCAGTGCAGTACTGTACACAGCCAGGTGCTGATATTCCTGGGCTTTTAGAGCCCACACAAGGCTAACCATGCCGGGTAACTGATCAACTACAGCTGCCTGCTGCCTGCACCAGCCCCAGGCGCAAAGGAGAGCAAATAGAAAGCATAAAGGGAGACAACCAGCGACAAGGCTGTCCGCTCCTGTACTCACCAGCACTGGCAGAACACAGCAGAGACACCAGCAGCACAATCACCAGCGTCAGGATCTTCACATTCATTTCTGCACTCCCCTCTGGCTCTCCGCTAGTCACTCGCTGATATACTGTAGTGGTGTGTGTGTGTATGTGTGTGTGTGTGTGTGCGTGTGTATGTGTGTGCGTGTGTGTATGTGTGTGTGTGTGCGTGCTTGTGTATGTGTGTGTGGATGGGAGGGAGGGAGAGGGGGAGATAGAGAGAGGGAGAGCAGCTGAGCGAGCAAGAAAGAGAGAGGGAGAGAGAGAGACTGTTTGCTCCCCTGTGTATCTGTGTGTGTGAGAGAGAGGGAGAAGTGTGAGTGAGTGTGTGTGTGTGAATATGTGTCCCTGGGAATGTATGTCTATGCGTGGTGGCTCCCTGGCTGTGCCCGTGTATTTGTCCGTTTTGTGAGTCTAAATGCCTATTTGTATATCGGTGTGTGACAGCGCCACTCCAAGACTGAAGGCTCGCCTCTATCTCTGGAGCTCTCCCACGGAGGTGTGTGTGTGCAGCATGAGCCAAGTTCAGTGGAGCTGTGAATGTGCTGGGAGTCAGCTTGCAGCTCTGTCTGTCTATCTGTGTGTGTGTGTGTGTGTGTGTGTGCGCACGAGAGTCCTGTTTGCCTTGGATAAGGAGCCTAGTTGGTCATGTGGCTTATGTATCATTGACTCTTTGGGTCACGGAAAAGCCCCCCCCCCCACACACACACACACACCACCCATCTCCTACCCCGCCCCCTTCACACACACACATGGACATGCACAACATGCACGCACACTCACTCTCCGCCTGGAGAGAGAGAGGGAGGAGAGAGAGAGAGAGAGAGGGAGGAGAGAGAGGGGGAGAGAGAGAGAGAGAGAGAGAAGCGAGGGAGGAATGGGGATGTGGGGAAGGGGGTAGGGCTCTGGGGTGTCCAGGTTTATGATAATACCCAAACAGATGCTCTTGTTGAAAACTCTTTGAATTGCAAACGGGGCGGCCTGCCAGGAATCCAGGAATCAAAATACCAGCTTATGAGGGGAAGTAGATGAAAGAAGGGAAGGTGTGAGATGAGGTCCACATTTTCCTGCTTTTGTGTCCTAGCCATCTGTAGAGACCTTTCTTCCGCGCGCTATTCTTTAGCCCAAACGGCCCCGTCTGACTAAAAGGTACGGCGTAAATCACTCGCGCCGTTTGAAGTGAGTGTCCGTGGCACATTTGGGAGTCACCGCAGGAAAAAACTTATCGGACTCGGCCTGATCTCATCGCTTGTGTTATTTGTTTCAATGCCCCCGAGCAATTTGTTTTATTTTGTTGCAGAGATTTTATTCTTTCCGCGAACAAAGCCCCGAGAAAAGCACCACCCTGCATGGCCATGAAATAAATCAACTTATTTATTTTTTTCATTTGTATATCAGACAATAAACAGGAAATGTTGCATTTCTTGTTCTGAATTGTGAGAACTATAGGCAAGCACTAGAACTGCAACATGTTTTCTTATCGCTTTAGCCACGGCCAAGTCTCTACACCCCCTATTGAAAAGAAAACTGTGCTGGAAGGCCCATAAATTTGGCATGTTTTAAACTCAAGTGGACAAAATATTTAATAGATACATAACACATACACATTTAGTACTCCACCCTGTTACATTGAGCTTGCAGATCACAGCAATGCTCAACAGTCGAACCCATGAATGCTACGATAATATTATGCAATAATAATCACCACAACATTGGATTTTTTTGCCAAATTGGGGGGGGGGGGGACATACACTACCAGTCAAAAGTTTGGACACACCTGATTAAATGCACTATGTTTTTCATTATCTTAAAACCATTTTGATCTAAAGTTTCTAAACGAATCCTTAAATGCTTGAAATGTGTTTTTTTTTAGACAAATGTAGATGGTGAAGTTGATGCCATTCCATGTCTTTACTATTATTCAAAAATGTGAAAAATTGTAAAAAAGAAAAATGTGTGTCCAAACGTTTGAGTGGTTGTGTACCTCGTTCAGTTGTTGCTTTCCCTTTAAAGTTTTAATCTCAAAGCTCAAATAGGAGGGAAATCAAAGATCCACACAGATCTGATTTTAGCTGTTGAGATGGTGTTGGTTCACAGAAGCCCTTTAGAGGTTCAAGAGTGCACTGACACATGATGGATGGACTGCCTTTGGTCACTCTAGACACAACCCCCCCCCCCCCCCCCCCAGCAAAGGCTCCCATCCAGATCCCTTTCTATGTGTTGTCACTAAACAGTCACTTTACTGGTGTAGACCTGAGAAGAGGGGCCCTCTGACCCTCGACTCCAGATCCCGCTTCACACAGCCCAGCCTTTGTCTCCCCGAGGGCCCCGTGTCCCAGGGGCCAACATGTCTGTGCCACCCACTTGAGAGCCAGCAACAAGAGCACCTTCCATTTTTACATGCAGCACTTGAAACCTTCACCTCATGTGAAGTAATCCTCTCACGTCGGGGGTGGCCGAGCCCGCGGGCTAAAGATGCTTATCCAAGCCTGTCCTTTTTTTAGACAAAAGATAATTCGCCCAAGTACTTTTAAGAGAATCTGTACGCACCGTTTTCTCAAAGGTGCTCACTGATCACTGGCAGAAAGCTGGGCAATTCCTTCCAAATGTGCATAATGTGAGATAACTATAGCGCTATTACCACCCCACTAAAGTAGTTAGGGGTAGTTAGGAGTAATTTAAAATTCAATCTAATCCAACATTGGGGTGTTTTGTCCAGGAATAATTTTCAAGCCTTTTGGGATAACTGCCTGTGCTAACTGTTAATGTACATGAGCTGAGCATCCGAGCTGAAATTACAGCTATCCCGCCGAATCCAGGTGCCGGATCTGTCCGCGATAATTTATGACTTTGGATTAACTCGTCATTAAAATGTGCTGTGTAAGGAATAAGAATGTGTGAGACATTGTAAAGTTGGCACTAAGGGCTCAAACATTTGCAGTCTATTAGGTTTAATTGTCTTAGCTTGAAGCAAAGCCTGTAATGAGAATGTAACAGATGGTATTTTCCTCGGAGTGCATCAGAGGGCTCGGTGGACTGTGCAGCGTGACGCCAGCGTACGCCAGCGCAGGGCCGTCCTTTAGGGATGTGATTGTGGCCTGAGTCACGGTGGGCATGAGCAATTCAGTCAGAGGACGTGAATACAAGCACATCTGCCTCAACACAGGAAGCTCGTGGCTGTTTACAGGAAGTGTTTGATAAAGGAATTCTAAGTATGTCTGGATTCGGTCACTGATGACGACACTGGTGACGGACATGTACGAGCTCTTCCTGACTCCGGGAGTTTTTAATAACAGGCAAACCTAACATTCCACAGATAAGTGTAATACGAATGACGGAAAAGATATCTGTTCATATCCACTGAAACAGGTTTTCAACGAGTTAATACTGCAGGAATTGTCAACAGGTGGCCTGTCCGCTGTGGTTAAATCGGTCCCCTGATCTCAGAGATTTGCTGTTTTTATTTTTACTGTATTCACAATTACCGCGTTTCCTGTTTATCATCCGCTTCTATAGAGAGAGCCTGATTTGTGACATGCTCGTGAAGTGTGCGGATGTTTGTATTTTTGTTGTGATGATTGAATGAACGGCCGCTCATGTTGTTGTTGTTTAAAAGTGAGCGACACACTTCCGCTTCCATCTGCTTCCATTTCCAAAGCATGTGCCCGAACGCACGACAGCGCACCTACACGCTAAAATGGAGAACCAATCAAAACTTGGCTGGGGTAGAGTCTCAGTCAACAGCTTGAGTTGAATGCGGGATGTCAACGTGAGATTGGTTTACGGTTGCTAATTAGATAAGCTTCTCTGCAGAGATCAGCGATGAGAAAAGAAACTGTGACATCTTCATTAGGACGTTTCAAAGCCCGTATCTTCTTAAGGAGATGTGAGGATCTGAGCACAGTTCTTTGCTTTTCCGATGCTTTAAAGTAACAAATCCTCCCCTCAGGCGGCCGGCGCTTCATATCGTAAAATGTCAAGAATCGGAGGACTGCTGGATTAACTTATCTGCCTTTAATCGTGACATTATCAGCAGCGCTGCAATTCAGCTGAGAAATGTTCTGGACTTCCCACGCCGCTGGAAGATAGGGCAGCAATTTTCTGCCAGTCTGATTCTCATTCTGTCATATTGCCTCAGAGCAACCGCATGTCCACAGACTCCACACACACACACACACACACACACACACACACACACACACACACACACACACACACACACACACACACACACACACACACACACACACACACACACACACACACACACACACACACACACACACACACACACACACATTTTCCGCAATGTCACGCTTGCATGAAAAGAGTTCCTAGAAATCATTAAAAGGCTATAAAATGGGGACGGAGTCCTGAAATCCAAATGTATTTTGGATAAAAAGATTAACTAACACTTAATTTAAAAGCCCTTTCGGCATGTGGATATCACAGTGGGTGTTTATTCTGTTGAGTCTTTTTGGGGGAATGAAACAGTAACAAACAGTGCTGTTGGTCCAGCTTGTATCCAAGCCGCTCCACAATAATGAAATACAAATCAACTTCCCATCTTCCCCCCAGATCTCCTCTTCCTTTACTTCATGATGAATTATAACTCATGATTGTATGTATTTATGTATTTATTTATTTATTTATTTATTTATTTATGTATGTATGTATGTATGTATGTATGTATGTATGTATGTATGTATGTATGTATGTATGTATGTATGTATGTATTTATGTATTTATTTATTTATTTATTTATTTATTTATTTATTTTTGTATCCTGGCTTTACACCAGGTTTTAAACCAGGCTTTACAAGAGGTACTTTCCTATAATATCATCAAACATAAGTGATAGCACATTGCAGCGAGGAGGGGGGCGATTTTGTATTTTGTACTATTTCTCTAAAATGAGCAGACAAATTATCCCCTGGAAGCACATGGTGTTACGTGACTCTCAGGCCCTTGTCTCTATAATCAGTCCAATATGGGCCCATCAGTCCTTGGAAACCAACTGGCCATCAGATAGCAGAGGGATGTGCTGAGAGATGACAACGCATGGTAACCGCCTACAGATAAAACTCTTACAGATAGAACTCTTTATTTCCAGGGAACTCTTTTTTTGCCAGACGTTTTATAAATCATCATATTCCTGTCAGGTGACTTCCATCTTAGCTGATTTGCAGACGCACAGAGCAGAGATTTTCCCTGTGATGTTGCACCTGCAGGACGTGCCCTTTTTTCCCCCTTTTCTTTTTTGAATAAATATCTTCACATCGCAGCGCTTTTGCGCAGGCAGGTCTCCAATTTGCTGAGAGATGGCCTTGTATTTGACTGTACATTTGTCTGTGTGGTTTGCAGCGTGGGCGTGATCAAACTCAAAGAGAATGTACAAAACATACTCCACACCCTCATAATCCTGTCAAAGCCAGATTCTCCGTAGATATTGTAAAACAACAAATAGGGGATTCGTCTTTTGAATCTTTTTTTTTTTTGCTCTCGCCGCCATCTAATCAGAAGTAAAGATCTCGTGTGGGGTTTGCTCCAGGTGGCAGGTGATGTTCTCCCTGCCTCTGACATCACCCACAGAGCTCTATGTTTCACTGGCAGCCTTGAATGCCTGTGCCAAAGAAACCATCTTGAGCCTGACTCCTCGTTCTCGCCCCATAACTCTGCTCTACTTGTTGATGCGTATGTGTATGAGCTGTAGAGTGGCCATTCTGTGGCAGGCTGCCAGCTTTTAACACGCTCCCATGCACTTAAAATTACCAACCCTCTGCTCCCTGAGCGCACCATCTTCTTCAAGAGTGTTTTCTCTCCTTTTGTGGATCAGCATGCAGAAGATATGTTGATCATCCGCAGCTCCTTTATTGTAGCAGAAGATCAGAAAGAGTCAAAACAAATTAAACGCTTGAGGTGAAGTAGCCAAAGCTGATATCTGCTGTCTTCCCCTCCAATATTGTTGCACTTATCAGAATTTTAATCAGTTTGCACGGCGGCACGCAGTTTGGAAATGGCCTACTTGTTTCTTATGGACGCGGTGTTTTTTTTTAAGTGCTGGGGGTTCAGGAGGAAGGGGACCGTGCATGCTTGGTCTCGCTGACATATAGTGAGAGGGAGAAATGCGACTTGACAGATGAGAGATAAGAGTGTGTTTTGTGAGGGAGAAGACAGACTCTGAAAACAGGCATAAGGTGTCTCTGAAAGGGTCTTTGAAAGTCCACAAAGCCCCCGCCGATCTGGCCCTGTGTAAGAGCTGAGCACCACTGAACCTTTCACTAATATTCACTAATTTCTTCCTCTTTGGTGCAAGTTCTGAGAAGTTCAAGGACAGAGACAAGTGCACCTTGGAAAACATGTCCAAAATAATTATACAGGCGATAATCACTACTTGTCTTTGTACCTGTAACAGCGGAACCTGACTGTGTATACTGTACTGTAGACACACTGTTGAACGCAATAACAACAATACACGTGTCACGGCCAGTGCTTCTAGACTTAACAGTAATTATTATTAATTAATACACAGGACAAGATGTTACTATCCCTTGTGCCAAAATCCGAGGAAAAACACATTTAGAAGCCCAATCCAGAATAAAACAAGCTAACAGGCTAACAAACTAATAAACAAGACACAAATCACCAGTTACCTACCCTAGCCAACAGCAGTATGAAGCATGTCATTGGGGTTTTCAAGTGGGCACCTTCCTTCACCGACGTTTCGTTAAGTTAGGCCCACGACACCTCAAGAAGGCTTAACGGTGTAATCCAGCGTCCTGGAAACACCCCCCTCCATGCTACCACCGCACAACTGCATATTACCTCACTATCTAAGCCTAGCTATCCAGGTCGGTTCGGTATGACATTCCTGACTACACCACCACTGTCAATGATTCAGCCCTGTTGATGCGGACCGTTAATCATGACCAACAACAAACAATCCCTAACTACACCACCACTGTCAATGATTCAGCCCTGTTGATGCGGACCATTAATCATGACCAACAACAAACAATCCCTAACTACACCACCACCGTCAATGATTAACATCAGAACTCGTCACCCAGGAGTTTTCTATCAAAACAAGACAATACAAGATGCCTACTAACACGTAACGTTACATTATAACTAGTCTCGCTGGCCAGCCTCCTCTCCCTTCCGTCCGAGGAGTCTGGCGCCACAGGTCTCCATAACTGGGATAAACCCTCCCCTGCTCTACTCTGCTCTCCCATTGGAGGCGTCGGTTTCAGACGCTGCCGGATTCCCGTTCCCCGCTTAAGAAGCTCTGTCATTGGCTCCGACCATGTCAATCAGAGTGGCTTCCGCTCCCTCCTCCCTGTGTGTTGCTGTAAATAGTCCCCTGCCGCCTCAGGAAAAACAACAACGCTAACTAGCTAGCAAGCTAACGGCAGAAACCTACACGCTAGCTCGTTGCTACACGCTGAAAACGGCAAGTTGGATTGTTTGAAACTATTTTCCAAGGGCACTGCCGCTAAGCGCCGCCCATCGCAATCCCACTATGGAGACCTGTGGCGCCAGACTCCTCAGACAGAAGGGAGAGGAGGCTGGCCAGCGAGACTACATTATAACAAACTAAAGAGCACGATCACGTCCGTCTTCTGTATGAACCATGTGATCAGGGGGAGATAACACTGCTACTGAAGCCTCTATGAGGACATCCACATTACGTCACTTCCTCAGCTATGCCTCCCTCTGATGGACAGCCAAGGTACCAAATTGTACACAAGCAGGACCGTGAGACATGATAGAAACTTCATATCACCACGTTCCCCTTACAGGGTAGATGCTCTGGTTATATTTTGGAGTGCCTTGCTGTATAAATTCGCATAGTAATGAGGGGGAAAGAAAGTTTTTTCTTGAAACTACTATAACTCCTTCCTTGAAATGACCTAGGATACAGAGTTCATATCGATATCAACTATGTGTTTTGGCAGCTCAAGTGCCTCTTACTCTGATACTCTACTTCCTTACTATGTACGAAGTTTCATGGCCACTGAGTCAAAGAGTTTGGCAAGGCACTCTAAACAGAGGGAGGAAAGCGAACTCTTACAGCTGAACTTGAGCAAGAGAGAAACAAGAATACGAAAAAGAAAGAGGAAAAACACTATGACAATGTTTTGAAGCCGCTGTTCTTTGGTCTCTTATCTATCTGTGAAATGTCTCTTTGATGTCTTGTCACCTTCGTCATGATACATTCTCTTTGCTCTTTCCGGGAAGAACAACTTCACAATCCACATTTCGACATTTGCCATTTTCTCTGATATGTGCAATAAAAGTAAATTATTCATGGTCACATAGCCTACACACACACTATGAAGTGAAAGCAGCAGCACGCCTGGCGACACTTATTTCCCCAGCTGCTATTGTTATCAGCCGAAAGAGGAAAGGCCAAGAAAAGGCAAGTTCATTAATGACACATCATGTTTTATGGCGGACTTGGAACTTCAAGTATCCCGAGCATAATTTGTTTCTTTTTTATATGAGCCACCCTGGTCCCCACCTGCCTCAGGAGGGCTAGATGAAGGGCATTTCTCGACATGAGCTTAGGGAGCCATTAAACAGCCTTTTATATGTTACCACAATGGAATGCAGATGGAGAGCACCTGACAGCCCAGCAAATGCCTATATATATATATATATTCTTAATATATATATTTTTTTCAGTTTTGATTGTTTATGAGAAATAACAGGATACAAAACTTCGGAAAAATAAAACAAATGTGCTTTAATTAAGAGTTAATACTTATCCTACCACATTAACATCTACTTGCTATTCAGAAAAAGAAGAAGAGATGTGGTTGTTTCTTTGTGGCGTGACTATTTTAAAGAGAGTAAATGCAACTGTGACATGAGTTTGAAAGAAGAAAAGAGACAAGCAAGACAAACAGAAAGGGAAATGGAGGCAGCAAAGGATATGCTGTCCTTTGTATGCTTGGTGTGTTGGCAGCACTTGATGAATGGACGTCTCTGGAGGAACCCCGTCCCTTCACAGAGACCGCCTGTGACCTCTCTCAGTTACGTAGCAACTACACTTCTGATGCGAGGAATTGTATTTCACCTCTTTTTTATCTGCGAATGCACACGGCCATAAATCCGACGGGGACATGTGTTCCATTAAATAAAGAGGATAACATTTTCTTACGTCTTTCTTACTTCACTTCTCGAGTTATGTTTGGGGTCAATTGAACAGTTCCTGTGATTTGGTTTCAGTGCTGCCAGACATTGTTTTTCTGGCATTACATCTGACACAGCCGAACAAATGGCAAATGCTTCAGTATGGCTTCACCCCACACTTACCCCAATACACCCCCCTTCAACCCCTCACACACACACACACACACACACAAGCAGAAGCACACATGCATACAGTACACACACATACACACACAACCACTACATGTATAACATATCAACACTGGTCGGTTGGATCTACTGACGGATGGAGTGTTGTATTTCACACCAAAGCCAAGTCTTTGCTGCTGTGATGTGAACACACAGCCACTTACAATTAGCACATTTTCACCATAGCGAATTTTCAAAACACTGGTTGATGCTTTGTGTTGAAAGGAAACGCTGGTTGATGCTTTGTGTTGAAAAGAAGAGAGATTATATCTAGAAAGTGTATAAATGTCTCCAGATGAATTGCATTTTTTTTATTGCACTCAAAACGGTGACTTTGATTCAATGGCTCCAGGCCTTTCAAAGTCATTATGGGAGAATGTTTATGGTTATTGTAGAGCACATTTCAGTCTTTCCCATAGATTCTATAATCGCTGACAGCCATCTTAAGATTCCCTGTGTCAAAAATATCGACTCTCTCTCCAGTCCAAACTGTTTCAAATCAAGCTTTTGAGTTGAATAAGTTGGATAAGAAAAAGTAAAAATGGCGCCGGGTAGTGCCAACACGAGGGCTACCGGTTCACGCCCCATTTTACCTCCGGCTGGTCGGTCGGGGCGCCTGTTCAGGGGGAACGATCAGGACAGCTTGGCAGTTGGAATTGTTTAAATACAAATAGGGGGAAATCATAAAAAAAAAGTTCAGATAAGGAAAAGTGCGAGGAAAGCACAATTTTGAAAAACCTATACATTTGTTTAGCCATAATTGGTAGAAAATCAGAGCACCCGCCTAAATAAAAAGCTATGCACACTGCAATAGGCTCCAAGCTTATAAGACGGCCAGCTACTGTACCTCTTTGAGATCATAAGACCTCAGAGTTATGAGCGACATTGATGAGCAGACTGGCATTCATAGTTCTCTGCATGGTGATGTGGATCTGTTCTCTGCATGGTGATGTGGATCTGTTCTCTGCATGGTGATGTGGATCTGGCCACACTGTACATCATAGTTCTCTGCATGGTGATGTGGATCTGGCCACACTGTACATCATAGTTCTCTGCATGGTGATGTGGATGTGGCCACACTGTACATCGATGCCTGCCTCAGGTTTCAGCCATCCGAGTCGTTTAGCATTCCAGTCACACTATCAGAGCACACCATGAGCTTGGCAGACTGACACGTAGGAAACCTGCCTCTGAACCCCACCCAGCCCACATGACCAACCACAACGTGGGCCCCTCCCCCCCCCAAACAAAACAAAAACAAAAACAAACTTAAGCCAAGGTCATTTCTCACAATGAACTTACTGCACTGTCAAATGTAAAACCCAGATCTTGCTAGAGGGTCTGCACTGTGTAGAGAATATCACAGTCGTATAGTAGTAATAACAGTACACGCTACATGTGCTGCATTCAACCACAAACTTTTAGTCTATACTCTTTCCCGCACACTAAATATGCCCACTATTTCCACTTGCTTCTACTTTATTTCATTACTACTTGATGTTTGGCTGGGTGTATATTGGGTTGGGGAAGGCCTGGGTATATGTTTATTGTCTTTCTACCTTTGTGTGTGTACAGTATGTGTTTCCTATGTTTTTATGCTACAGCTGAAGTGCCCCTCAGGGACTAAAAATAAATTGAATTTATCTGCCAACAGACACTTTCCTCTTTCAAAAACAAACAAAATCCAAACCCCCATCTAAAATAATTGAAATAAGCGTACAGTTGTTTATCATTTTGTTTGGTCACTTTGTTGCGGTACTGCTGCACTGCCGTGGCAGCAGTCAGGGGGGGGGGGCTTTTGTAAAGAACAAAGAAAACATTTAAATAACAAAAAACCCACACAAGATACTGCAGCAGTACCTTGGAAACCCAGCAGTAAAATGGCCAAACTAAATGAGTAACAACTGTAACATGCCCTTTAAGGGTTGTCAGCTGTCAACGCCTATACTCGCCTATATGCCTATATTATACAGTATATATAAGTTGGAGTTACGATACGTAACTAGCGTTCTGCAATGCCCTCATTCTGTAGTGAATGTCATTGGGAGTAGTTCCCTTGGCTTCAGGCCTCTAACTGAGCACGACTGTGTGAGCGTGTCTGGATTTCGGCCCCAGCACCCCGAGCTCTCTGACAGCCCGGCCTGAGGCGCGAGGAGAGATGACGCCATCCCTTTTCCCAGTTCTCCCGGGAAAGCAAGAGCAAGGTGCCGCATGGGCCGAGGTGTTCTGCATCAGCAGCACATTCCCCCCTCTCTGATCTTCACTCCAACCGGTTCAAATAAGTGAAGGAGCGGGCTGCTCAAGTGTTTTGCCCTACTTGGCGAGATGTGTCTGTGATCAAATGAATGGCCAGGCCCCTCGGTGCGCGCTCATGATCTGGATACTGAGCCTACTTTACACTGTGGGAGACTCTTCAAGCTCAGATAAGACAGGAATGCTGTAGCCTATGTATGGTGCTATCATCTTGCGTCAGGAACATGCCGCCATTGTTGTGTGAAAACCTTGCAACTCAACAGTTGTGTTGATCTTTTGACGTTTTCCCTTCAATTCAAGGATCGCATGGTTCTTCTGTGGGTTGAGAACATTCTCCAACCTCTTATAAAACATTTTAAAAGTTCATTGGAGGGGGCACCTGGGTATTGTGCAGCAGTAGAGTCCCTGCCTACCAACACAAGGGTCGCAGGTTCGTTACCCACGTTGCACAATTGGCCGTGTCTGTGGGTGGGAAGCCGGACAAGGGTATGTGTCCTGGGGGGATCCTCCCACTCCACCGAGTTGAGCTTTGGCTGCCTCTGTCTGGCATTGTGATATGCAACAGCGATTTCCTCGGTTGAAAAAGCGATTAGCCAATCAGCACCAAGGGGGACTAACAATTAGCCAATCAGCGCCAATAAACAGTACAACGGGCATGGCTAACGCCCATTGTCAAGCTGTTTCCTGTTGTCAAGTGCGCAGAGGAGTAATAATAACAATGGCGGCCACTATAGACGTGATACACGCTGCTATTGAGAATGTTTTAAATTGATTAAAAGTGCATTTACTTTGAAGGCGAGATCCCCCCCCCCCCCCCCCCCCCCGCGTTCTCCCCACTGGAATAGATTCAGGCCGATACGTTGGTCTCTAGTGATTGGTTAGAGAAAATTGAATACCCCTGGCTGGGGGATTCCCCAAATCGGTTACACTGGAGGCAATGTCAGAGATAACAGTTGACAATTCAGGCTGGGAGGGTCAGAAAAAAAATTGTTGGATAATCTCAAAAATGCACTGCAACAAGGCTGTTTCTCTTAGTTGCTGAAACATTTAGGAGATTTGGAGATTTGATCTGCATCCAACAGATAAGTTCCCATATTTTGTATTCACTAATGAGCAATGAAATGGAACGATGACAGCTACTTTCTTCATCCTCTAAGACAAATTTCTCTACCGAGGCCAATAAATCGCATCGTGAAAATTGTATTATTATGGAGAAACAGCTCTCTTGACAGCTCTCTGGGGAAAAAAAATCTCCTTTCAGATATCATCCTTAAGTGTATATAATAAACTGTATCATCGTGTTTTGTCATGTGCTTTCAATCCCATCTCAAGCCATGTTCACACTCTGTCTCCCTTCCCTTGGCAGCGGTTGCAGTGTGCCGCTGTGGCTTGCTGGAATGGTTTGTTTGTTTGTCTCACATGAAAGAAATGGGTTGGAGCGTTTTCGGCAGATGTTGATTCACCATGGCACTGCTTCACATTCACCATGGCACTGCTTCAGAAATGTCCAACAGAGACCCTTCTTCTCTCTGTGGGTTTGCACTTTGTAAGTGAATTGATTTATTCGTTTTGGGATGATTGCACATTACCACATATTTGGAGCAATCAAATCAGCAATTATGTGGCTTAAATTTTCATGTTTATTTCCAGCTGTGACAAGCCCAACTGTCATGGGAGAAGTTTGACTGGATTTATTATCTACTGAAAAAGGCTCAGTGCCTGGCACCATAAAGCTAATACAATACAGATTTATTCGCACCACATTGACCACATACAGTACTATTATCATTAAAATGTGTTAAGCTTACTGTATTAGAGACCATTTTGTTTGATCTATATCTATCTATGATAGTGTTACTGTTGTTCATGTTTGCCAATTAAGTGGAATGATGTCTGATACTCCCTGAACTACCTTCCTATGAACTTCGAGCTGGAGAAAAGAATGCACACTTTGCCATTGAAGACCAAATCAAGAAAATAGCTGGAGATGTAATTTCTTCTGTATTAGATTACATATAAGACAATAAGACATGTACTGTATATTTACATTACTGTATCACATGATCGGACTTTCCTTAAATATATTTGACATCTTGGAATGCTTGTTGAGGCCGGAATTGATGAAATAAGATCCCTCTGTTCTGAAGCCTGGGAATTTGTAGGCAACTCATCGAATCTCACAAACTTCAGCTGATGTCTTTAGTATTACTCGCAATCACAATGAGATGAGCCTCACCTGTTTATTCGCATTATTTTGATCCCAAAAGACGGCGTAAATGACACGATGAATCTTGTGTGTGTGTGTGTGGGGGGGGGGGGTGTACGTTCATAAATTACCGTGACAGCATTACAAGCATTACAAATCTTTACAAATCCCTTTATAATGCAATCCAGATATGCTCCTCATAGAAAAATGATAAACAGTAAATGACCGTAAAATCCCAGGCCACATCTATTAGCGTTGCGCCAAGGCGAAGATAAGGTTCCTGTAGTCTCATTTAAAGTCGTCTGTTGCTTTAATGCTCAAATAGGTACGGCGTTGCATGCAACAGCCCAAGGGCAAAAAGCGGCAGGGGTGGCTGGACAAAACTTTGGTGTGGGCCATCTGTGTGCTATTTAGACCAGTCCCACAGCCATGGCTGCTTAATTCAAAAGCTGTCAGGGAGTGTCATTAGGTGCAGCCATTTAAAAGCTTCAGATTTCATTAGCCACAGGAAGGGCCACATTACCCTCAGGATTAATGTCAGCTTTCGCGGGTCAATGCTACAGCAGTGGACTCCGTTAATGTGACCGGCGCTGACCCCCTTGTTCAAATACACCCCAACTCATTAAAGATTATGTAGGCCAAGAGGAACCCTTAAATAGCCAGGTGAATTATGGGAGTCTTGTACCAGCGACATTCTCGTTACGCCATCAAAAGTCTCCAGGATCGCCCACCTCTTCCTGTAGCTGACATGCTAAGATTCTATCGCGGCGCGCTACATCTCAAGCGGGGGGGGGGGGATCATGTTTTGTTTCCACTGCTTTACTTTGTTCTCAGTGTTGCATCATGGTTGTTTCATAACAAGTTGTGCTCCACACTGTCTTGATGATGGGGGTGGGGGGTGGTGCTGGTGGTGGTGTGTTGTGTTGTGTTGTAGGGGGTGACGCCATGCTGTACATGCCCGGTACTCTGTCGCCAAAGCCACGAGCTTTGGCCCCGCTATCTAGAGGAAGACACAGAGAGCTGAGTCACTGCGTAGAGAGAGAGAGAGAGAGAGAGAGAGAGAGAGAAGGATAACTCTGAGGATGAGCCCAGTCATCACTCTTCCTGTTTTAATTAGGAAGCGCGGCCCTTCAGCAGCCAATCATCAATGTCATCAGCTTCCTTCCCTTTCAATGATTACAGGCAAGGAGGTGGAGCTAGTTGGCTGTGATACTCCGGTGGTGAAAATGCCTTGAATTAGAAGTAGACTTGCATCGTCTCGCAGGGCGTCTCGGTATCATATTTAACCTTCTGAAATAATGAGAGTGAAACTGTCAGCAACGCCGAGCCAAAGCAGACCTAATCGAATTATGTGCATCTCTCCCTCTCTGCAATTTTGCTACATCATGTTGACATCTTTCCAAGGCCGGAGGCTGTGAATGTAATATGTTCTGTCCTCCTGAGGGGTGGCGGCACTGTTTGTTGTGGGGGGGGGAGGGTCACAGAGCCTCTGCGTTTCATCACTCAGCCATTCATCACAGTGTCACCGTCCGCCTGCATGTCAGTCGTCCCAGCACGCTTTACCAGGTGTGAGAAGGGGCCTGAATTTTTGAGGCTCTTAATCAGGAAATGATTCATACTGTGGTCTGGTTGTCATAATATATATGTTGGGCTCCAGAAGCAGCGTCTTAAGGTTGAAATGTATACTCCCACTCCTGAGAGCCATACCTGCACCAGTGGGATCTGTTTCCCTTTTCAGAGTTGATGCCTGATCTAACTTTCCAGAGTTTGGACAAATCTCAGGAGGCAGAACAATATAAATGTTTAAAAAGCAGTTTGGACAGCATACCTTTTCATCTTTTTTACCTTGACACAAAACCTGCGGACTGTTTTCCATGTCAGCCAAAGGGGGTTAGACCTTTGTGGGACAGCAGCGCTGCTACTTTACTATACCGCTGACTTGGCAGCGAATCCATTTTTGCAATTAACACTTTTTTTTTTAATGCTCTCACTTTGGTGCCCAGTGGGCTCTGAAGTAAGCACATAATCCTTAAAGGGGGAGGGGGTATCACTGTTTAATGCCCTTTATTACTCAAGTGCAGCTCAGTCAATATCTCTGTCACAGCAGAAGATGTCAGACAAATATGTTGATGTGTCCAAACTGGGCCTAAAACACCATCTGGGCACTGAAACATCAGGATATTTATCTAATTTATTCTCCTTCATTTTATATATTTTTATGCCTCTGCACGGCGATAGCCATGGCTGGAGGCAGTGTTTTCTGGTTGTCCGTACGTCCGATTCTCATTAACGCAATATCTCAGGAACGCCTTGACGGAATTGCTTCAAATTTGACTCAAATGTCCATTTTGACTCAAGGATGAACCAATTAGATTTTGGTGGTCAAAGGTCTAAGCTCAAGGTCACTGTGACCTCACAAAAGCTATTTTCATGCAAGCGATATCTCAGAAACGCCTTCACGGAATTGCTTCAAATTTGGCTCAAATATCCACTCAAGGATGAACTCATTTGATTTTGGTGGCTAAAGTTCAAGGTCACTGTAACTCAAATGTCTACTTGGACTCAAGGATGAACTGATTAGATGTTGGTGGTCAAAGGTTAAAGTTCAATGTCACTGTGACCTCACAACCACCCATTTCATGCTCGTTAACGTGATCTCTAAGGAATGCCTTGAGGGAATTTCTTCAAATTTTGTTCAAACATCCACTTGGACTCAAGGATGAACTGGCTAGATTTTGGTGGACACGGTCACTGTGGCCACATGTCCATCCGTTCCGTCAAAGAAGTGGGCGGGGCTAGGTAAAAGAGGCCATAACTACGGATAGGGAGGTCGTAGAGAGTCGGGATTTGAGGGATGGGTAGGGGTTGTGGGTGGTGGGGAAGGGTGTTGTGAGGGAAAGGGGCGGGGCTAGGGAAAAGGGCCATAGCTACGGATAGGAAGGTCATAGAGGGTCGGGGTTCGAGGGTTGGCTAGACTGAGTGGCCAGGAGGATGTGAGTGGTGGGAGGGGGGCGTGATCAGTAAGGGGGCGGGGCTATGGAAAATGGACCATAGCTAGGATAGGAAGGTCATAGAGAGTCAGGGGTTCAGGGGTGGGTAGAAGGAGTGGATAGGGGGCTCTGGATGGTGGGAAGGACCATGGTGAGGGAAGGGGGTGGGGCTAGGGGAAAGGGACCATAGCTAGAGATAGGAAGGTCGAGAGTCGGGGTTCGAGGGGTGGGTAGGTGAGGTGGTTGGGGGATGTGGGTGGTTTTGGGGTAGGGGTAGGACCATTTTCCATTTTGAAAACAATTAGCCGTGTTGTTGAGGTAGTCCCAAACATTGCCTAAAGTGCCATAAGGCTGAATGGCCACACCATTGTGCTGTCGGCTTCAAGATATTTGTGCTTATGAGTGGACAGACAGACATGAATGTAGACCTAACTTGTCGGTGGAGGCATACAACCGCAATACAGTATTTCTAGTTGTTTGTTGTTGTGGTGCTTAATTTTCTGTCTTCAGCATCCTCATTTAAAGCAGAAAATAATGTATTTTGTAGATGCTGATCATTGAAAGATCATATAGTGTCATTGACTTTTCATGCATTTATCTCCTCTCTGCTGCTTCAGAATACAGTACTTACATTGTTGTTCAATATATAGCTATATTATTCACAGTCACTTTCCACTGCTCATAGGATCATATTTATTTGCAAACTCATGAAATATGCTGATGACATTGTTGTCAATTTAAAATCTGTTTCCCAGTGCAAACAGAGTTCATATTGGTCATAGATAATAAAATACCTAGTTCAATACGTTGCCAACAAGTAGTGTACTGTTCACTACAGTGGAAAAAATCCTAATGATGACTATACTTAACTGTGAAGAGCTTATTGAGTTTTCCCTAGGAAGCCTCCCCAGTGCATCGTTTGGAGCTGTGCTGTAGGCAGTCACTGCCGAGACTCCAATTACTGACCAGGTCCCACTTGGCTGGCTTCTAACTGTGACCAGCAAATTAGAAAGAGAGAGAGAGAGAGTGGGGGGAAAAGCATTTTAAAAAAGCACAAGTTTGGTTGCATTACTATAGGGCTACAGGAAACCAAAGACGACAAACCTCAAGCTGAGTTTTAACAAGTGCAATACTTTAGCAGAAGGAAAGAAAGGCAATTCTTTGTTCGTGAGTTGGACACGCTCCAGCCGCCTGCTCCATAGGATATTCTTCGATAATCCACTGAATGGCTGATTTATGGCCGGCATTAACAGGCTGACTGAACTTCCTGAACAGAATCTTTCTCTACAAACAAACATGGCATTGTAAAAAAAAAAAAAAAAAAAACATAACATCTAACAAAAATGCTTGTTATGTATGGCACACGAATGAGGACTGTGTAGAGAGTACTACACCTGTGGCTGTAGTTCTGGTCGTAATAAGTAATAACGTCAGGCAGACATAGAGTACACATTGAGTACGTGCAGTTGAGTTCACTATGAGTACGTGCAGCTGAGTGCATGGAGTGGTGCCGGGCCAGAAGTGATGAGTCACAGAGGCTAGTCTTGTGACGTCTTTAAACACATACGGCTGTGACATGTAGCAGGTTTTGAGGCGTTAAACCTGAAACACTTCATACAGCCGTGACGTGTAGGAGGTTTCCAGGCGTTAAACCACAGCTGTGATGACAAATGGGATCAAATTATGATTCAGCCCCTGCAAACAAAACCAATTATCTCTGGGCTTCACAGGCCAACAGCTGCTCGTGTCAAAAAGAGAAGAGAGCGTCCATCATATGTTTGTGTGTCACCGAGCACTTTCAAGCAATAGGTTATTTCTGTTCCTGTACTGTTTTGACGGGATATCGCGTTTCCCAAGACAGGAGCGTGTACTCTCAGAGGGGGTAGGGGGGGGGGGGGGGGGGGGGGGGGGGTGCCACATTTGACATTGAAGCAAGATTACACTGTTCCTCCCTCCAAGCAGACAGACATTAAACAAGTGGGAGAGCAGGGAAACAGATGAGACTGTTGATGTGCGTGTGCAGTGTGCACACACTTCCACATGGGGCTTAAGAGGCAGAAAGGACAGCTGCTTCACTCATCACTCCTTTGCCGTATCCTCGGCTTTTAAGACCCCCAGGGATAGATTGCTCCTCCTGCGGACAATTGATGCACACACTGCAAATGGACAAGAGCATACTGTATTCTAACATACTGTAACTGAAGGTGTTGATCTGTATCTTAATGTTCCTATTATTCCTGTAACCACATCATATTTGCCTGACATAATGGCATTTATTGAATTGTGGACCCATTGAGATCAGCAGGGGTTGTATATGTTGTTTGTGCTTCTTGGCGTTTTTTCTATTCTGCATAATAAAACTTGGCAAAGACTGAATGAATGAATATGCAGCTACCACAGTAATTAGAATCATATTGTTCAAGAAAGGTATTTATATTATGTGCAACTCAGACTGTGAACAGCCAAATGCCATAATGAGAAACCCATTTAGTTCAAAGCTGATAATCTACCTGTGATGTTGAATTGCTCTTTTGCATTTGCTTAATGGAATTATGTGTTACACCATAATTTGTAGCTTGTCTATTGCAAATTAATTTAGTAAGTCATTAGCTAAATGTACCAAATGCTACATTGAAATGGGTATTTACATTTGTTATTGGCACACTGTGTACAGCTGATTAATCAACTATACAGCACTTAATGCTATCTCAATAACTGCAGGCCTGAGCTATTTGTGGGAAGGATGACATACTTTCCCTTGTTCCGACTGGCTTCTCGGTAGCTTATCTTTGCTTGGTCCACATCCGCACTTTCCACAGTGCGAGAGCTATAGTTTTTCACTCCCACATGATTTGGTGACACTTTGATTAATCTTTTGTCATCCTGCAGTATATGTAATGCTCCCCTTAAAAGGTTCAAACAGATGTTTGGTTTTTCTCTGGCAGGAAGGTCTGCGATTCTTATGTTTTTATAGGGATCCTAACTTGGGAAGAGTAGCTTTTTGGATATTTTGCTTTTATAAGGTGAAGGGCAGTAGTACAGTAAATATTGTATATTGTAATATTTTTCACTGCGTATCTGCAGCTTGTAAATTACATTTTTGCAACAAGACATCGACAATCCAATGTGCATCGCTCTTCTCCCCAGAGCATCTCCCATCCCGCAAATGCAGAAGATAGTGATGTGAAGAGACACTGCAGGTCAGTCTGACTGACTTGTTGAGGTTACCACGCTGTCTGTTTTCACTGCACCTCTCCCAGTTATGAAAACATCCTATGGGCTTTTCACGCATGGCTAACTCACTACCATCACAACAAGTCTGTCTCCCTGGGCCTGCCGAGTGTGTGTGTGTGTGTCAGTGTGTGTCTGTGTGTGTGTGTGTGTCTGTGTGTGTGTGTGTGTGTGTGTGTGTGTGTGTCTGTGTGTGTGTGTGTGTGTGTGTGTGTGTGTGTGTGTGTCTGTGTGTGTGTGTGTGTGTGTGTCTGTGTGTGTGTGTGTGGGGGGGGAGTAGGTAGACAGGGGAGTGATGGACTAGAAGTGACACGCGACCCCTGAGATGGCCAAGGATTAATGGCCTCCAATAGGCAGGCTGCTAGAAGGATGTGGAGGAGTAATGAGGACTTCCACCAGCTACAATGCCTCCATCCATCTGCCCGTCCGGGTCCACATGCCTCCAGCTGGAGCTCACAGTCCAGATGTGGAGCCACCTGCGGAGAAACGGCCACTGGTTTCCTGCCGACACAAAACCAGCGGACGGAGAATTCCAAGGAGTGGCGCTGACCCAGTACCAAAGTCCCAATTTAGCACCAGCCACCAGCCAAATGCTGGTGAAATATGCACGTGGCTGATAGATTTGTTTCATTCACCAGCCAAAAAAAACAATGGTAAGGTCAAATGGCAGGTCAAATTTGAACGTTCACTAGCCGGTGGACAAAAAAGTTAATTTTGGACCCTGGCCCAGTACTCCCCGATGTCAGGTACACAAGGACCTGGATATTGGAGTTCAGGGCTCCCATGGTGATATCGGCGGAGGGGATTTTCGGGTAAGGACGGCCTCAATGGTGACGTGACCCTTTACATGGAAACGGGGAAGGCAGGGGATTCGAAAAAATTGAAACATGGAGAATGTCAGTGGGGTTTTCTGATGTTTTGCAATATGCTGGAAAGTTGTTAGAAAGCCAACAGAGATGTGATTGAGGGAGAAATGAATGTTAGACAACTTCATGGGAAGAATGACACATTGGTTATACAGTAGACCTTTCCCCCTTCTAGTTCAGACTTTATTTAGTAATCCCTTTGAATGTTGAGACTGATCTTTCACGTAAACCACTTCATAGTGTGACTCATATTGCCTTATTGTATTTGCATGTATTCATCTCTTAGGAATAGAACTCCTGGCATCCGGGTAGTGTAGCAGTAGATTCCCTGCCTACCAACACGAGGGTTGCAGGTTCGCGCCCCCCCGTGTTACCTCCGGCTTGGTCGGGTGTCCATACAGGCACGATTGGCTGTGTCTGCGGGTGGGAAGCCGGATTGAGGATATGTGTCCTGGTCACTGCACTAGCGCCTCCTCTGGTCGGTCGGGGTGCCTGTTTGGGGCAGAAGGGAACTGGTGGGAAATAGCGTGATCCTCCCACTTGCTATGTCCTGCCGGTGAAGCGCCCCGCTGTCAGGTGAAAAGAAGCGGCTGGCAACTGTGCATGTGTCGGAGGAAGCATGGTGCTAGTCTACGGCTCTCTCCAGATCGGCAGAGGGTGAAGCAGCGACCGGGGCAGCAGGGGGAAATTGGCCAAGTACGATTGGGGAGAAAATGGGGGGAATCAGAAAAAAAAGAAAAGAATAGAACTCCTGAGTATAGTTGGCATCCTTTGCGTTATACTTAATGAACCCGTAGGTCAGTCACCTAAGGCTTTTCTGCCAGCCAAAGACCCCTTGACTTTCTTCTTAGAGAGGGGGTCTGTGTGCCTGCTGCCTCTGCGGCCTCAGATAGGCATCACACAGAGGAGGTAGATGAGAGCGCTGCCACAGGACATGAAGAGGGCCACGAGGCAGGCCACCTGCTGTCACCATCTCCTCTCCAAAGCGTCTCTGTGAAGCAGCATGAAAACACAAGGTCAAACAGCCAGGGCTGCACTTCATGTCCCAAGCTATTAGATTTTCAGATGCTCCGCTTTTCACTGAGATCAAATCACTTCCTGCCAACCAGATTAGAAGTGCAGGCGGGGGAGCGTGGAGAGGCTGAGCAGGCTTATATTAAAATGCTCTCACGCTGACAAGTCTTTGAATGGGAGGGTACGCTACACATTCAGCAGAGAATCTTCCCCAAAACTCTTCTGAAATTGACCAAGAAAATCTGACAGAGAAATTGTCCTTGTGCCTTCAGCAGTCATCTGTGTTCTTTCTGCATGTCATTTGATTGGTGTGTGCAGTCAGGGCCTGTCTGGGGTCATTTTTGTACTCAGTTTCCAAGTTTACAGTCACATACATAGGAAAGTTTGCACATATTAGCATCACTGCCAGGGGATGCCTGTGTACCTACCAAGGCTGAACGATGAACTTGACAAGCTTATCCACTAAGGGGGGAAAAAGTCTTTATTAGGACAAATTGGAAGAATGGAATGCCATTACTCTGAAATAAATACTTTGGCTACTCATAACAGATTCGGAACATCTGAATTTATATTTGCTTTTTATAAGTTAGGCACAGCTACTCAGCTTCAGCTATTCATAGTGTAAGCACACTGTGTATGTTTGCATTTTCAATTGCATGTCTTGGCCACCATTTGTATCGGAATTTGAAATGATACATTATTTCTAAGGTTTATTCCACCTTTAATTAGGTTTATCAGAAATTGGGTTAGTTGTGTTATCTTAGTGACATCGATTATCCATTAGTTCAATATCAGAAGTTTTGCTATTTGGCTGGATTTTGATGTTTTGGCCTTGTTGGCTAGTTTCATTTCCCAGGCAAGCTACACAGTAAACTGTGTTTATATTATTTTCAAGTGAAAGAATAGACATTAACCCAATAGAGAGCCCCAGGGATGACGTCTTTTTGTAGTCGGAACGCAGAAGTCCCGGACTTCCAGGTTCTTCACTGTTTCTGCCTATGGGATTTCTGAATGGGTTTTTGGCGCGATGCTTCAAATAAGGTCTCTGGGCAACGCAAGCTTAATCAAACGTGAACCAGTGTTCAGCGGGATAATCTTCACACATGAGGACCACTTTCATGAGTTTTGAAGTGTAAATGCGAGCCCTAGAAGTAAAAAGCTCGTGCTAAGCTAATCCAGAACTACACACAGTGTCGCATAGGCTTCCACGTCACGTCACCGCTCAACCCGGAGTGTTGTTGATGTGTGTGCTGCTGTGCACTGATTACCCCGGGCTGAACGGACTGAACCAGGTGAGGGAAAGAGAATTTCCGTGTTGTCCTTTGAAGTGATGACGTTATTGATGTATAATATCCCCGTCGACTCAACAGTGTAGTCTCATTTAGCCATTTGCTAGCTAGCCGCCCTTTTAACGGCACGTAAAAGCTTAAACACTCATAAAAGTGGTCCTCATGTGTGAAGATTATCCTACTGAACACTGGTTCGCATTTGAGCTTGCGTTGCCCAGAGACCTTATTTGAAGCATCGCGCCAAAAACCCATTCAAAAATCCCATAGGCAAAAACAGTGAAGAACCCGGAAGTGTTAGCATCGATGTTTTCCGGACTCATTCCTGGGGCTCTCTATGTCAGCTTCATTTGAAGGGTTTTCCGAAATGTTCAATTATTTGAACCCATCTTCAGCATACAGCTGCTGTTTGCCAGATTAGCCAAATCATAGTGAGAGAATGATAACAACTCGTGCGTCGTCTTACTCATCAGCATCATTTGACCGTCTCTGTCTGCCTCTGATAACCACCCGTTTGGGTAGCCTTTATTAATTATTTCTGATAATAATTCATTGTAGTGATAGAGGTTATATTTTAAAGCCAGTGTGTAACCTTAGAGTGTGAAAGGTTTTGATAATATTATTATTATTATTATTTATAGGTTTTGATAAATTATTAATGTTATTGATACATAATTTGGAAATCTCAAGAATGTCACCATTAGCTGAATGAGAAAAGTATCTGGTAAAATTTTAAATAGCCTGGTTATTAACAGTATAATAAAAAATCTATATCCTTAGAGGGCACTCTGTCTCATTCCTTCTGGTTCTGCCCTTCACTGTCGGGATTCTGGGCCAAAATATTTGACTGGTACTTTAAAGGCCTACAAAATTACCCTTCAGCAGGAGGCAGAACTCGCCATCTTCGGCTGCTCGGAGACCTCTCTGGGCTTCCCCACAGGTGTGCAACAGTCTCTGACACTGGGGACAACTGTTGCAAAAAAATGAATTCTGAAAGAATGGAAGTCCCCCTCTTCACCTTCTTTCCAAATGTGGTTGACGGACAGGATGTCTGTTATAAGGATGGAGAGGCTCAGATCCTTGAGAACCAACTCACTTAAAAGGTTTCTAACTATTTAGGACCCTTTTCTAGCCTACCTCGTTGAGGTTAGGGGCGGTGGGTGACTTGCCCGGCTGGTTTCTGTTGGACGCCTTGCGTGGGACCCCATACGCGAGCAGCGCGACATCTCTTACAAGTATATACAGTAAGCACCTCATATGCAGAGAGTTCCACAAACTTTTGAGTAGCCAGTCAGATTGAAAAAGTAGCTGGATCATGTTTGCGGCGTTTGTTCCAGTGGTCCTTTTCCCAATTAATAAACAAACCTCAAATATGTATCCATGAGTGTGACAATTGAAATAATACAAATAAACATTCTTATAAAGGCCCAATGCTCAATTTAATTATAAATAAAACAATATCCATATTGTAAAACACAAACAGGCAATGTATATTTTTAAGAACAAAGAAAATACTAATAACTGTATGTTTCCCACAGGATTTGGAGAGATTGTGGTGGGTAGACCTTGCTTGGACCCTCTTGGGGGGTTCCCGGGGCCATGCCCCCTGTAAGAAAAATGTGTACATTTTAAACTAAAATGCATGAATCTGGTTCACTTTGAGAACCAATTTAAGAGGCTAGATCAGGGTTGGGAAATTATTTTTCATGGGGGCCACATGAGAAACCTAGATTGTTGCCGGGGGCTGAACAAATGTTGTCATGCCGTAACCCAGGAACTTTGATGATAGAGAGGACCACAAAAAAATGTCCTCGACACCAGAGGGCCAGATTTTGCTGAGGGTTGGGGGCCGAACGGCGCTGGCGCGGGAAAATTTGGGGCATTTGAAGTCAGGTTTAGAGGAATAACTAATTTTAAATTAACAGTTGTGATGTCATTATTCAGTCTTAAACACCAATATTTGACCCTTTTCTCACTCACTCCTATGTCACCACTTGCTCTCCCTGCAGGGCTTGAAATTAGCTTTTTTGACCACCTGCCAAGATGGCTGCTAGAAGTTACCAGCCAATTAGAATTTCCACTAGCCAAAATGTTTTTCTTGAAATAAACCAGAATATGAGTGTGTTAATTTAAGCATAAGTATCAGTAAGTGTGTTTAAAATGATATATTCCACTAAATATGGCTAAAACAGATTCAAACATGCAAAAAAGGGAAATTTGTCTTTGTCGTCGGCCTTAATTGAATTTCTTTTTTTCTTCTTTTTTTTGGGATGGGGGCCACCCTAAGAGTTTCGCCCCCCGTGGGCTCATAGGGTCGCTCCGCCCCTGCTTACACATGAGATTACTTTTAGCCTTTTAGTCATAAACATTATTGAAAGATATTCCATATTCCAGACTGAAATGTTATAACAGAAGTGGAGTATTGCCCAGAATAACATGAACATTTGGACACTTATTCAGCGGGTATCTTGTCTGTTGCGTTTAGGTGCACTGTAAAACATATATATATATATTTTTTTACAGTCTATAAAGTAACCGGTAGGCTAGAGGCCAGTAGGCGGATAAATCGCCGGCTACCGGGGCTTGGGGAACTCCCTGTATATGGATGGTAGCACCACATTATGATAACTGTTGATATATGTATGTTGTTGTTTTTTTGTTTTATTTGTTTTCCATTACTGTGTCTCTGAGCTTGTTCATTTTTGTTCATATATATTGTTAAAATTGAAAATTATATATATATATATATATATATATATATATATATATATATATATATATATATATATATATATATATATATATATATATATATATTAAAAATCCATATCCTTCATTTAGGCTACTGGACAAGCAAGTTCTAGTTACTGTAAAGGCAACTTAGATTAACTATGCACTTCAGCTTTATTTTTTTTCTAAATGTTGGCTTTGAGTTGAGTGTGAGGGGGCTTATTGCTTTTTAAATCTGTATTAGTACATTATGTTCCCATTATAATTTAAGCTATTTCAGCATTTCCAATTGGTCTTAATCCTGGGACCCATTGATCCCTCTTAACTAGTTAATTGTCTAATTGGTTAAATCTGGTCAGTGAATAACAAGGCCTTGGTCTTTCCACACCATCTCCTGAAGGGTTTTGGCTCAGTGGTCGATCCGTCCTGTTGTCCTGAATCCGCAACAATGCCCAGCAGACCGGGCTGTGCCACTTAAATAGCCACGCGCAAAGCGACTCGTTGTAAAAATGGCTAGCGTATGTTTGGCTAATGAGGCTCAGCTGTCCAGTCAGTTTCACTCATGTATATCTCCTAATCTGATGATGGCTCTGTGCGGATGAAGGGGGGATTTCAGAGGCGATACAGACAGACAGATAGCAAAGTGCATGGCGGAGGCCAGGATGTCACTGTTCAGGGTGGGTGACAGTGTTATTCTCTGCCATCTGTTTCCCAGGCAGCGGTCCAGCAGTGCTATACTGAACGCACAGGCATGAGGGTGTCAACTGCCGTTGCAGCGTACATTTTGAATTTATGTGATAGTGTGCGCCTCCCTCAGACGCCTTTATGTAAGGGCAAAAATGCATTCGATATAGGCTGCACAGAGACACACTCAGACTGCCCATCTGTCTGTCTCTCTGGCTGTCTGACTGCTTTTCATGTCTGTGGCACCGTCTCAACTCAACAGAGGAGAAAAAGGCTTGGCACAGTCGCAGCTTTCCTCCACATTGTTGAGCTATACAGTTACAGAATGCAGGCGAGAGAATGGAGAAAGATGGGGATTACTGAATTAGAGCACGTACAACTGTTTGGTTTCCCTCTGCGTTTCAGCTCGTGGCTGTTATTGGTCTGTCTGAATTTCCCATGAAAAAGCCATTTCAGGCCCCACTCGCAAACCTCGTTCTCTTTTCTGAAGACGAACAGGATGGCGAGCCGAGCGGCGTCCGTGCTTGGTGACGCGGCACATGCCGTAAATGGCATATCATTTTCTGCTTGAGTATGTTACCCAAACAGCAGAGGAATGTTATGAGAGCAATGGGGTCTCATCGCTCAACCTTTTATGAGAAGACCTCACAAAGGCCCGAATCACTCTCCCTCTCTGTCTCCGCTGTCTCCCTCTCTGTCTCCGCTGTCACCCTCCGGAAAAGTGAGCTGGCCGTAAATCACCTTGGCAGCTCTGTGTTTTGAAGCGGCAGACTGCCCATAGCCAGTGTCATTTTATAGCTTGTTATTTCACTCCATGTCGCGGGGAGAAGGCTCCTGGAATCACGCTGATGTGTTTTGCTCGAAGGGGTGAATCAAAGCGGGGATGAATGGAGAGACATGTGCAGAAAGCCACCAAAAGACGACCTGAAGTTCACCGAGGGACCTCAGTTCAACCTTTGTCCAGAGTCTGAACCTCATGGAATTCAGCTAATTCCCTTAGTATGGAAAGTGGAGGCTTTATTGCTATGAGGATGTGAGGGATATAAGTGCTAACTTGCATTAACATGTGCGTTTGTATATACAATGAATTACTTTGTGTGAGGGCTCAGGGGAGAGCTTTAGAAAGAAAATCATGGACGGTTTTGGTTTGGCCCATTCCTATAAAGATCTATGTTGTAGGTCTTCTATATTACCTGATTATGAATAAGAGCATTTTCAACTCCAGAGACTTATATTGGTTTCCTCTATTTCTTTCACCTGCCTTTTATTTTATTTTATTTTTCTAATTTTGTCTGATTTACCCCCCAATTTTCTCCCCAATTATACTTGGCCAATTCCCCCTGCTGTCCCGGCCCCTGCCCCACCCCCTCTGCCGCTCTGGGGAGAGCCATAGACACACACATGCTTCCTCCGATACATGTGCAGTTGCCAGCCACTTCTTTTCACCTGACAGCGGGGAGCTTCCCCGGCAGGACGTAGCACGTGGGAGGATCACGCTATTCCCACCAGTTCCCTTCCGCCCCGGACAGGCGCCCCGACCGACCAGAGGAGGCGCTAGTGCAGCGATCAGGACACATACGCTCATTCCGGTTTCCCACCTGCAGACAGAGCCAATCGTGCCTCTATGGATGCCCGATCAAACCGGAGGTAACACGGGGGCGCGAACCTGCGACCCTCGTGTTGGTAGGCACTACCCGGACACCCCTTGTAGCTGTTTTATTATTACCTGATTATGAATAAGAGCATTTTCAACTCCAGAGACTTATATTGGTTTCCTCTATTTCTTTCACGTGTGTCTATAACGGTTTTTATTTTATTTGGTCCCAAAATATTTAGACACCTTCAAGGCAATGTGTGTACTGTAGTGCGTGCATGCTTGCATGCATAAGTCTGTGCACATCCCAAAACAACCTGTTTTTAATCTCCGGAGAGAGAGCTGGATTATTTCTCCCTGATGCCCTTTGTTTGAAGAAAATGGTGTTGACTGACAGCTGAGCTCCTGGACCCTACTCAGCCAAGGTTCAACGCGGATGCCTGGATAATGAGCTCGACTACAGGGATTACAATCAGACAGGGAATATTAGTGTTCTCATCTGTCAGTCAAAGCAGGAAAACCTCCCAGTGTTGCGGTGTCAAAATAAGCCTTTCAGCTTCTGATTGGTTCATATTTAGCATACAACAACACAGGGCCATGTCACAGCGTCCCCAGGGTGACTTAAAGACGTCTCAGGCCCATGACACTTAATGGAGGAAGGAGTTATGGTGGGAAATCTCAGCGTGGCTCCAGCTCCGAGGCCCTGCTGGACACTGGGGGCACCACCCCAAAAGAACAAATTATCTGGTGTCAGCTTTTTGGTAATAAAATGTGGTCGTTTTAACCTCAAAGTCTTTAACCTCGCGATAATCATTCAGCCAAAAGGTAGACTTCAAGCTGAGACCCCAATCCCCCGTTTTGCGCTGAAATGTATTAATGGACGTGGCGGTTGACCCTCTCCAACCTAGAGAGCCTTCACCTCTCCCTCCCTGGTCAGTCCATTTCAAAACAGAGGAGAGATGAGAGATGGGAAGAAAAACATTTAAAAAAAAGCGGCGAATCGCAAGAGCGATGTGACATATGGAAGCCATCACAGGCCTCGGCTCCCATCTGTGTCAGCGGTCGTGGCCTGCCGGCACCCGCTAGTTGCAGGATGGGAATAATCCCGGAATTGTGATAAGAGGAGTCCGAATCCCCCGAGGACAAGCGTTCGGCTTTGAGGGTGGGGAGAGGGGACCTCGCAGGGTGTTATTGTGTGGCGCAGAAGTTCTCTGGTGTTTACAGAAAACAGGTGCCCAGCAGCTCAGCAGGGTTCAGCTGGGTTTAGTCGGCCTGAGTTTCTCACGTTTTCTGCCTGTGACAAATGCCCTACATACATACACCATTCATACTGCAAGCCTACCATTTCCCTGTTTCTCACCAGCGTGTAACGAACTGTTAATATAAGCGGCGCATTCCATCGCCTTCCAATTTTAAACAGTTTCTAGACTGTGTTGAGAGGTCTGCGGAGCAAGCAAATAGTGCATTTCCTGCACTGCGGTTGCCAAGATGAATTTGATTGATTTCAGTTTGATTTCTGTTGGAATTGCCGAGCCAATTCTTTTGGCATGCGTAGCAAGCTGGAATAAAACTACCGTAATTGAAAGGCTTAATTGGAAAAGGAAATTAACTTCCCATCTTAATTTACATGTTTGCGTTGCTGAGATAGCCTAAGGGAATGAATTAAAAGTGCATTATTATAAGCCTCAGAGTTGAGCGGAAAGGTAATTTAGGAGTCATCTGACCACATTCATTCAAGCTTCATACCCTGATTTGCTGCAGATCTAATCAGGGACTTGAATGATATTTGCTCCCTCCGGTCATGTTCTATTTTGTTCCTCCTCTAAAAAATGGTGACGCAGACAAGCTCCACCTTTAAGGTCTTTAATCAGTCAAGTTGAGACAAAAGTCAAACAACTTTACACGAACAGAACAATTGGACAGCATATAATATTCAATTAAGCACGTAAGAATCTGAGGATTTAATTGTTTCATGTGGTGTGACACATGGAACACCATGTTTCTGCCACCCTCTCCTTTGCTAGGCCTGACTAACTGGAACAACCCACGTTTTTTTTATTAGTGAAAAATTTATTGTGAAGTGGTACATTTTTTATCACCCCATTTCGGCGGACCCCTGATGGTAGACTGTAGGGCTGTATCAATCTGAGAATGAATAAGTTAACCCTTTGAGCATTTTCATTTTTCACACAAAAAAAAAATCAGCCCTATACTTTGAATTCCAAGTAGTAGAATGTGCAACATGTGATCTTGTGTGACAGTGTGGTCAGGTCCCTCGGGTCTTGCACCCAGCCCAGGTCAGTGCCGCCCCTGAGGGCAGAGGGAGCAGGGCCCTGCAGATGTAACACCTCCCAGGCAGCAACACCTGGGATTGATTAGTGAATGTGCGTAAGTGGCTGCATACAGACACAAAAAGTCTTGGCCTTAGTCTGACTTCCATACATAAAAAGCACATCATCAGGCAAACGTCACAACCTTCATTATGTTTTCTTTTTTGTACCTGCGTTTCATCTCTCTCCCTGCTGCTCGTCCATCTTCAGCGGTGCGGTGCGGAAGGGGGGGGGGGGCTTCAGCGGCGCTGTGCAGAAGGGCGGGGGGGAGCCTTCAGCGGTGCGGAAGGGTGGGGGGAGTCTTTTCAAGCTTGACTAACGTGGTTCAGATAGCGTGCAGGATGATGATGGGGGGAGCACCTTGATCTGGGCCATACCTTGTTTGTTGTGGCGGCTTTACCTCCGCCGATTCTACCCTCCCATTTCACCCCTCACCACTGCTCTGCTTCAGCAATTCAGCCAAAATGAAAGAACAGCTGCCTGCATGAGCCCTTTCTAGTCTGGCTGCTGCTCTAAAGGCACACCACACGGCCCTGTTGGCTCCTGCAGAGGTCTGTATATCCTCAGGACCGAGGCCATCTCCACCAGGATGTGGTTCCTCCTCATCTCCTGCCCTGCTCTGTGATCAAGCGCTTATTGTATCATCAGGAAGTATTTGCGTGGGAGATATTTTTTGTTTGTTTGTTTGTTGTTTTTCAAATGTATTTATTTCCTCCAGCGCAAACAATCAGACGACATCCTTGGGCGGGGAGGCGCGCGTGCCGGTGCTGTGTGCAGCTGCAGTTGACACAGCATGGTGTGGTACAGTAATGGAGTCATCCATCAACAGCCCCCATTAAAACACCGTGACAAGCCAGCTGAGGCCACTCCAGTGGCCATGGTGACCGGTGTAAAGGTTGACATTTTGTTCTCACACAGTAGCCACAGGAATACTTCATGTAAACGCAATAACGCTGAAATGTAACTCACTGCTCACTGCTTTATGGGATTTACCCGGGCAGATGATCAATTAGCTCAGCTGTGTGTGTGTGTGTGTGTGTGTGACACAAAGTCAAATGTTCATGAGTAGGGCGGTGCCATGGCACGAGTCCGATACCTCACGAGTCCGACACCTCACGAGTCCGAAAAAAGAGGCTAACTTCCCCCAGACCCTAACCCAAAACCTAACCTCTCCCACCCCCACGCCTAAACCTAACCTCCCCCAGACCCTAACCCAAAACCTAACCTCTCCCACCCCCACGCCTAAACCTAACCTCCCCCAGACCCTAACCCAAAACCATGAGGTGTCGGACTCGTGAGGTATCGGACTCGTGAGGTATCGGACTAGGGGGCAGTCCCCAGTAGGGCAAACCTAATGAAATGACCAGGCAAATGCTATTTTTTAATCTAATAATGTAACTATGAATGAATGAATCCACACAGAGTGCATGTTTGTTGACAGGAGACTCATGTGTTTTATTTGTGACCCTCAATCTCATCCACAGCTTGCAGATACTTGACTGCACCGTCACTGATCCAGACTAGACTGGACTAGCCTCACTCTCTGTTTGAACCTTTTCTTGCATCATGCATCACAAGCTTCCATTTGCACGGCAATGCTTGATGTTTGAAAGCAGCTGAATGACTGAGTGAGTGAGTGAATGAGAAGCCATAGGCCTGCCTACATATACCTGCTATTCACATTAGTGATTTTTTACAATATACACATGAATGAAATCAAATGAGGAAGATAAGGTAGCAGTGTTGTAGTCAAGTCACTATATATCTCAAGTCCAAGTCACATCTCAAGTCCCCAATGTTCCAGTCCAAGTCCAAGTCACCAAAGAACCTGAGTCCGAGTCCAGAGTTAAGGTCCTTGCACACAGAGTCCGAATTGTTCGCTGCGTTTTTTTAATCCGTCATCCCGGAAAAAAAACGTCACGCACAGATACCTTGCCCACTGAGTCCGATGCGTTAATTATCCAATATTCGTTGCGAAGATTCGCAACGAAAAGAAAACTACCGCGATCCTATTGATCCACAACTGGCAGTGTGTCTGTGTGGCTCTCTGTCTCTCTCCTCCCCCCCCCCCCTTCCCCATACACACACACACACACACACACACACCGCGTCCCGCATTCCAAGCTGGTCTGCAATCACCCGGCACATTCTGTCTTTTAATTCCGAATCTCTGTATTCCTGCTTTGCCATAAAATGCTTTGTGCTGGGAGACGAACTGAATTAACTTCTCAGATGCCATTTTTCATTGTGAATAGCAACACTACGGCAGCTCTGGGTGGTCAAACACCTGTCAAAACGATTTCATGGATGCGGAAAAACGCAGAAAATCGAACCTCGTCCGAAAACTTAAATGACGGACGTAATTGTCGGACTCGGTGTGTCAATGATGATTGACACAAATGAGGTCATATTTTTATTTTTTTCGTGCGTCAATTTCGGACGAAAAAACGGACTCTATGTGCAAGGACCTTTACTGAACATGAGCATGAATCTGCATGTAGAGTAGGTGGAACACGTGTCTGCCCTTGCACGAAATTGAATAATGTCACAATATTAATATAGCTATCAATATCTTATGCCAAATTATTAGGGCCCATTGCAAACAAACAAACAAACAAACAAACCAAAAAACAGTCTTTATCAATTGTTAGGTCTTTATTTGAGCATATCAGGCCTTGTTGTAGCCTACATAATATTGATATGAAGTGAACTATCAGCATTGTGCCTCAAGAAGATACTGTAGTTGAAGATGTGTGGATTTCAGATTCTCTACAGCATAAACCTAGCAGATAGTGATCAAAAACTACACCAATAGAAAAAGGAGTGATGTGAAAAATGTACCGTAACCTTGAGACCCAAGAGTGAACATGATTATTGAAAGAGCATAAATCAAATGATTGTATTTTAAGAAATCAAATGTGCTCCTAGCAGAAATTGCTTCTCCCCCCGGTCATCATTGCTGTTTAAGAGCTCTATTGTTTGTTCCCTGTACTTTAAGCCCTCGGAGAACTCACTCCAGCTGAGAGAGAGAGAGCAATTATGTGCAATTTCAGCTCTCAAGCCCATCTCCAGCAATCACCATGATGATATTTAAAATGTGGTTAGAATCAGGAGGCAGACACACAAAGTGGTAATATGTTCCTTTTCCCACTGACCACTCTTTGTTCTCCTGAACTTCAACCACTTTACAAACAAACAAATCCCTTTCCTGCATTTAAAGCACTTCTGCTCCACCACAGAGTCAAATTGAGAAACTGTTACATTTGGATGGTTTTAAATGATGTGGCTTTTCAGCAGACAGACGTTTCTCCCTAAAGCCCTGTCTGCGATGTCTGAGTGAGCTCCGTGTGTATATGCTATCTTTGACCAGTGATCAGGATCCTATTCAGAAGACGCTATCTCCCCCATCTGCGGCATGTCGACAGGCATCCTCCTGCATTCCAGTCCTTTTGTTTGCGGAGCTAGGGGAAGGCCAATAATGAGTCTTCCATTGACTTCACATCCTTGGAAAGTCCGGCTCGTCCTCACACCTGCTACCTATAAGCCCCTGGAATCCCTGCTTGATGGCTGTTTAAGGATGTGCTGCCTGGAAAATATGCGGGCTGCACGAGGCCCTGAAGGTAGCGCAGCGTGCGTCGAGGAAACGCTAAAGAATGTCAACCTGGGCATCGGCTCCGCATCCACCAAGACAGCCAAGAATTCAGCCATTGTTCAAATGAAAACAGGCTCTCCATCACTGATATTGAGCACCTGTAGACTTAATATACTCTTAAGCGCCATTGTGTTGTTGTTGTTTTCCTCTTTTATTTTGTCTGTCTGGGATGCAGGGGCAAAGGTCAAAAGGTTGCTATGCGGTGACGGGAGTGCGATGAATTGCAGTTGTTTATTAACACAATGGGAGATGAGTTTTGCCATTGGAAGCATTTGATGTGTGGGCTGTGACAGGCTGCACGTACAAAACACAGACTGCTCTCATACAGTTTCATGAAATGAGCAAAGTTTTTAAAAATGAAAATAGCGTGCGCTGTGCATGAAGAGCGAGCAATACCTTTTCCCCTCCAGAAAAGGATAACATGGAGGAGACACAGCTACTGTAGAGACAGGAAATTGTAGCCTACGGCATTGAAATAGTGCAGTGCTAAATAAGGGTTTGGCAGTCAGGATGGTAGATAAGTTATTGTTTGTCTTCTGCCCTGTCTGGATTGAACTTCCAACTCGTGGATAGGGTTTGGAACCCTAACTCTAAACCCTAACCCTAAGCCCTTGTTCACACAGGATGCCGAATTGCATGAGGCAGGCACAAGCTGAACTGACGCCTCACCGTTCACACAAGAAGCCTTCTCTTTTCCTCTCAGCGCCTCCTCGGCGTGCCTTAATTGAACCCGCCCACAACTCCCATTGACTTCATGCCTGGCAGTTTCAAGCTTCACGCGTCAGGCTTGGAAAATAGGGCTGAATCCTGAACGATCGCTTGAGCAAGGCATGAGCGTGGCTTCAGCGAACGGCCTCGCCTGTTAACAAGGACGCCTAACTGAAACTTGTGGGTTCAGCGTAGGTTGAGCGTTGCTTCGGCATATAGTGTGAACAGGGGCTAAGCCATTTAACCCTGACCAAAACCCTACCCTAACCTTGACAAACTAGTTCACCTTACCCTAAACTCAACTAACTAGCTAATCCAACCACTAACTTCAACCCAAATCTTAACCAAAATTGTTTTACCTGTAATAAGTGTATTTCTGATCCTATAACCAATCCTGAAACTAATGTGTGCTGTGGAGATTTTCTGTGAGATGTAATGATATAAACAAATGCCACACATGCGGACCAGCTGTGTTGTTGTTTTCACCTCCTAAAGCTTGTCAGGTTTGGCCCGAGTTGTACCGTTTCCTTATTTTTTAACGAGCTCGTCTCCTCCCTCGGGTTTGAAAACTCCTCCTTCCATCCCTGAAAATCATTCTGGTAATCGCGAAATCGAGCGAGTAAACATTTTCAAGTAAACTTGCTACAGTTATTTTTATAGACCCTTTTCACACAGATAGGACCGGGGTGGAGATAGAACCCACGACCTTCTTGCTGTAAGGCGACAGTGCTAACCACTGAGCCACCGTGCTGCAAAATAAATAGATTTAGTGAGAGAAAAAATTGGCAGAGCGAGACTGGTAACAGGCGACATTTACCCATAGGTGGTTTATTTTTTATTTATGTTTATTTATTTATTCATTTTAGCCATTAACCTTTATGCACGATTTGTCATTTTGCTGTATGTTTACAAAATGTGTTGCTGTTTCTATCACTCTCTACGTATTCAGAAAATCAAACCTTAACTGAGATTATTTTAGCTAAACTTAACTAGCTAACCTGTTCATATGCCGAACACTTGAGAATCACATGTCCAATTGGTGCTATAGTGTCACATAATCCTTTAATAGTGGAGGAGTGTGATCCTCACATTATTGCGGTTCAGAGTTTGTGTTGCGGATCTTACTTTGGAGTGGCTGCTGCATTGAAGGGGACATTGGGGATCTTACTTTGGAGTGGCTGCTGCATTGAAGGGGACATTGGGGATCTTACTTTGGAGTGGCTGCTGCATTGAAGGGGACATTGGGGATCTTACTTTGGAGTGGCTGCTGCATTGAAGGGGACAGGGTGTAAGATGTCTGCCAGATGGACAGACACCAGAGGAAAGGGGAAAGATCCCTGATGCTGGCCGCTTGATTGGCTCCTGATAAACAGTCAGCAGTAACCGAGTCCATCAGAGGACTCACCTCCGCCTCAAGCAGAGCTGTTACAGCACTCTCCGTTGGCACTGCTACTATGTGCACGCCGGGCATCTGTGATGATGAGTGCCAGAGCATTCCCCACTGCATTTGAGTTTGATGTTCAATGGCACCTTTCCAAAGCTCTACATCACAGCTACTGTAGCTCATTTGATCTTAGCTATTAAAGCTATTACCTCTGATCATCAGTGTTTCCGATCTGTCCTCCGTCCTGCTGCAAACAGTGTGAAGAAAAAACAACAGATCAAGCATTGAATAACACTCTATTGAAGTAATGTGAAGTATCAAACCCAGGGCTTCTGTGATGGGCCGATAAAAGAGTGAAGATATCAGCGTAAATCTGCCGGGAGGCTTATTCAATGTGACAAACACATAGGACTCATTGCCTGTTTAGGAGCTGGCCCCAGTACCTACGTATCAAAAAGACATCCATAGGGTTTTAAGCGGTTGTAATAGCTCCTGAGACAGACAGCTGGTTCTGTGTATCTTGAGCCGGTTTATATTCCAAGTCCAAATGGGCTCATAAGCGGCTCTTATGAACACTTTGACAGCTCCTCAAAGCTGAGGACTCGGCTAATGCTTGAAAATGTTGCCCTCGAATGGACTCATCCTAATCCGTGGACAGAAGTCTGTCTCCTCATATGAGATGAACTTTGGGGCAGTTGGTGGGGTCACGGGTCAGAATTTAAACCCCAAAGCCAATCAGTCATCCGTCCGTATTACCTCCCTAAACCTAATCTCGTCTTTTGCCAAATGTTATCGCTTTCTATAGGAGAACATATTTTCTCCTCCTCCTGTGAATTGACAGTCCAAGCTGTCTGACTGTGCAACATGGCAAACATGTAGTCCCTGGACAAAAACGTGTTAGGCACCGCGGGACGTGGCCCAAAGTTGCTGAAAGGTTAGATTACAATCAGGAAGTTCTCGGCGATGGATGCAGCACCCCAGCGGGAGCTCGGATTCCCCACTGATACACCGTGTCCTGCCTTTCCCTTTCCTCTGCGGCCCCGAAGCCACAAGCTAGCACGCCGCTGCCCTGCGTGTCCCGGCGTCCTAAAGAGCCTCAGGGCGGCTCTGCTAGATTTATGTTGCCATGCTTTTGTTTAGCCAAGGCGTCCTGCTTATTTTTGCTTCACTTTAAGAGACTGCAGGTTGACATAATGAATCAACAGACAGGCCTGAGCTTATGGATCCACAGAGAGCGCCTCACGCGGCTGCTCATCTGGTTTTACCATTTGTTCAATTGATTTTGTTTTGTTTGGGTTTTGTATTATGTTAGTATTGTGACAAAACATCTAGAACATGTAGTCCTCTTCACCATGTAAATATATAGAGGGGTTCAGTCACATATCATCTGAAACACACAGACTCAAATACAGTATAATTAAAGCCTACACAACATTGGTTCAATGCACTATTTCTATTTCACCCCCCCCCACCCCAATGTTTCAGTCTGAAATTGTGTTGAGCACTATGGAAAATGAATTAAGAGACACAATGCTGTTCACTATTCCTTTCATTTTCAATTATAAATTATATTCAATGATGTACTTGGCTTGTCAGACTATCAAAAGTTGGCAGATTATTTCAAAGCAAAAAAAAAGTTCACTGTGAAGGAGCCTGGAAATCCTGGCTGACATAATCACTTTAAATGTTAGATAAGGGTATGGTGAAAGGTGAGGGTACGGCTCAAGAATAAAGGGTGCTACAGCTCAAATGAGCTATAAATAGCATTTGTCATCAGAGCTGGTGGAGAAGGTGTTTGGACGGGTCAGAGCTAACAGGCAGACTGCGTTGATATGTCGCCCGAGGTCAGTGTGTGCGTGCCGACTGCAGCGCCTCCATTTTTCCACTGGCCACCGCCGACACCCATAAAAGTGGTGCACATGACAGGGCTGCATCAGCAGGCTCTCGTCACCCAGGGGTTTGTTTTTCTTCTCCTTCCAAGAGAGGTGTGAACTCAATGCCTTTTATATGGGCTGAATTACACATAAATCACATCCTTGGTTCAGATTTAAGAGATAAGCTTAGCAAGGTGAAAGAGTTTTATTTTGACTGTATACTATCCGTCAATAGTATATACCCTTTACAATGTTAGTGTTTTGATTGATTGATTGATTGATTGATTTGGATATAAAAGACAGCAAAATCCAAGGGATGTACAAGTGCGGACACTTATTTCGAACATGGTCCCTGGTCTTAAAAAATAGGACATACAGTAACACATTACATAGAATGAACATTACAGACTATTCAAGAATAAAGGAAAACAAGAGATACAAGCAACAACAGTTCAGAAACGAATTAAACAAAAGACTCCGCCCACTACTCTAGCTTACTCAGCAGGATTTTTTTAGAAGGTTCTTGGAATTGGAATGGAATTATTCATAGTGTCAATTGTTTCGTCTTCTCCCCCCATTCATTCTCTAATCTCTCCCCCCGATAAACCAGCAAACCTCACTAATTTAAAGGTGTCTTCCTCACTCTGAGGTGTTAATGCTCTCTCGTCTTGTAACAAGCTCCATAGAGACACTGCGGAGCGCGTCATCATTCAGAAACCACGCCCCCAAAACGGGGGAAAACACAAACTCCCGTCCAATCCTGGCGTACTACGCGTGCATGGCCGGGTGTTGCACAAAAAGATCGTATATACGGAAGATGAACACTCCAACTTACTTCATTGACAGCAACATCCACATTTTTCTTCTCGCCAATTCTCAATGGCTTCCTTGTTTTCCTCGGGAGTACAAAAAAACTTTAACTGGCGATTTTTTTACATTTGTTGTCTGCGCAGCCCACCACACAACAGCTTTTAGCTATGTTTAATTCAAGGAAAATGACGCTGGTGTGTGGAAATGAATGGAGCTTTTCCCTCGTGATGGGTGTGGCCTATTTCATGCAGTGTCTCTATGGCAGTTTCCAGGGAGGGTAATAATGAGCTTTTACATGCTAACAAGCGAGCAAGAGTGAGGGAACTGGCTATTTTCTTCTTATTTTTTCCTCATTTCTGCTCCTGCTTTCCAGCCAAAATATGCCGTATCTGCGTCAAAAAAGCGGCTGATGGGCTTAAAGCTGCCTGTGACACCAGCCTGGGCTCTGTCTCACTGTTTGCCCGAGCAAAGCTTAACCCCCAACCAGTGCAGATAATGGACCAACTTGACTGGCCGCCTTGACATGCCGTCCTCCCTTTGTGATGGGGTCAGAGCCAGCTATGGTGCAGCAGTTTACAAGTGTCAGAAGGAGGGAAGAAGTTGCGGGGAGAGAAGGCAAAAAAGCCCCCCGCAACTGAGACGTGGGCGCCTTTTCTTCAGCGCCTGTCTGTTCCCAGTAGCGCATGAGGCCTTATTCTCAGGGGTCGAGAGGTCAATTTAGGCACCATGCTAATCCCTTCACAAGCCTATTATGAGCTCCCGAATGACATGAGCAGTGCAATACTTTAAGACATAGCCTAAGTCAACCAAAGATCTAGATATGTTCTCATCACTTCAGCAGTTGTATGAAACTTGAAGTCGATGAGAATCCTGTTTAGTTAGACCTTACTCATTTTTGCTCTACATTTGATACATACGGTATTTATTATTTGTTTATTTCATTTAGTAATTCATTTGATAGGGACAGTGCAGTTAAATGATTATGCTTCAGAATTGAAATATATATACCGTATATATACAAAATATTTGTTCCTCATGACAGTCGGTAAATGCTCTCTTATCTGATTAGATTCTTCCACATTTGCTTTCCACATGCTGAAAATCAACCACTTATCCAAGATTAGGGATTTGTGGCAAAGAAGGGGGAATTTAGAAATATCCACTATACTGATCAAGCTGCAAGATCCAGCTGGTGAGCTGAACTGATGTCTGTGCTCAGGAGTAGACACGTGTGTTTGTGTCTGATTCAGTTGGCTCAACCCAACAGAATTCCTCCACACAGAGTAACATCCTACATCATTAACATGGAGAAAATTCCAACGGCCAATTAATGATTCCAATTATAGATATCTTTGAACAAACAAGCTGACAAAATGAAAGATTCACTGACTCACGCGCGCGTGTGTGCGCGCGCACACACACACACACACACACAAACACACACACACACACACAGTCACATAGAGTATACACAAACACACACACACACACACAGACAGGATATCCGGAAGTGAGGAAGCACTGTTAATCAATAGGAAACAACACAGCTTGAGCCGGAGTGTGTCCCCTGTCCCTGAAGGCAGCATGCACTTGAACCAGGTGCCTTCCTCTATGTATTTTTCCTGTTTACTGACTCGCTCGCCTGCTTGTTTGGATGTTTTCCTTTGGTCCCTGAAGTCAATACCTTCCTGTGGGCCACGACGCTCTGGCCTGACTTCACCGCTCCTTTCTGGCCTCCGGACGTCATTAAAAGCCCCAGAATATCGACCAAGGGAAGTCTGAGGGAGTCCAGTGTATGCCGGGCCATTGTTCTGAAACCATGCTGGTTTTCGGCGTTTGCTATTTCTGGAGCTGCAGATTGCCTCCTGCATGTCAACTGTATTCAACTGTAAGTAGTGGTTATTTTGAATAATACAATGACATTTCCAAGGACTTCCTTTAAGTATAAATTCATTTCCTGTCTCCGAAGTGACAACCTTCTCACTGACTGAAATGTCAGAATGTTGTGCAAACTGCTGTGAGAGCGCTCATTTCATGCGTGTCAGAAATAACTACCGAGTTGTGACTGGTGGTCGATCAGAATTATTAATGCTAATGAATAAATAATATTAAACAATGATGTCATCCGTGCCGGAGTGGCAGACTGTCAAACGGGTGCTGATAGCCCTGAGTTTCTCTTGAATGTTTTTTCTGGCATGTCCGCTCTTTGTCTTCAGCACAACTCTGCTATCAGATGGGGGAGCGCGGCCAATCCTCCAGATATCCACCGACATTTCTTGGCCCGTCTCCCGATGACTCGCTTGACCTCAGGTTGTGGTATTGCTCAGATGTGGCGCGCTCACTCAACCTCAATATCTGTGTCACTGATTGGTGCTTTAAAGTGTGACCTTTGCCTTAACACGTTATCAGACACACAATAGATCCCAGACTGCACATTCACATGCACACACTCTCACCACACACACACACACACACGCACATTCATACACACAATTATACGCACACCTCTGTCTGTTTGCTTACACACCCCAAAGCTTCACTTTCATCCAGACCCAAGATAAAGACTCATTGATAAAGAAGGAACAGTTTAGAGAGGAATCAGCAGAACTCTCCAGAATTGCTCACTGCTAACATACACACACACACACACACACACACTCTTCTCCCATTTTCCCACCAATTCCCCCTGTTGTCCCGGTCGTTACTCCACCCCCTCTGCCGATCTGGGGAGAGCCGTAGACTAGCACATGCTTCCTCCGATACATGTGCAGTCGCCAGCCGCTTCTTTTCTTGTGACAGCGAGGAGTTTCACCAGCAGGACGTAGCGCGTGGTTGGATCACGCTATTCCCCCCAGTTCCCCTCCCCCCAGAACAGGCGCCCCGACCGACCAGAGGAGGCGCTAGTGCAGCGATCAGGACATACCCCACCGGCTTGCCACCTGCAGACACGGCCACTTGTGTAAGAAGGTTTGACCAAGCCGGCCCGGAAGTACCGCTGCCGCGAATTGAACCCGGGTCTTTGCGGTTGTAGGCGAGGCCTTACCTCTCTACACTACCCGGACACCCCACCAGTTACTCCCCCAGCAGTTTGGAATCCGATGCTCTGGGGAACAAATGAGCGTCTCAAGCCCCCAGGGTTTTGGAACGAGACTCTGTCACCCCACACCGAGCATGCACTGCTCACTGTTCTCACCCTGTCCTCTGCCAAGCATGCCAGCACCTCACCTCACCTCAGCTGCGCTTGGATCAACCGGTGTCTCTCAACCAGCTAGAGTTGCGGTCCTTGTCCTTGTCAGAGCCGGGGGTTAAGCAATAGCTTTTTGGAAATGCTTCAAGTCTTCACAGTAAAACACACTGCAAAACATGTCCATCATAAGTGATAGATTCAGCATTCAAATCTTATTTTTCTTGAACCAAGAAAAACATTCTGCCAGTGAGGAGCTTCCAATGCAGTTTTACTAATTTTCTTGGCAGATCACTGCACTACTATCAAGATTCAAGAAGGCACTTTATGATTAAATCCAAATTCTTGAAACAAAGTTGATTTGCATAGGAAACATGTGAAATCATCTAACCCCAGTGACATATTTTTTCCCCACTCATTTGAAGAAAATTACGATTTTAGGACTCAATAATATACTACACTACAGTACTGTAAATGACTTGTTAACATCGTTTTTTTTGTTGTTGTTTTTGTTTGCAATGTTTAAAAAGTATTGAAGGTAGCTGACAAGGGAGAACTTTGACTTTTCCTCTCAAATGGCACAGTGGTGATTGCACAATGCAAACTGGGCATATTCTCTGTGAAACTCTTCATTTCCCAAAGTCAGTCCTATATTGTGGGATGTATTATGGTAAAAAAAATAAATATATATATATATATATATATATATATATATATATATATATATATTGTGTTTTCAACCTCTTCTAAGCATTGCATTTACCACAGGACTATCCTACAACTGAAATGGTTTCTGTGGTCAATATCCCATCCTGTGATTCAGTGATGACTGATATTTTATTTACAGTAATAGGCTACAGTGTTTCAGAGATTTTTGGGGTTATTCCAGGTTATTTTGGCTCTTGGAGGTTATCTCAGGCTGCCCTGATTTAAGGTACGTTTTCACCAAATGCAACAATTTTACTTATGAATTCTTGATAGCAAAACCCCTCAAAGGACCTTCTGATGTATTACGACACCACGCTCCTTCTCCACAGTGTATTTATATAGGAGATATTTATGGGGGCCTACGGTCTATGGCCTTCACTGAATGTAACAGATTGCATGTGATGGGCCTGTCAGGGAAAATAATTCAACCGTGCCACAAAGTTCTGCAAATTGCCTTAACTATGCTATCTCATAACCTAAAGTCGATTACATTATTGAAGACAGACTTGAGGAATGGCAGACCCGCTCTCCATTTGTTCCCCCGGAGCTGCACGCACTGCTTTACTGTAAAACGTGATACCTCTTCATTAATCCTGCTGATTGGAGCGCAGCCCAGTAGGATATGCAGTTTGAGGGTCGACTGCATGGCTGAAGTGTGTGTGTGTGTGTGTGTGTGTGTGTGTGTGTCCGCGTGCACGTGAGTGTGCATGTGTGTGTTGTTACGAGTAAGTGTCCATCTACCTTTATATCTCAACACATCTGTGTGTCTGTGCATTCTAAGTGCGGCGTCGGCGCCTCGGGACCCGAACCCCTCCACCTCTGACTGTGTGCGTGTGTGTGTGTGTGTGCGCGCGCAAAGTGAGCGCCAAAGGAGAAGTCTTGCATCTATCTCGTCTGACAGCTCCCAACCTTCTCCTAATCCCTGTATTTCTCACTATCTCACTCCGTATGACCTCACACGTACATACACATACACACACACATACACATACACACGCACATACACATACACACGTACATACACATACACACGTACATACACATACACACACACATACACATACACACACATACACACGTACATACTACACATACACACGGACAGCAGGCATGTGACCTGCCACCGCATCAAAGCCAGGCTGATCGTTCATTGACAGGCAATAGCGCTCAGGACTCCATCATCGGCTACTGGCTCAAGTCTGGTGCCAGTCTATCTGCATTCCAACCACAAAGTACTTTAACCGCTCTCATATTGTCTCCTCATCTAGATTTGGTGACCGATGTGCAATTTAATTGCTTTCATTGCTTTGGGAAAAGGAGACATTCCAGATTTCACTATGAATTATTTTTGTTGGATTTCAGCAATATTTCCCTTTCTTCAACTGTCAATGTCAAGATCTCTTTAGCTTGGCTGAAACGCATCCAGAAAGCGGTTTACGACTGTGCAGTGAATACGTCAAAAAGAGGTTCTTGTGGCGCCCGAATAGTGCAGCGATGGATTCCCTGCCTACCAACAAGAGGGTCGCAGGTTCGCGATCCATACAGGCACGATTGGCTGTGTGTCCTGGTCGCTGCACTAGCGCCTCCTCTGGTCAGTCGGGGCGCCTGGTCGGGGCGGAAGGGAACTGGTGGGAATAGCGTGATCCTCCCACGTGCTACTGTACGTCCTGCCACTCCCCGCTGTCAGGTGAAAAGAAGCGGCTGGCAAATGTGCATGTGTCGGAGGAAGCATGGTGCTAGTCTACGGCTCTCCCCAGATCGCCAGAGGGTGGAGCAGCTACAGGGGCAGCAGAGGGAAATTGGCCAAGTACAATTGGGGAGAAATTGGGGGGTGAATCAGATTTTATTTTTATTCTTTAACAGCAGTCATAACTCTCCTGTTGGTTGCTACCACAGATACTGTAGGTGTTACTCCTCTTCCATCTGTGAATCTCCGGCTCCAAACCGTTGTCTAACAGCCACATCTGATTTACTGCATGTTATCCTCCGCTTCCCCGGCTATCTCTCTGAGCAATCTGGTTTCACTTGGGCTGGGCCCAGCTCTATTTAAGAGCACTTTGTCAACACAATGAGAGGAGGAGATATTCCCTCCCAGCTGAAGCGCCCAAAATTATGTATTGTGTTGCAAAGAAAGGGAAGACTTATTCTATACAGTTGGTGCTGAAATCTCCTAATGCCTTCAAGATGCTGGGATCGGGTCGATGCTTTAGGGTGCAGATGAAAAGAAGTTGTACTTTTCCAAATGCCATCAATGTTCATTTCAAATGCTGGCTGAAAATTGTAACGTTTTGTAGTCGATTCAGCTTCCCAAGCACGCTCCCAACCGTTCTGAGCGCTTCTCATCTTGGAAGGGGGAAAATGTGTGTCAAGCCATGCCAACATGCTGAACGGTGATGTCGCAGTAATCTAGGGGAAGTAGTCCAGATTTGTAATCTGCTTCCCCGGGCCGCTGGACTGGCACAGCAAACAAAGGCGACTGGAAGATTAGAAAGTGTGTGACCCCAAAGTGGCCAGTTGCTGTTTACTTTATACAGAGACTGACGGCTGCGCACGAGCCTGCACCGTGTCTACGTGACTGAGGTCACACAAAACCACCATACCACTGCACAACAGCTCAGACCACGAGTGCTTTTCCCATCTGTATATTTATGGGCTCTCTCAATCCCAATTTGTCTCCAATTTCCCCCATTTTCTCTCTCTCTCTCTCTCTTGAACATGGCATTTCCTGCTGCTACCTATTGTCTCTAGGAAGGACTAGGAGGGATTTGGGGGTTTGGCGCCCACTGTCTGTTGTAATATAATTTGATTCATACCCAGTTGACAACCCTAACAGTCCTCAGCCACCATTATGGTCACTTTAAAAATGTCATCTCCTCCGCAGAGATATAGAAGAATGTGCGTCACAGCCACAATACACCAACAATCCCAAGGCAGTGGAGGGAACACCCAGGGTGAATGCGAGGCGATGGTTTACTGTACCCTAATGCTTCATGTTCAAACCATTCTCCTCATTCAACTTAATTGCTTTGGTTTGCAGTATGTTGGGTGTGCGTTGACTTGGAGGACACAAGTAAAGGCAAGAAATCCACCAATCTGTGAACCCCCAAAATCCTTCATCTAAGCATTGGCAGACACAATGATTTCAGGCTTATCTGAGTCTAATTCTACCCCTCATCTCACTCTTGTTTTCATGTTAATAGGCTCTCTGCATGCAACACTTCCACGTTTGATGTTAGGCCGCCCAGCCACTTCCGGTCCTATAGTAACACAGGGCATGTCGCAGCAACAAAAAAAAGGAAAAGAAAGAAAGAAAGAAAGAAAGAAAGAAAGAAAGAAAGAAAGAAAGAAAGAAAGAAAGAAAGAAAAGAAAGAAAGGGGAAAAGAGAGAGGCCTAAACAAAAAAAAATGTCTATTTTATTCCAGTTTGTGTGTCAAGGGTTAATTACGTTAAGCCATGAGCTCAAAACGTCTTTAAGATTGTCTATGCAGAGATGGGAAAAGTATACACATTCTTTAAAAGACTCCGGTAAAGGTAGAAGTACTGATTCAATTCTGAAATGTAATCAAGTATAAAAAGTAAAAAGTATCTCTATCGGCTGTTTCTGTGCAAAGCTAACTAAATCTCACATCATATTAAGAGAACTAGAATTTTTGCACGCTCAATTCTAGGGTGGGAACTCTGGAGACGATGAACGGAGCACACATGGCCACACAGCTCTCCAATTATAGTACAGGTATATGCTGATGGTATTTAATCTCTGGTCCTGGATTTGTTTGAAACACAGTCACTGAAGAACTAAATCTAGGAAATGAAAATGAATAAACTGACAGTCCTTCAAGTCAGTTTTGGTGGAGCACGAAGTCCTTCATCACTTGTGTTAGTGGTAGGGAGTGGACTTGGATCAGGCGATGTGTGTCCACTGCCCAGCGCTTGGCGGATCCGGATCTGACACACGTGGGCCAGACTGCAAGGACATCTCTTGGCCTCCAGAAAGAGCCTGAGTGCCTTGGGATCTGCCCTCTCCTCCAGCTGTGCCTGCTTTGTGGTCACCAGGGCTGGGTCAGCACCATGGTCAAGGAGCAGCTGGACAAAGGCCGCATCGCACCCGAGCCATAGCACCTTATCCAGCAGGTGAGAAGCCACGCCATGGGTCAGAACGATGTCGCCATGTCGAGCAACAGTATTCCAGCGCCCGAGGGCATGCACAAGTTTTTCTTGGAGCTAATCCAGGTCAAACATGTACAATGTCAGGGCACCACTAGTTGTCCCCAATATAGGCTATTAAACATATGCCTATACAGTATGTGCATCCTGGTAGCTCACCTCGTAGCACGCATACCACAAAGGCTCGGCCCTTTGCGCGGCCAACCCTGGTTCGAATCCGACCTGCGGTCCTTTGCCGCATGTCATCTCTCTCCTAGCCTTTCTTGTCTGCCTACTGTCATATATAAAAAAATAAATAAAGGCAAAATGCCCAAAAAAGAAACACAACAACAACATATGCCTATATGTAACAGCTAATGACATTGTCGGTCTTGACCGACGGAGTGATGCTAGGTGTGCTGTTATGCTGATTTGAGAATGGTCCAAATGTCTACTTGACCAATCAGATTGCTTGGTTGGAACTACAGTACATGTTGTATAATTTGTGTCAGTTTAGGGCTCCTTATTGTGAAAAAGTTTTAGAACCACTGGTCTATGTGACATCAATGAAAATCTCAGAAATGATTTTGAGCTCACGGCATAACGTAATTAACCCTTGACACACAAATTGGAATCAAATAGCTAAAAAAAAATGTTTTTTAGCTACGACATTAGTAGTGTAAGACCCTAACATCAAACCTGGAAGTGAGGTGTGCATAGAGCCTATTCAGCAGCATTGAGGTGAGGCCGATCATCAGCTGGTCTTGCTGGTGGTTTTCAGGGAGCGTCCATCCTGTCTGCCCTGCCCTCCCCTCTGCCTGCCTGAGCTCTCTCTATTCTGACTCATACCCAACACTGTTGCCAGGGCTACCATTTATTAATATTGGTCCATAACTTTGAGCCTCACCACCAAGCTACAATGAGGCTGATGGCTGACACAGCCACAGAACCCCCTGACACACACAAACACACACCTACACATCTCTCTCTCACACACGTGTCTCACACACACGCATGCACGCACGCACGCGCACACATACACGCACACACACACACACACACACACACACACACACACACACACACACACACACACACACACACACACACACACACACACACACACATTGGGGAGAGTCCACTAGGGATGTAGACTGTGGATGCATCTACAAGAACAAGGGTTTTAATGAGAAACAGGGTGTGACTGAGCCTGGACCGGAGCTGGGATAAGTTGGTCAATAGCGACCCCTTCTGGTCATCTGTTTTACGATTCCTGTTTCTTACCTCGCCCTGCCCACATTCTCCTGTCAAGCAAGGCTGTGACCACTGTGTGTGAGGTGAGCTGACTCAAAGACAGAACAAGAAACGCTCTTATAAGACTGACTTCCTTGTGTTTTTATTGATTCATTCATTCATTTCAGTTCACTAGTGGTTACATCATAATTTACTTACTGTACAGTATGCTATTACTATGCAACTAAAATATTTTTTTTACTTAGATTTTATGCTTCTGGCAAGTTGAAAATATAATAACTGTGTTAAGAATATGTTGCATCCACACTATTTCTTCAGTGTTGCACACACACACACACACACACACACACACACACACACACACACACACACACACACACACACACACACACACACACACACACACACACACACACACACACACACAGAGAGAGAGGGTCACTGTTGGTAATCAATTATTGTTGGTTGATAGATTATTAATTTCTTGCTACATGCTTTGGCATTGTTTGTTTGTAAACTGCCATGCCAATAAAGCACATTAAATTGGAGAGGGAGGGAGAGAGATGGGAGGGGGGGCTGCATGAAATAATAACTATGGAGCAAATACTCCCCCACCTGGTCAAAAGGTGTCACTGAGTGCTAATGTATGCTTCACCATTATTTTTGAGAGTTGTCTACATCAGTGTATGGGGACCCCCAGGGGTCATTGAGGGGGTTCCATGGGGTCCCCAGCAAAAAGGGTAATCATTTATTTTCACTAGAATTCCAACCATAAGTAACACAATAACAGAATGTACTGTATGACTATTTTGGTCGTGGGTTTCATACACGTTCTGTAATAAAACGTGATGACTGTCCCCCTCTCCCGGTGTGTCTTGTATAGGTTGAGGTGATAGACGCTGGGTTGGCTGGCTCATCCTAGCTGGGGGCGTGGTCAGGGTGGGATAAATCCCCCGTTCTATCCATTCAACAAAGTTAGTATTTAGCTGCTAGCCCAGCCCAGGCAGACACAATCGGGGATTTAACCACCGCAGTAAACGCACATCTGAAGAGACGTCTTGTGTTCTGCTCTAGAATCCCCAAACCTGTAGTTCAGAGCCGCAGCACCGTCCTTTGGTCAGTCAGCCCATTGAGATATATGGGCGGTTTTACCCCACTCACGCGCCAGCTGTATATTTTGTGGGCGTTCCCACACATGCCGACTGTCTCTATAGTGTTGAAAAGATCAAGGTCACTGTGACCTCTCGAACGCCATTTTCAAGCTTGTTAACGCGATATCTCAGGAATGCCTTGACGGAATTTAATCAAAATTGTCTCAAACATCGACTTGGACTCAAGGATGAACTGATTAGATTTTGGTGGTCAAAGGTCAAGGTCACTGTGACCTCTCAAACGCCATTTTCCAGCTTGTTAACACGATATCTCAGGAATGCCTTGATGGAATTTCATCAAATTTGCCTCAAACATCGACTTGGACTCAAGGATGAACTGATTAGATTTTGGTGGTCAAAGGTCAAAGGTCAAGGTCACTGTGACCTCTCCAACGCCATTTTCAAGCTTGTTAACGCCATATCTCAGGAATGCCTTGACGGAATTTCATCAAATTTGCCTCAAACATTAACTTGGCCTCAAGGATGAACTGATTACATTTTGGTGGTCAAACTTCAAGGTCACTGTGACCTCACGAACGCCATTCCCAAGTTGGTTAACGCAATATCTCAAGAAGGCTTGATAGAATGTCTTCTGATTTGGCTCAAACGTCCACTTGGACTCAAGGATGAACATTTTACATTTTGGTGGTCAAAGTTCAAGGTCACGGTGACCTCACACACCCAATTTCCAAGCTCTGTAACGCAACATCTCAGGAGCGCCTTGACGGAATTTCTACCAATTTGCCTCAAATGGCGATTTGGACTCAAGAATTAACTAATGGCGGAGGCATAAGTCCGCCTTGCGGTCGTTCTAGTTTTGTAATATTGTATTCTTCAAAAGGTGGGTTATCATTCATTCATTGCATCATATTACATTACATACATTACATTATACGTCATTTAGCAGACGCCTTTATCCAAAGTGACGTACAATACATTTTGTCAACAGTAGTGAAATCAACTGCACTACACAGTCTGCATCAGCTAAGACCTTTTAAAAAGAATAAGTAGCATTTGTCAATACTTGAAGGAATAGTTGGCATACCAGTATGTTAATAGCATGGTTTTCTCTTGCAGTTTGCTAAGCAAAATGTTGTAGTCGGGTAGGGGGTACATGGATTCAGAAATCAGGGAAAGGGGGTACTTCTGATTACAAGGTTAGATAATCATCTTTATTACTGCTCCATCCCTGTGTGTTCTGTGTGTTTTACTATGGAGGAATTATGCAATGTTTGAAGACCTATGATGGGTTTTATTGACCCTATGGAGCATCCAATATTCCATGATACACAACAACAGATGGTGGTCAAACATTAACAGCTGCATATCATAACTGCCTGTCCCTTCCTTTGTTTAAGATCAAAGTACAGCAGGCTTGACTGCGCTCATTGTTAACTTCATATCTCTCAAGCAGTGTGGTCACTCATTAATACAGTATGCTAAATTAGAGAAGCAGCACCTTAAATGTTCTCTAGAAAGCATGCAGCTTTTTTATTTTATTTTGTTCATTGAATTCAAAAAATACTTCTCACTTCCTCACGTGTGTTACTATTTGCTGCTTGTAATGCTGGTAATCTAGGAAGTGAAGCGTATTATGCTGAAGTGCTGACTCTAACTTGTTGTGGATAGAAGCATCAGCACAGTTTATTTTAGGAATGTAGCGCATAGTATATAGTGCAGCAATCACAGCAATAGCAAAAAAAGATATGGAGCAGACAGACAGACAGACAATCTTCAAATTATAATTTTTTTAAGTTCAAAGTAAAATACCAGTGACATAGTGGAGTCCACGCAAATGTCCATGTAAAATGTCTAGTACTCTAAGTCCTTAGGGACTGTCCGATATTTACGTGGGGTGGGGTAAAATATGATACAGTGTATGACATACTGTATATCATTAAAAAAATCAACTTTCCTCTCTGGCATTTATATTATTTTCTCTCTGCCCTCCCCCACCCACAAGTTCAGCCGGTAAAACTTAACAATAAGGTACACAAAAATTTATATAGTTACTAGTAAACTAATGAGGAACCAACTATCCGTTAATCATTAGTTAATGGTCAGTTCATGAGTATAGTAGTTAATCATCAGTTAATCATTACTTAATTATTGTCCCTTAGTTACTCTTTTTGTGTAACCTATAGTTAATGATTACTGAATCATTATTTATACCTAACAAATAAATTCAAGAGTTGTGAGATTCAAACCCACAGCCCAAGGTTGTTAGTCAGGTTCTCTACCAACTGAGTTAACAAGACTGTTGAATCAGGTTAGTCAGTCGAGCCTATATCTGCAGAGCCGGAGACCAAGTATTATAGTTTTGAAGGTATGTCCTTTGACATTATCCCTTACTTATGATGTTGTTGGCTACAAAATCTGCTGTTTTACAGCGTGACTGTCCAGAGGGGCAGCTTGTGAACAGGCAAGGCAGGCAACTGCTTTGGGGCCAAGTCCGTTAGGGCCCCCTGAGGCCTGACAAACTTTACTCTGCTGTGGAGTAAAGTTTGTGTGACCACAAACCCCTATCCATTAAAGAACCAATGGGAAATTTGCAATGGCATTGAAACCTCCCTAAAGGGGCTCCATGTCATCCCCTGGCCTGGACAATTTTGAATGATGTGAATTCACTTTCACTTTCAATTCAAGTCAAGTCAATTCAAGTGGCTGGTAGGTAGATTTGATTCACTCACCACCAGCCAAAAACAAACAATGCTAATCCATTGAGTGGCTGGTAACATTTGAACATTCACTAGACATTTGGCCGGTGGACAAAAAAGTTAACTTTGCACCATGTATGAAAGTTATGAATAGGCTAATAAAATATGTCCTAGGAACTTGAGGAATTCCAATGATAATATTGATGTATTTTTCGTTGGTGTCAGGTTATTAACTCATTGAGTGCCAAGGACGGACATGTTCGTCATTTCAAATAGTAACGTAGAGTGCCAAGGACGGACATGTTCGTCAATTGCGTTTTTTGACGGTGGGGCGTCGATCAAAGCCTTCTGCCTCTGATGTACAAATATTATAGCTATTGGATGTGTCTAACCTATTTTACAGAACCCTTAGGTGGCGACAGTGCTCTCCACATAACAGAAAGGCAAGGAAAAAACAAAGAAGAAGTCGTTATGGAAACGGAAATCGCATCGCATCCGTATGCATCGATATGCTGAAGCACGTTACTGCAGCTGTGCCTGCAGCAGCCAATCTGCTCCCACAATTGAGCCGCTCCGTGTCGGTTGCGACAGCAAATCCGCACATCCACACCGTGGAGTTGTTATTATGCTCAACTGGAAGCATCGTTGCCGGTGACAAACACACGCGGAACGCTGTAAAAAAGCCTGGCTGTCCGCACCCTTCACTGTGCGCACAGCAAACTCAGCAGAGAGCCACCACAGACAGGAGGAGGAGTGTGCAGTTGAGGCGAGGCGAGGCGGGGCGGGGCGGGGCGGGGCGGGGGGGGGGGGGGGGCACGCAGAGCAGCACGCAACACCCAGACAGACCCAGGCAGCAGGACAGGATTGACAAACGCAAGCCAGAATATCCGATGCCCACCAGCAGCAAATCAAAACCAGCAAGAAGCTGCAACCAGCAGCGCACGCAGGGGCCAGCGCTGCTGGTTGTAGCTAAAAATATTATTCTGCCAAACAAAATTCCCTGGCCTAAACTGTTTTATTGAAGGAAATTATTTTTGAGGTGTGACTACATTAGAAAAGATTAGCTTCAGAGTCAGTGATGTGCTTGAAATGATTAATTTCACAAAAGGCCAATTATCTCAGCTTCTAGAAAAAAATTGCTATTTTTGGATGAATCAAGCTATCTTCTCCGGCTCATAACTAAAGAACGGAAAATGGGATCAATAAACTTTTTTTTGCAGATGATAGAATAGAGTCTCATCGTTCTTTGTGCGTGTTCAGTGTTTACATAGTAATATCACACAATATTCTGTGGGCCTCGAGAAATCACTGAAAACGCTCTGAAACTCTGGCACTGGGAGCGTCCGTTCTCCAAAAGTGGCTGGCACTCAATGAGTTAATAAAATGATGGTGATGAGGATGAAGGGGCCCCCAGGGAATCTTTGCCTAGGGCCCCTACAGACTCTAGAATCGCCACTGTGACTGTCACATAGACTTGCTCCATGATCAATTTAGCAGCTACAGAATTCAAGAATACAATTTTGTGTATTTGTATGCAGAGAGAGAGAGAGAGTATGTAGAAACACACACACACACACACACACACACACACGCACACACACACACACACACACACAACAGCGACAGCTGTGGCTGAAGGCATTATGTCTTTGTGATGTCCATCCATCCCATTCTTGTAACGCTATTCCTCAGGAATGCCTTGAGGGAAATGATGATGACATTTTATATCTAAACGTTCTAAAGTCAGGCACCCGGGTAGTGTAGCGGTAGATTCCCTGCCTACCAACACGAGGGTAGCAGGTTAGCGTCCCCGTGTTACCTCCAGCTTGATCGGAGGTCTTGGTGGGAATAGCATGATCCTCCCACACAGCCATTCAATTGTTCCTCCCTCAAAACAGCAGCGGAGACTGCGAAGTGGCACAGACTCTATTATGTAGTATATGTAGACTAGGATGTCAGACCCATGATGTACTTAACTTGTTGGTGGAGGCACAGTAACAGTACAACCATGAGGCTATTTATTTATTTATTTATTTATTTATTGTACAAACCCCATGGCCTATCACTGAATCGGATCATGTAATGTTCAATATAAGTCCAACTATGTCTGGGTCACTTTTTCTAGTATACAATCAATGTGAGCAGTAACAGCAGTGTTTCTGTGCTGATAGTACCGTTGCAGCAATAGATGGATTTATGCTTTTCTGTTGCTGTAAATCCTCATGTCAAGTGCCTCCAGAAGCCATGGACAATGTTCAGGAAGTCCTGTTACAGAGATGTGGCTGGACAGTAATGGTGTACCTATACTCGTAGACCCTCCCTCCCCCCAGATAAGCTCCATTATCTAACGAATGAAGCTCTCCATGGTGCTGAACCTGTTTTGACTCATTGGGCCTCTAATTAGCCATTTTTGTCCATTTAGTCGGCCCTAATAACCTAATTCAAAAATGTGACTGCGTTAGGTCACCTGCAGGGGTGCTCTTTACACTTCCTGAAAGATTCAGCATGTAAAATGACATAGCTGTGGCCGAACACAATTCTGCTCACTCACTCACTCACTCACTCACTCACTCACTCACTCACTCACTCACTCACTCACTCACTCACTCACTGACAGACTTCACATTCTTATTATAGGATTCAATTACCTTGCTATGCATCTCAAGGGTAATAGCAGTCTGTTAGAAAAACACGGGTCGCGAGCACACTCAAAATGGATTAAAAACTCACTGGGTGCAGGGCAAGCAAAGAGTTCCAGAGAAGAGAGAAGCCAGCGCTCCAAATGTCTTTTCAAGTATTTAATTAGTTCCTCAAACCTGGGCAGCAGCAGCGAACGTTTCAGTCAAAAGACCTTCTTCAGCATCCTCAACGCTGTAGTGCTGGAGTGCTGGCTTCTCTCTTCTCTAATAGCAGTCTGTTCTCATGCTAGTTATCTATCACCCACCAAGCCTCAGCACAGCCTTTCTAGACAAGCTTGGATTGATCCTCAAACAGTTGATGCAACAAGGCTACTAAACTCATTGGTTGTATTCAGCATGTGTTTGCCCCCACTCATAATCACGGCCATATTCTAGACTTGGTCATTTCACATGGTTTAGACATCAAGGTCACTCAAATAGCTGATGCAGCAATGTATGTGTCTTCTCTTTGAAATGTCACTCTGTAGTACCACCACCACCAACACAAGGGCTGATAAGAGAACTGTTACCAAGTGTTATCGCTTACTGATGATTGGGCTGCAGTATTCATTATGCTCTCTCCCTCCACTTCTCTGTTGTATCCCATTTGTATATGATTTCAGCAGCACTGTATTCTGAGGCTCTGCTGTGTTTGTTTACCAAGTGTTTTAAAATGTGTTTCTATACTGTAGGTGTTACCTAATAGACCTTTGTTGCGCCTACCAACGCGAGGGGCGCAGGTTCGCACCCTCGTGTTACCTCTGGCTGGGTCGGGCGTCCATACAAGCACGATTGGCTGGTGTCTGCGGGAGGGAAACCGGATTGAGGGTATTTGTCCTGGTCGCTGCACTAGCGCCTCCTCCTGGTCGGTCGGGGCGCCTGTTCGGGGGTGGAAGGGAACTGGTGGGAATAGCGGGATCCTCCCACGTGCTACGTTCTGCCGGTGAAGCTCCCCCCTGTCAGGTGAAAAGAAGAGGCTGGCTACTGTGCATGTCTCGGAGGAAGCATGGTGCTAGTCTACGGCTCTCCGCAGATCGGCAGAGTGTGGAGCAGTGACCAGGGCAGTCGGGGGTGGGGGGGGTGGGGTGGCCAAGGTCAATTGGAGAAAAATGGGGGGGAGATCGGAAAAACAAAAAATACATGTAGACCTTTGTTGCCATCTCAAGGCAATCACATGAGAGAGATGCACAGATGCACAGAGAGATGCATTTCTCTGCCTCACCACATTTGGAAAAGCCCAGCAGTGATAACAGATCCTTCTCATTCTCCACAGAGAGTAATTGGCCATAGGTCTTATGGCCCCTATCGTTGCATCGGCGCAGTTTCTAGGCCGAGCGGCAGGCGCAGATCAAAGCAGTGGGCGTGGAAAGGCGCACTTGATATCGTCGTGCTGGCGCTAGATGCAGCCCAAAGCATTACAACCACGCCTTTTAGGCGTAAAATTATGCACCGTCATGCTCATTGGATAAGTGCAATAAACGAATCGCACGCTTGCCTTTTTAGCTCCAATTCCAGTGATCCCGCAAAACCAGACGAAAGCCAAACGCTCTGCCCCCCCCCCCCCTCCCTTCATCCACCTGTCTGTCTGCATTATAGGCTATTATTCCATATTATTATGCTTCTCAAACCAATCTAACTGCAGTTTCAATACTGCAAGCATGTAAATACGCTACACTATAGCAAGATCAAAGTGAAAATAATGTTCTATGCATCAGCTAGAAAAATATAGCCTATTAGATTGGTGAAAGTTTGTCCAGAAAGATATCATTTTCTCTCGCCTGCTGCAGGAAGGATGATGCACATAAATATACCCTACATTATGTCAAGTCATTGCATAAATGTGTTTTTATTGTAAAACTAAATGTGAAATAGGGCCAAGTTATTGGAGGGACATCACAGTATAGCAGATGCCATTAGAAGCGCGTTCCGAAGCGCGTTCCGCTGTTACTTCTCTAAATCACGTTAACTCGACAAGGGGTATATATAGGCTCAAGAGGACATATATGTTTCACATAGGGTGGTGTTTTCATTTCGAAGTTTTATTTGGTCCAATATTGAAATGTTGACAATGGCAGGCTGTGTTACCATTACACATTAATTTAGAACTACCTTTTATATCTATTTTGGCTCATTTGGTGGCTATTTAGTAGCGAAATGAAGAAACACAATGCATGCTGGGAACTCAGAGAGAGAGAGAGAGAAGGGTGACAGAGAAGAAGCAGTGAAGGCAGAGAATAGGCCTGCTTTTCAAAAGCGCAAAGCGCTAAATGTAGGCCAGGTCCCAAGATATCACTAGGCTGGTATTTAGCGCCGACACGCCCACTTTGGGACTGCGCCACGCCCATTCGGCCTAAAGCGCATTTGGCAGCCTAAAGCCTATTGCTATCTTGCCGAAACAGGCGCAAGGCACGTTTTTTTGCGGTTAAGGCCCGTAATAGCGCCGATGGCCTGTGGGAGAATAGAGCCCTATGACTACAATCCAGTCTGTTCATATGTTTAAACACGCGATGACGTATCTCTGCTCGAATAAGTCTCCTGGTCATACACTCTCCCTCCTCCTCCTCTCCTCCTTCTTCGTCTTTGTCCTCGTCCTCTTTGTCCTTTATAATTTTCTATTTGAACCTTTTTATTATTTTATTCTATTATTATTTAAATTTTCATTTCAATAATGCACTTTATCATTTTTTTAAACGTGATCATGCTGTGGTCTTACTATTTTATTGGTTTTATTATCAAATTGCTTTTATCACCATTTGTTTTAATTTGTAAGCCACTTTTGCACAGTAGCATAGGTCACCTTATCTAGTCTCCCGCCCATTTTCTTTGCACATGTCATCTTTTATCCTCAGTGCGATTCTTTATCTTATGGGTCTTTTCCTTTGACGGGTCAGTTGCAATACAATTCCATGCACTTCACATGTAAGGTGCATTTCTTCACGAAAAAATGTGTAGACCTTTGTTGTTCCTGTTATGTCACTTTGTCATTTGTGTTGTCTTCTTTTTTATGATGCAGCTGTATGTAGCACTGTTGTCCAAGACAAATTTCCTCTCGGGGACAATAAAGTATATCCTGATCCTGATCCTGATCCTCCTCTTTTATCTCTTTCATATTTGGCTTGCATGAAAGGACATAAAATACAGGCGGCAAACTATTTACAGTGTCTACTTTCTCAGCTGTTCAGGGGAAAACACTGACATAGCCTACTTCTATTTCTTTTCTCTTTTTTTTTTGCTATACGTTTAAATGTAAAGATAGGCCTATGCGTGCAATAACGTACTGATAGTCAGCTTACTCTGTAACATGTAGCTTTTATTAGCCTCTCAGGCTAGCTCCGGACCAGACAACAGCGCTTCCTACTACCCAGCGTGTGCACGTCTTTCCGACAGGGGTGGTTGTTATGGCAACTATCAACAACAACAACAACAACAACTACTACAAGACATAAAGACCGAAATAGTACACATAAAGACCGAAATAGGCTACCTTGTTACTGTGTCTGTCGGAGACACGGCCTAACGTTAACATTTAATATCAGCCAAATATCAGCCTGCGCTCAGCTATATATACAGGAAGTAAACCCGGATATTCAGGTGGGTTGTGACGGTTGTTATTGTTGTCAAGTTAAAACCGTCTATACCGGCTTTACACAAGCCTTCACAACAACTCTTATCTTAGAACATTTGCATAGAAATGAAGAGCTGAGCAGGGGAGCCTTCGTCAAAGTCTCGTCTCTTCACAGTTGCATGGCCGTGCTGCTAAGACAGGTGAGCAACTCAGGCAACATGCCAGGAGATAACGGCTTGACACAATTGTGTTTTATGGCAGGGAGCAAAGACATTGTTCCCAGCCGGAGATCCACCCCCAAAGCCACCGCACATGATTCCTATCAGAGGGCCGCCGTGAGTGGAGAATCTGGAGAGAGAGAGAGAGAGAGAGAGAGAGAGAGAGAGAGAGAGAGAGGGAGGACAGACACAGTCACACACTTACTCTACCAGACACTCACACACATTTCTCACTGAACTCCCACACATTCTCACATACGCTGCATAGACGTGGAGCACCTGCTTTGTTGCCATTCTGTCTGTGGGTTCGTTGGCTGCTGGGGCCAAGATGCCTTCCTATAGGTGGCTGTTGGCTCTGTCCTTCCTAGCTCTGGCAGGTAAAAGTTCCTCTTTATACCATATATTATACAGTCAATGCTCTATACTCACTATTGTTGATCTGTCTGTGCTGGTAGCGTCTGCTCTCTGTTTCAAGACTTTTATTGACTTACAGCAAATATCAATATTTCCACATGTTTATTGTCATGAAAGAGGCTGAAAAAAGATATCTGACCATTTCTGATAGGACTGGGTAAAGTCTAACAGCATACATTTAAAATGTTTCCAGCATATATTTCATATATTTATTAATCAGCATATATTTTATTTAAAATGCTCCTTCCAAATCTATGTTGCCTCATGAACAAGACTCATGCTGTTGCTTGCAAATTGGGCATAAGAAAGTGCCATCTGCTCTTCCCATGCCTATTGGTTTATTCACTGGAATTTCTTTGCATAAGATTTGGCGGTGGCTGAGACTCATGGGAATGACAGTTCTGTTCAATAACCATGTCTGTGTTCATGTTGCACTGAGCATCCATGAGCATGAACATGAACATGATTGAATTACAGTGTCTTGATTGATTGTGTCTTTGATGTTGTTTTTTGCATGGCTGCTCTCTTCGGTCTCTGCAGACAGAGGTTGTCCATCATCCTTCCGTTTGATTGACCACTGACATTTGTCCTTAGACGTCTTATTAAGCTGCATCGATTTATTTTAAAAGGGGAAAAAGTTGGCTCTGCCACTCAAAAAGGATGATACGTGATAAGTTGTCCAATGAGAGCGGCACTTTACTCACATGTTTTTCCAATGTCTCTCCCTCTTCCTCGTGCTTTTCATCTTTCAGGAAACAGCGTTGCTGCTGTTGACGAAGGGAGAACTGAGAGGAACTGCTCAGCGGTCCCACCGGTAGGAGCACCGGCCCGTGATCTTGACACTCTCAACTTCTCATCAAAATGACTTCAACCGAATTAAATTGCAGAAAGAAGAAATGCTGCACGTTGTTTCAATACACTTTTTACCACAGTTAATCATTGTGCACATCTGCTACAGTTAATGATTACAATGGGAGAGACACAAAAGGGATGATTCAGCAGTTTTGCAGGTTTTAATTAAATCTGAAGACTCTCCCCAATGTGTGTGTCTGTGTGTGTGTGTGTGTGTGTGTGTGTGTGTGTGTGTGTGTGTGTGTGTGTGTGTGCGTGCGTGGGTGCGTGCGTGCGTGCGTGCGTGTGTGTGTTGTGTTGTGTGTGTGTGTGTGTGTCTCACACAGTACCTCCCCAGCACAGCGGTCAATACCACTCTCAGATTGCAGGACCTCAGAGCGGCAATGGGGCCCCTAAAAATCTCTGCTTACATCATTCCTGGCACTGATGCTCACCTGGTATGTCTGCTGTCCATGTCCATCATAATTAACTCAGCAGGATTTAAAGCATGCGTGTGTGTGTGTGTGTGTGTGTGTGTGTGTGTGTGTCTGTGTGTGTGTGTGTTTTCGCGTGTGTGTGTGTGTGTGTGTGTGTGTGTGTTTTCGCGTGTGTGTGTGTGTGTGTGTGTGTGTTTTCGTGTGTCTGTTTGAGGGTTTGTGCATATGCCTATGTTTATAGACCATTTATGGACGTTTCACCATAAACATTCTAAATTGGCGCTAGCCCTACTTCCTATCGTCTGACTACAGACCGTTTCATGGTAATTCTGTTGCTAGCGAACAGTTTGGACTCAAGTTTATTCCCTGTCAGCTATTGCTTTAGCAAGCATTGCAACAGAAAGTGCAGTATAAGCATAGGGCCAATTTAGAGTGTTTATGTTGTCATGTTGAAACGGTCTATTCTGTGAAGGTCATAGGTCATCAAGGCAAGCATGCTTTATGGGAGCATTTGAGGGTGTGTTTCTGTGTGTGTGGGTGTGGGGGTGGGGGGGTGGGAGTGTGTCGCTGAACTAGTCTGTGTCTCTGACAGAGTGAGTACATTGCACCACGCGATGCTAGGATGCTCTTCATGACCGGCTTCACAGGCTCCGCAGGTACATGTCTGCCTCTCGCTCGTCCCGCCTCCTCTCACTCCTCTTCCTCCTCGTCTTCCTCCTCCTCCTCCTCATGACTCAGCTCCCTCCTCCTCACCGATGAAGCCTATTCATTTGGCTTCATCGGGCTCTCATTCACTGCGTCCCCAACTTTCATCAATCATCAGTATTCTCACTGGCAGAGACACTGGTGGTGAATGAGGGCTGAATCGGCGCCGCGGTGTGTTACTATTCAGCACACACCAACAGTTGAGAGCAGAACAGATAATCATAGCTATTGTACACTCAGCTGTTGCATAGATGAAAGGATTAAGAGGAGCAATCACTCTCCAAAGGCCTCATCTTTTCCATTGAGAATGCATAGACTAAAGTGCTGCTGGAGGAACTATAAAGAAAGGAGACATTTTCTGCCCATTGTAGAAAACCACACACAACACATTTATCATTTGTGTGTGAACCTCTATTGAGAATCTGACATGCCAGCTTTGTATTCCAGCAGATATGCAGCCATTGTTACTGGACTTTGACCTTTGTCACGTTAGGGTGCAACAGTGGAATGACAATGTGTGGGATGACAAACGCGTATACAGTTCATCCACATTGCTGGGCTGCCGCCTGCGCTTCCTATGTCCTTTTTCTTAAAGGAATAGTTCGCCAAAAAATGAAAGTTGTGTCATCATCGGAAAGGTGAAATGTTATACAGTAACACACAGGGAGGTTGCCAGTGTAGGTACAGGATCTACCGATCTTACCGATTCTGTTTGTGTTCGCCCTACCGGAAGTGCTCGGCTCGGGGTCCACAACAGGGTCTAACCCTGATTCATATTTTTAACGTCTATCATGTCTGATAACATCAGTAGCTTAGCGTTAGCTTGTTAGCTAATCTAATGCTGTCGGCCATTTTGCCCACCTTAATCCCACCACGTGCCCGACGTACAGCCAATCAACTGCCTGCCCGAGCTGAAATTGGAGCCAAACGATTTTTGCACCAACCCCAGCACAACTTCGTAGAAGCCTTCTCCAAAACAACTGAAGTCACTGAGTGCGTTTACATGCACACCAATAAACTGTTTATTAGCGGATTTCTGAGTTACCTGATTATTCAAGTGGTCATGTAAACAGCATAAACGGATAAGCTTTATCCGTTTATGGTCATAAACGGGTTATGAATAAACCGATAAACACACCTAGGTTTCTGGCCAATAATCGGTCTTCTCTCTGCATGTATACACATTAACCGGGTTTCTTTCGGGTTTATATATCTGCGCATGTACGAGTTGCGGGAGATAGGAGACAGGAGCGAGTGAGGTAGGGAGAGACGCGCTGCACTCACTGGCCCCTCTCTCCTCCCTCTCCCCCGGCCACAGCGGGGGGAGAGCGGAGCGGAGCGGGGAGCTCTGCTCTCTCTCCCCCGGTGTCCCTCTAACAGGCACCAGGAGACGACTGTGGAGTCTGCTTGCACGAATAAAGTCCCCAGTGCCATGCCGTGAACAGGGACGAACATTTGTCTCGGATTGCAAATAGAATGATGAATTTATTAATAAAACGCATTGTCCAAGGTGCGTGCGTGACGATGTTTTTCAGATGACAGATTAAAAAAAACACGTAGCCTACGGACAACAGACTCAGTCGTTCAAAACACAAGACACACATAACGTTAATATCCGTGACAAATTCTGTCCGTTTTCTGACAGGTAGAGTATTTCAATTCAACACACGTTGTGGGTCATCAACATTTGACGTGCTTAAGTCACCTCACCTGCCTGCCTCTGTGCTGTGTGCTCGGTAAAGTTGGAAATATTATTGACAGATGCACTTCCAAAGCGACGCGATGCCTATTCCAATTTTAGTAAAGTAGACGAGATACACAACCTAATTTTCACCTAAACCATCCTCTGCGCTGGACAAATAAATTAGGAAAATGTGATTTTGCATTTTGCAACTATTTTCTGTTGTTTTATTGCGGAATTAATGCTGCCTTTCTGGAGAGAAATCCGACTAATTGACTGAATCATGTAAACCCGGGTTTCTCCTATTGTCGGATTATTAAAGTGCATGTAAACGCAGAAATCAGATTATTGCCATAAACTGATTATTCTCAGTTATCCGTTTATTGTCTGCATGTAAACGCACTCACTGAGTGCATTTGCATGCACACCAATAAACTGATAACTGTGAGTAATCAGTTTATGGCAATAATCTGATTTCTGCGTTTACATGCACTTTAATAATCCGACAATAGGAAAAACCCGGGTTTACATGATTCAGTCAATTAGTCGGATTTCTCTCCAGAAGGCGGCGGTAATTCAACTTTTTACATGCAACTTGTACATGCGCAGATGTATAAACCCACAAGAAACCTGATACGCTGTATACATGCACTCAAAAGACAGGTTATTGGCCAAAAACCTAGGTATGTTTATCGGTTTATTCATAATCTGATAACGGCCATAAACTGATAAAGCTTATCGGTTTATGCTGTTTACATGACCATTTGAATAATCAGGTAACTCCAGAAATCCGCTAGTAAACTGTTTATTGTCTGCATGTAAACGCACTCAATGGGACCTGTTTAAACAGACAATCACAATGTACATTTATATAAATACCTCTACATCATTATTTGTTGCAAATCACCCGCTGTAGTTAAGATTTGCACTAAATTATGGTGTGTCAATATAGGTCTTTTTGGAGCTCTGAAGAACTGGTCCCCATTGACTTCAGTTGTTTTAGAGAAGGTTGATATGGAGTTGTGCTGTCAACCTCCCTGTGTGTTATATGGACAAACTTCACCTGTGTTTTACCAGGCATGAGGGTGACTGAGTAGATGATAGAATTTTCATTTATGAGTGAACTAATCCTTTAACCTTGCTTGTTTCACCCACCCATTATATTTTTCACGATTAGCTGGCCCATCATGCACTGTAATAAGTCAACTGACATTTATAGTCAGTTGTAATTCAGTGTCAACACTGGCCCCGCCATGACGCAGCTGTTGCCCTCCCTCCCCAGGCACTGCGGTAGTTACTCAGACCAAGGCCGTGCTGGGGACAGACAGCCGCTACTGGCTTCAAGCTGAGAGACAGATGGACTGCAACTGGGAGCTGGAAAGAGATGGTGGGGTGCTGATAATGTTACTAGTTATGACAACGTGGTAAACATGGCCAGTATCAAATGTTTATGGTATGACGATCTTGCCCAAAAACATCCTGATAATAAATAGTAGCCTATTATAATCATTATTTTACTTCATAAGAATTGCATGAAACAAAGTAAAGTCAATGCTGACCTTCACACATTTGCACTGTGTAGTATACAATAATGAACATATAGCAGATTTTGTTCTAAAGGGGAAATAAGTAATCGATGAATTTTATTGACATCCAACGGCGGGTGACATGCCGCAGGAGAAAGTACCTCATGTAGGCCGATTGTAATTCCCAGAAAATGAGGGGGGGAAATATTTTTTTTTTAAATGTGTTTTTCGTTTTTTCCATTAACACATCAGTTTTTGTTTTGAACTATCCATTCCACATAAAATGCAGCTGTTTTAAAATCAGTAAATAAGTGTATCTTGTTAAATAAAAGTCCTTGTTGTCCACTCCCCCCCTTACCTGGCTGCCTGGGTGTGAAAAGCTTCTCCAACTTTGCGGACCGTTATCTCTGAATGTGGCTTTTAGGAGTATGAACATTCAAATAAGCATATCTCCTTCATTACAATGTGTGACATCATTTGAAAGCTTACAATCTGCACTTTCATAATCTGTAATAAACAGAAAAATGACCGCCTACATGATGGTCGAAATACCACCGGCTGTCACTGAGTGTGACCTGTAAATGACATAAAATAATAAAGTCACATTTTCAAAGTGGAGATAAGTATGCCAATTAGAGCAAGGATGAGTCAGAAAGGTCTAGTGGAGAGACTAGCTCTGTTCCAAATCATTCCCTATTACAGAAGTAGTGCACTATAGGCCTAGAAAGTGTTTCACTGGAATTCTGTTGCTAGGGAACAGTTTAAACTCAAGTGTATTTCCTGTCAGAAGCCAGACATCTCAGAGCCTGGCAAAGTAATTATTGAAACAATGGTATTGACCAAGAACCCCTGCAGATGATTGATGGACTTTTTGTGCTCTGGGATAGTAAGAATTACACGTATTGCACCTTTAAACAGAGATGGGAAGTGTACAAATACTTTGTTACTGTACAAAGTAGGATTTTCAGGTAGCCTACTGTATCTGTACTTTACAGAGTTTTTGTTTGTTTGTTTTTAGTTTAGTTTTACCCCATACATTTTAACAGAAATATCTGTACTTTCACCTCCTTACATTCTCAAAACAGGCTAGTTACTTTAGTTTTAATGCATGACTTCCAAAACAAGACACACAGAGTCTAATTCAGGCATGGCCGATGATGTCACAAATCAATCACTAATGATGTCACAGATGATGTCAAGCATAGTGATGTCATCAGTCATAATGTTATGCTATTACGTCATGATGTAATAATTTCATGATGTCATAATGTTATGATGTCATAATGTCACAATGTCATAATGTTATGATGTCATAATGCCCAACCCACATTCAGTCCCTTCATAATGCCTTCTGTTTGAGACAGCGTGCAAGTCGGTGTGGTACAGTGATAGATCTGAAGGAATGGCTGTTCGATCACGGCATGGTGACAGGCGGCTCCACGATGCCGCTTGGGCAGGAGACCTGGACATACTGAGGAGCCTGCTGCAGGAAGACAGAAGGCAGATCAATGAGCAGTGTTTGTTTTTGCGTCAGTGGATGACCCCTCTGAAGTCTGCAGTCATGCGGGGTCATGCTGCATGTGTGGACTACCTGATCACCCAGGGAGCCCTGGTAGACCTAGCTGATGAATGGGACTGCACGGCTCTCGAATATGCTGTGTATCGCAGTCACCTGGACTGTGTCCGGATCCTCCTGGAAGCCGGGGCCAACCCCAAAAGAAGGGTACGTGGCTACAACCTGGTCTACCATGCTGCCTCTGATGGAAGGCTGGACATACTGCAGGAACTCATCAGGTTCCGTGCCGCTGTTCCTGTTGACATAGACACCGATCGAACCCTCGAAAGGTATCTCTACATCAGTGTTGAACGCAACCACCTGGGCTGCTTCCGCCTGCTGCTCCAGGCCGCTAGCATTCTGACCCGTGACGTGGCTTCTCACCTGCTGGAGGTGGTGCTGTATAACAGGTGCCAAAGGCTGCCCTTTGTCCAGCTGCTCCTGGACCACGGTGCCGACCCGGCCCTGGTGAGGGAGCAGCCACAGCTGGAGGAGACGGCGGATCCAGAGGCTCTCAGGGTCTTTCTGGAGGCCAAGAGATTTCCTCTGGCCCACATGTGTCGGATCCGGATCCGCCAAGCGCTGGGCAGACATCGCCTGAACCAAGTCCACTCTCTACCACTAACACAAGTGATGAAGGACTTTGTGCTCTACCAAAACTGACTTGAAGGACTGTCGGTTTATTTATTTTCATTTCCTAGATTTAGTTCTTCTGTGACTGTGTTTCAAACAAATCCAGGACCAGAGATTAAATACCATCAGCATACACCACCTGTAGCCAATCCTACCCGTAAATTCCGGACTATAAGACGCACCGGTGTATAAGCCGCGGGACCAAAATTGACTATTTTTTTCTTCTATAAGCCGCACCGGACTATAAGCCGCGGGTGTTTTGATGTTTAATTACCATATGAAAGGGTTCGTGCACAGAGAGGAATGTCGGGAAAGAGATCGCTGTTTGGGGAAGCTCCCATTTATTAACATTTCAACAAAACAAAACAAAAGTCAGGTCACTAATCCCCAGACAAAATCACACAACAATAGGCTACCGTATATGTGCAGCAAACCTGTAACCAGAGAAGTCAAGTCACTAATCCTCGTCTTCCTCTTCTTCCTGCGTACTGAAACCACCAAAGTCCTCATCTTCAGTGTCGGAAACGAACAGGTTCAGGGTGGCTTCGTCAACCACTCTCCTCTCTCCTTCAGGTGCCATGGCACGAGTCCGATACCTCACGAGTCCGACACCTCACGAGTCCGAAAAAAGAGGCTAACTTCCCCCAGACCCTAACCCAAAACCTAACCTCTCCCACCCCCACGCCTAAACCTAACATCCCCCAGACCCTAACCCAAAACCTAACCTCTCCCACCCCCACGCCTAAACCTAACCTCCCCCAGACCCTAACCCAAAACCATGAGGTGTCGGACTCGTGAGGTATCGGACTCGTGAGGTATCGGACTAGGGGGCAGTCCCCGTGGCGTCATCCTCTTCATCCCGCAGCAGTCCAGCGTTTTGGAACCCGTTGGTAATTGTGGATGTTTTCACACTCCTATAATATTCCGTGATCTTCCTTTGTGTGAATTCGCCGAAGTTTGTGATTTTCTCCTGATAGTCGGGAGGGAGTTGTTCAGTAGTTCTCCCCCGGACGGACAGTCCCTTTTGCCCAGGTTACGCGCGGCTGCTCTGTTTGATCGGCGGCTGCTCTCTTTTAATGCGAGATTGACTGCTTTCAACTTGAAAGCTGCCTCGTGTGAATTTCTGCGTACCTTCCCCATGGTAAGTGAGAGTGTTGCTTCTACTGCTCGTCTTGTTGTGAATATTCCTTGATCTTCCTTTGTGTGAATTCGCCGAAGTTTGTGATTTTCTCCTGGTAGTCGGGGGAGGGAGTTGTTGCCCGAGTGGCCGTTTGCTTACCGTAATTACCATATGTAAGTGGTCACGCACAGAGGGGATTGTCGGGAAGAGATGGCTGTTTGAGGAAGCTCCCATTTACCGTATTACAACATTTCAACAAAACAACATAACACAACACCACCGTTGTTTATTTTTACAGTGCACACAGTGTCCGCGGTGTGGTGAAAAGAGGGCAAGAGAGGAAATTAAAACAGAAGTGGATTTATAGTTAGAAAGAGTGCTAAAAAAGAGAGTTTTTTTTTTTTTTTTTTTTTTTTTTCTGAAAAAATCCATAGATAAGACGCACCGTTATATAAGCCGCAGGGGCCAAAAAACGGGAAAAAAGCCGCGGCTTATAGTCCGGAATTTTTACTATAATTGGAGAGCGATAATTGGAGTGTGTCCGTGAGTGCTTGGTTCATCGTCTCCAGAGTCACCACTGAAGGACTGAGTGCGCGCAGCATGAAAATTCTGTTGATCTTAATATGACGTGAGGTTCATAAGCTTTGCACAGAAACAGCTGGTAGAAATACTTTTTACTTTTATACTACTTGATTACATTTCAGAGCCTGTAATTTCTTACTTTTACTTGAGTAAACAAGTTGAATCAGTACTTCTACTTTTACCAGTCTTTTTTTAGACATGTACTTCTACTTAGGTAAAGATTGAATGTGTGTACCTTTCCCATCTCTGCCTTTAAAGCTTTGGATTAGTTTGTGCATTACTTAACCATGGTGTTTTCTGGATCATGATAGCCAAATACTGAAACCGGTATATCAGTCCAATCTTACAATCCACATTTTGCACCATAATATTCATAACAGCCGCACAGGTCGGCCTTCTTAATCTGTACTGTTGCATCCTTTAAACTCAGTAATGGCTTGATAAAGTCTGTCATGTGTGGTGTTCCCCAGGGTCCATCAGCAGCATGGTAGACTGGCTCATCTCTGAGGTTCCGGAGGGCAGCGAGATCGGCTTTGATCCCTTCCTCTTCTCACTCAGTAAGTCGGCCCGGCCCCCATTCACCATCCTGTCAGTCCGGCTTAACGTCAATAAAGCGCTCGCTCACCCAAGCAGATGGAAAAGTATTGACGCGGCCTCCAGACGCCATGCAGAATGTTGACTTTGTGATTGATTCAGTTCAGTGTGTGTAATGGTCTGCAATTTCCTCCATTAGAAACGCAGGAGGACTACAGCACCTACCTGGCACCGAGCAATCGCACCCTCAGGTCCATCCCTGATAATAACCTGGTGGACAGCGTGTGGACAGACAGAGAGCCCGTCCCACCTGACCACCTCACCCGCCTGCCAGACAAAGTCATACGTATGTTTGCTTGTGTGTGTGTGTGTGTGTGTGTGTGTGTGAACGATATAGAAATGTTGAATGTGTGTCTATTGTGTGTATTTGTCTATTCACACACACTGTGCGTCTGATGGTCTGCCAGTGTGGTGCCCGCTATCTGTGAGGCTTATAAATACCTGCAAACTGGCCAGGAAGCAAACACAGCCATAAAGACGGCTGATGCATGTTTTTATTGCTGCTTGTCAAATCAAGTCATATAACTTTAAGGGAATGGAAAATGCACCAGATAAGGGAAGTTGTCTGACTGTCACCCAGCCATAGCGGCCCTTTTAGTATTTATCATTGTCGGAGAGTAGGTAAATGCAGAGGATCATAAAGCTAATAGTGTGTGTGTGTGTGTGTGTGTGTGTGTGTGTGTGTGTGTGTGTGTGTGTGCGTGCGTGCGTGCGTGCGTGCGTGCGTGCGTGCGTGCGTGCGTGCGTGCGTGCGTGCGTGCGTGCGTGCGTGCGTGCGACCGTGTGTGCGTGCGTGCGTGCGTGCGTGCGTGCGTGTCCCCACAGAAAGGACCTGGCAGATGAAGGTGGGGCACATACGGAGTGAGATGAGGGACAATCCATACCAGCCCACTGCCCTTTTACTATCAGCACTGGACGAAACTGCCTGTAAGAAACGCAAACTTTGCAGATCATACATGGTGCCAAAGAACCTCTAAAGTCATGTTTGAATAAATCTGATTTCTAGATGACTTCAACGTAGCTTGTAGTGTTGCTGATTTAGGAAATGTATCTTATTCTACTGTTGAAAGATGCACTGATTATGTGTCAGTTAATGCCTAATACTGTAGGTAAATGTAAATGTATTCATTACATTTCCTTGTAGCGAGAAGTGTGAGTTTTAGGATAGGCTTAATCTGACTCACTAGAAGCAGGCTGTGGGTATAAGCTTTGCCATTGGTGTCATGCACCAATGGCAAATGCAATCAGATTATGTATGAGCTTCATTTAACCATCTTGAAATTGCAACTTGAAGCAAGTAGGCTGTAGCAATGCATATTGGCTCCTCAATCAGTTCCCACCCTGTAAATGAATAGCAAATGTATCAAAACCAAACGACTACATAACCTACATGGTGTATTGTTGGAGTCACACAGCACTACAGTCTAAGTACATACAGTACACTCACTGACTTATGATTTGAGAATTAGTGTGTCTCTTTTGAATGACAGGAGCCCACAGAAAGGCACGTATTGCAGACAAAAGCATCAGACACCAGCAGAGTCTGGGCTCAGGGATCTAGCAGATCATGGAAATAAATGTGAGCTGCTGCTGATCGCCTGTGTGCCTGTGTTGCGTGTGTGTGTGTGCGTGTGTGTGTGTGTGTGTGTGTGTGTGTGTGTGTGTGTGTGTGTGTGTGTGTGTGTGTGCCTGTGTGCATGCGTGTGTGTGTTTCTCTCAGGGTTGTTCAACATGCGTGGAAACGACATCCCATACAACCCCTTCTTCTACTCCTACACACTGCTGACAATGGATGACATCTGGCAAGTCCACTTAATTGACAGGGATTTCTTGTGAACGTTGTTGACAGTTATGTTACAGCCACATTTGTAAGGTTATCTGCTCCTGTCTCTCTCACCTGCCCCGAAAACCTAAACACAAGCCAATGTTTAATGCTTTTAAATTAGATAGTTTTAAATGAAATGGTGCTCAATGTTTTCAGGATGTACTGCCCATTGCTTTAGCTTGTCTTGAAGACCCCTAGTGGAAATAATTCAGATTTGTCTGTGTTTTTATTCTTGAAGGTTTCATTCCAGGCCATTTTTTGGATTGTATTTGGACGAACAACTTGTTGTATTTTAACTCATATATCAATTGAATCTTATTTAATCTTATCTAATCTAACCCACACCTTGTTGCAGGCTCTTTTTACACATTGACAGAGTGACAGAGGATATGAAGGTGTACCTGAACGCCTCCTGTACCCAGTCTCACTGTGTCCAGTTGAGAGACTATGACAGCGTGCGAGCCTCCCTCCAGACGTATGTGGCCCAGCCCGGGGTTAAAGTGTGGATCGGTACAGAGTACACCAACTACGCACTTTATGAGCTGATCACACCACAGGTGATGACAGCAGCGGAACAAAGAGATCCCATCAAGGCTATACTCATATACAATATCACTCACATTATGATCTGGAAGAGCTTAATTTGTAGATGAAAATCATGTTTTCTAAAATGCAAAATACTGGTCTGTTTACAAAGTTTACAAGTCTATAAAGTATTTAACAGCACCATACACATGTAAAACTCTTTTATAGTTTTCACATGCTGTCAGTTTAGTCAAAATGTCAAGGCAAGAAAATTCAGCATCAAAAAAATAATATACCCACTTTTCAGTTTTCACCTGGGGCCACCATACTATAATTATTGGCATTTAACATGTCATTATTTTTATATTGACGAAATATAATATTCGATCTGTCTGTATCCTTCCTTTAAAGGGGTTGTTTTCATCTACAGTAGGACAGTATCTGTGCATACTGTAGATGTCAGTGGAAAAGAATAGATTACATTCATGTTGACATATTAAAAGGTGAAATTAGGGGTGGCACTGGCAGGGGCGTGAAGTGATTAGGGAGTCCATCAGCAAACATCTGCCCTGCTGACATGTCCTTGAGCAAGACCCTGAATCCCAACTAGCTGCCGGGAAACCCCTCTGTGAATTACAATGTGCAATCCCTGTACAATGTGCAATTCCCTCCCTGTTGTTGCGGAGGACAAGGGAAAATACGATGTCCCTCCAGGCATAGATAAATTATATATATTTTTTTACATTATTATTATTATTATTATTATTATTATTATTATTATTATTATTGTTATTATTACTATTATTATTATTATTATTATTATTATTATTATTATTATTATTATTATTATTATTCATTGCCTCTGTCTCTCCCTCGTGTAGGATAAGCTGCTGACCAGCTCCTACTCTCCTGTGTTGACGACTAAAGCGGTGAAAGATGAGACTGAGCAACGTATCCTGAGGGATGCTCACGTATGTCATCCACACACATGCGTGCACGCACACACACACGCGCACACGCACATGTGCGCACGCACACACACACACACACACACACACACACACATACACACACACACACACACACACACACACACACACACACACACACACACACACACACACACACACACACACACACACACATACACATTCAAAGCACCCCACACAGTTATGCTTTCAGTGGCTGCATTTAGTGGCTGCAAGTCTTTTCCGATCCCAGGAAAACTAGCTGTTACCTCGGTGACAGCTAGTCTAAACAGCCTTGTAACGTGAATTTTCAATACTTAATTCAATATATTCAATATATTTGGTGTTGTTTTCTTTGATGCTGAGTTTAGCTGAGGCCTCTCTGTGTGTCATTCTGGCTGTGTGTAGGTGAGGGATGTTTAGCTGAGGCCTCTCTGTGTGTCATTCTGGCTGTGTGTAGGTGAGGGATGTTTAGCTGAGGCCTCTCTGTGTGTCATTCTGGCTGTGTGTAGGTGAGGGATGTTTAGCTGAGGCCTCTCTGTGTCATTCTGGCTGTGTGTAGGTGAGGGATGTTTAGCTGAGGCCTCTCTGTGTGTCATTCTGGCTGTGTGTAGGTGAGGGATGTTTAGCTGAGGCCTCTCTGTGTGTCATTCTGGCTGTGTGTAGGTGAGGGATGTTAGCTGGGCCCTCTCTGTGTGTCATTCTGGCTGTGTGTAGGTGAGGGATGTTTAGCTGAGGCCTTTCTATGTGTCATTCTGGCTGTGTGTAGGTGAGGGATGTTTAGCTGAGGCCTCTCTGTGTGTCATTCTGGCTGTGTGTAGGTGAGGGATGTTAGCTGAGCCCTCTCTGTGTGTCATTCTGGCTGTGTGTAGGTGAGGGATGTTTAGCTGAGCCCTCTCTGTGTGTCATTCTGTCTGTGTGTAGGTGAGGGATGTTAGCTGAGGCCTCTCTGTGTGTCATTCTGGCTGTGTGTAGGTGAGGGATGTTTAGCTGAGGCCTCTCTGTGTGTCATTCTGGCTGTGTGTAGGTAAGGGATGTTTAGCTGAGGCCTCTCTGTGTGTCATTCTGGCTGTGTGTAGGTGAGGGATGTTTAGCTGAGGCCTCTCTGTGTGTCATTCTGGCTGTGTGTAGGTGAGGGATGAGCTGAGGCCTCTCTATGTGTCATTCTGGCTGTGTGTATGTGAGGGATGTTTAGCTGAGGCCTCTCTGTGTGTCATTCTGGCTGTGTGTAGGTAAGGGATGTTTAGCTGAGGCCTCTCTGTGTGTCATTCTGGCTGTGTGTAGGTGAGGGATGAGCTGAGGCCTCTCTATGTGTCATTCTGGCTGTGTGTATGTGAGGGATGTTTAGCTGAGGCCTCTCTGTGTGTCATTCTGGCTGTGTGTAGGTGAGGGATGCGGTGGCAGTCGTCCAGCTTCTGATGTGGCTGGAGAAGGCCGTGCCCGAGGGGAAGGAGACGGAGCTGACGGCAGCACACTATGTCAACATGTGTCGCAGGTGACACTAATTTAGTCCACATTAGGGCCACAAGGACCCCCATTTAATGAGTCTTTGTCTCTCTGACCCAAATCTGAGAATATCACTGGTCTCTAGAGAATGACTCAATTACTGTAAAAAAATAAATTAGATTTATGCATAATTTATGGGGGATTGCTGTAATTTAGCTGTTTAACTAAGTGCCATATCTCATTGTACTCACTACAGTACTTTAATGTCTAAAAATAAAGTCAAAATAGAGACAAATAAACGTTCATCAAATTGTAGAGTTTCCCAGCTAATACAATTGTTATTGTAGGAAACAGAGTGACAGCAGAGGCCCGAGCTTCGAGACGATCTCTGCAAGTGGACCCAATGCTGCTCTTGCCCATTACAGGTACGCCGAATTAAAATCCTTCACCTTTTTTCTTTTTCTTTTTTGTTTTTATCACATGTAATAGGTCATTCAGTTTTCTCCTAGTGGGTTAGCAGCATTCAGTTTTCTCCTAGTGGGTTAGCAGCATTCAGTTTTCTCCTAGTGGGTTAGCAGCATTCAGTTTTCTCCTAGTGGGTTAGCAGCATTCCAGAGGTATGCTGCTGCTGTTTTGTCATGACTGCTGTGTTGCAGCCCCACAAATGAAACCGACCGGAAGCTGACAGTTGAAGAGATGTACCTGGTGGACTCTGGTGGCCAGTATCTGTGAGTAAATAGACTCTATTGTCACAGACTAACTGTAGTTTTACCTTAAGTCATGATTGTTTAAAATGAATCAACCTTTCTCTCACTACTATTAGAGATGGCACCACTGACATCACTCGGACAGTTCACTGGGGAACCCCCACAGCGATGGAAAGGGTACAACTCTTGCTAGATTACTCAAAATACTACCTACCATCTGAAGGGATTTCTTTTTCTATAACATTGAAACAGCATGATGGCCAGCATGATATACCATTGCAAATGTTTAGCATTTGTTTTAACTTCTTTTGGAGAATGAGTCACATGTTCTTGGATTAAATACCATTTCCACGTCTCGTTGCATAGGAGGCCTTTACCCGAGTGCTCATGGGAAACATTGAGATATCTCGAACCATATTTCCCTGGGGGACAAAAGGTGGGTATGAACATGAAAGTTCTAAATTAGTTCAGAATCAGGCCTTCTCCATTTCAACACTAGAGAGCGCTGTTTCTCCACTCACCATGACTTAAAGATCTTGTTCTAAAAAAAAAGCAGGGATGGATGTTTACCATCTGCAACAGGATGTTTGATTCATAGCTCTCTATATGGCCTTTGTTTATCTTTGTTTATCAACAGGTGTAAACATGGAGATGCTGGGCCGCCGGGCACTGTGGGAAGTGGGCTTGAACTACGGCCACGGCACGGGTCATGGCATAGGAAACTACTTCGGAATTCATGAGTGTAGGACCACTTTTATTTTGATAGGTTTTGCGAATTATATGATCTCATATCGAAAGTTAACTTCCTATTGAGATTTTTGCACTTCATCTGCATATATGAACACAATTCAAAGTCAAAATCCAGCCTACTAAAGCAAATGAAACACTTCAATAATCAGGGATGTCAAAAAGCAATACAATCTGAAGCAAAACAATTGATGATGCATGGGAGGCTGTGTGAGATTTTACATCAAACTGAACTTCACTGCACTCTCAGCTAATAGCTGAGAGCCGGAAAATGAATAACCTGGCAAGCAGTTTGGATTTGTGAGCACACATTTCATTTCTCAATGCGCACCCCTCACTCTCACCTTGCTTGACAAAAAGGAGCAGAAAACCCCTGAAACAGCTTTATGAGAATGAGCTTCAGGGAGATGGGAGGAATTGGTGCAAGGGAAACTGAAAGGAAACGATCACAGCAAGCCATGCCATCTTTATATCGGCTGAGCTGCGTATGCGATGGCCAGCTCGGCGAGCTGCAGGGCGAGCCTAGGAATCGAGCGCGCGAGATGCCTAGTATATATACAGATCCTTTCCCAAAAATTTGAATATCATGGAAAAGTTAGTTTTTTCCATAATTCCTTTCAAAAAGTGAAACTTTTTATAGATTATAGATTCATTACATACAAAGTGAAATATGTCTAGCCTTTATTTGTTTCATTTTTCATAATTTTGGCCTACAGCTCCAGAAAACCCCCAAAACAGTATTTCAAGAAATTAGAATAGTGTAAAGAAAATCAGCAGTTACTTCTCAGAACTTGCCATCTTCGGCTGCTCGGAGACTCTCTCTCGACTTCCCTACAGCTGTGCAACAGTCTCTGACACTGGGGACAACTGTTGCCAAAAAATTCATTTTGATGGAATGGAAGTCCCCCTCTTCACCCTCTTTCCAATTGTAGTTGACAGACATGATCTTTGTTATAAGAGACTCAGGTCCCTAAGGACCAACTCAATAAAAAAATGTCTAACTATTTGGGACCCGTTTCTAGCCTACCTCAATGAGGTTAGGGGCAGCAGGTGACTTGCCCGGCTAGTTCCTCATTGACCTCTTACACAACATTTCCTAGAAGCACATAAGCATCCTATCCAGCTGGTAGCACTATATTATATTACAAAACTGTAATATTGAGTGTTGTTGTGGCATGTTTTTGTTTGTTTGTTTTGTTTTCCCCCTGTATCTGAGCCTGTTTGTTTGTCTTGTTCTGTTTCAGGATAAAGTTAAAAAATTAAATATTGGAAGAGTGTGAAAATACTTGTTCATGCACATAAATCAAATCAAATATACATGAACCGTGTTTGAGGGCAGATTTTGTGTAACCATGTTCTGTAATTGGTATTGTTGTCATAATTTGTATTACTCTAATTTTTCCAGGGCCGGTTGGCTTTCAGAGTAACAACATCCCTTTCACAGCTGGCATGTTCACCTCTATAGGTGAGGCTTCATCAGAACATTTCACATCCCATAACCCCACATCTCCTCTTTATTATGCATCCATCACAATCTAAATCTGTTTAAGGGAATTGAAAATTACATTTTGTACTTTCTCCTGTTTCAGATACGAGCGCGTTTTTAGCAAAATGTGAAAAATAACAATTTGATTATATCTTTCTCTCAGAACCAGGATATTACAAGGAGAATGATTTTGGCATCCGGATTGAAGATGTTGCTGTGGTCGTACCTGCAAAGACAAAGGTAACAGCATTAGTGGGATGAATCCATGGACCGGTTGTCCAAATCAGAAAGTTATTGATAATTGCTGATCTTGTTTTTGAAGCATAATATCAGTCATTTAACATCATGTCATGGTGAATGATTTCTGGCTCTACTGAATGTGCTTTTCTTCCCCTCAGTACGGTAACCACTTCCTGACCTTTGACACAGTGTCACTTGTTCCATATGACAGAAAGTTAATTGACACCTCTCTCCTTAGCGCTGAACAGGTAAGAAATAAATGATCTTTGTGCATAATTAAAGACGTTAATTGCAGTTTCACATTCATGTGCTTAGAATTACATTTATTTGATGGAGATACTAAAAAAGCACCCAAGAGAGTAAATACCTGACTGGAAGATAAGCTATTGCCTCCCCCCCCTTTGTAAAGACATGCAGGTGACGTCAAACCGGTGTCATGTTATATCACCTTTCCTGGCACACAAATGTTGGTTTCCTCTTTCAAAAAAAAATCCCCTTCACACAACTTTCTTCAGATTGAAGTTTTTTTCTGCTTCTCGGACGCAAGTCGCTCTTTTAGAAAAGAAAACCACGTGTGAAATCGACTGTACTGTAGCTGCTATATTTTGTCAGCTCAATTAAAGAGAAACGTACACACACATACACTACCAGCCAAAATGTTGCAGACACCTGATGGGATTTACTATGTTTTTCCCCATTAATTTAAAGCCATTTGGTCTAAAGGTTTATGCATAAATGCTTGAAATTTGTTTCTTATTCTAAAATGTGGAAAATAGTTTAAAGAGAGAGAGAGCGAGAGAGAGAGAGAGAGAGAGAGAGAGAGAGAGAGAGAGAGAGAGAGAGAGAGAGAGAGAGAGAGAGAGAGAAACTGTAAGCCTAACCCAAAGCTTTGCCTCTTGTAGTGTATGTTAATGACATTATGGCCTTCTCTCCCTGTAGCTGCAGTGGCTGGACAGATACTATGGGAGCATCCGGGAGGTGCTGGGTGCGGAGCTGGACAAGCAGGGGCTGCAGGAGGAGAAGGCGTGGATGCTCAAGAACACGGAGTCCTTCCAGGAGACCGGCTCCTCTGCATCCGTCTGCTCCGTCTCCCTGACCCTCGCCACTCTGGCCGCCATGGTCCTCTACACCATCGTCTGAACAGCCCCCCCCCCCCCCCCCCCCCCCGTCTCCCCATTTCTCTCAGTCGGTTTATATCACAGCTGAGTTGCACAATAATGTTACCCTATACAGTCTCCGCTGACAACAATGCAACTAAACCAGGTTTGAGAGATGCACTGGATTTTTACCGTTTAGCTCTTTTTGTTTAGTTTAGTTTTAATCGATATTGTTTGTTTGATATTTGAATTGAATTGAATGTGATTTTTGGTTTTAATTTTTTTGCTTTAAATTGGATATTTGTATGACCTGCTGAAAGGGGCTTTTGCCACTTGGCAATGCAATATAATTTCTATTTTATTAAAGTAACGCTCTTTTTAAGACTCAATTTACAGTTTATTTTTATTAAGCATACCGGTAACTCCACAACAATACAATTTAAGTGTTTTAAAGTTATATATATATATTTTTTAATGAGTGAAAACTTGAAAAGTGATCAAACTGACAGATAAATAACAATACAAAACATGGTCTGTACAGGAATTGTTGATCTTCATTGGGATTATAGTTGGTGAGAAATGGGAAGAACCACAAGGGAGCAGAGAGGCACACAAACACGAGACAATTACATTGATATAAACATGAATATCTTGACTAGAAAAGAGGAAGTATGGTTTACATATGATTTGGGTACATATAGTGTTGGATATTCATGAATGTATTATAATATATTATTATAAATATATATTTATATATTTTATTATATATTATATAATATATTATTATATATTATAAACAATTTATATTATAAACAATTCCTAATTCCCACAAAAATGACATTGAACATTAATAGTCCAACACTTTCCCAGCCTTGGTAATGTCTTATCACCTTAACGACGGCTGACAACGGCAGATAATTGGGGTCATCATTTCATGCTGAGACTAAACAGCAGTCAGCTTGCCATGTGTGAACAGATCTTGTGGTTCAGTTGTGCCACATTGTGAAGAGCACATGTCAGCAGAAGGCCGGTTGCCTGGCAACTATTCTGTCACAGTGGCTTGGAGGTGTGAATGGTTCCGATCATGCCCCACCCTGCATCTGAAGATACAGCTGAAGATAACTGTTGTTTACACAGACAGTCACATGGTGTTGTGACTGTCTCCTCTTTCTCACCCGAGGGTTTTCATTGTTCACTTCCCTGGCTGATTACAACTCCGCTCAGGTGTGCTGCATCAGTAGCTAACAATTGGAGCTCTCCATGGTACTGAACCTGTGTCCATTGTCCACTCATTATGGCCACTAATTAACCATTTATTCGGCCATAATAATGACCTAATTTAAAAATCCGGCCCTGTCAAACTCAGCAATGTCTGTTTTCAGCAATCATGACCCGGTTACTCAAGATAATCCACAGACTTTCTTGTAAGTAGTTTCATGTAGGACGCCCCCCCCCCCCCCCAGCAGCTAACAATTGAAGTACACCCTGTTAATGGGTGTAGTTCGGTTGAAAGTTCCATTTGAGACAAGATGTCCTCTTAGAAATGGCAAATTCACACATATCTGGGTTGCGTGATGTTGAGGTAAAGAGGCCTCAAAAAGAGGAACAATAATATGACTCTTGATGTTGAAAATATGAGATCATTGTTCTGTTCTGTGAGAGCAAAACAGCTTCTTCCGCATTACATTGTTTGTGTAGTTACAGTGTTACTACGGTATGTGTAGAGTACCATCCATGTCCCTAACAGCTCTGTGTGGGTCTTATCACTGGTAATTAATGCCCCCTCATAGGCTTCAATGAACCTCCAGTGAAATCAAAACCTTGCATAACTTTTTTCTTCATAATTTGGTACCTCTAAGATGTGCAGAAGGATTAGCTACGACAGAGAGAGCGACAGGAAACAAAAATAGGGCATCTTCTTATGTGGTGTGCTGCCACACGAAAATAACAAGTTAAATTCAACTTACCTTCTACTTCCCTCTGGTTTTCTTACTAATGCTTGCTTTTCTCTACAGCCTACCTACACTGAGTGTGTGCATGCAAAAAATATGCACATTTCTACAGTATGGGTCACTCAAGTTGTTTTCTGCTTATTTGTCTATTTTTGGTTGTTATTATAATGTGAACATGGGTTTCTGAATCACCCTGCATCTCATTTTTACTATCTCAGAAACCACTTTTCCCATCTATACATCCACAGTTGGATGTGCTAGCCTGTCTTTGATTTATCTGCCAGTTTATGATTTTGGTATATGCAGGCTTCCGCTGCAGCTGTCATAAGGCCATTACTGAGTTTCTAAATAATATATCATCATTACATATATTTCACTTCTGCACCTCAGTTCCCATACGAAATAGGTGTTCATATGTGGAGTATGACTAAGCAACGAGCTGCAGCGTTGCATGATTCAATGTTGCCTGCCAGCAAATTCAGTTCAACATTCTGCTGAAGTCAAAAGCATAATGGCTTCATTATTCCAAGCATAGGTTGCACAAGATAGTCCCTTCTCTCTCATCACTATGTGATAGGTGTCAGAGGGCACACTGTCCCATGCTTTTTGGTTTTGCCCTTCACTATCCAGATTCTGGGCCAAAATATTTGACTGGTACTCTAAGGCCTATAAAATAACCCTTCAGCCGGAGGCGGAACTCGCCATCTTTGGCTGCTCAGAATCCTCTCTGCTCCTCCCTACGGCTGTGCAACAGTCTCTGACACGGGACGACTGTTGCAAAGAAACTAATTCTGAAGGAATGGAAGTCCCCCTCTCCACCTTCTTTTCAGCTGTGGTTGACATGATATGTATGGGGAGACTCAGGTATCCGGGGGCCCCACTCACTTAAGAAATGTTCAACTATCTGGAACCCGTTTCTGGCCTACCTTGACAAGGTTAGGGATGACGGGTGACCCACCCGGCTGGTTTCTCTCAGACCCCTTGCGTGGGATCTCATGTACAACATCTTGATACTGTAGCATGGTTTAGAGGATTAAATGCTTTGTAAACAACTTATCTTACTTGATGATTCTCTCCTTAGGCTAGCAGCACAGTTACTGTATTATCTGACTGAAGAATATGAAATCCACATGATCATTTTTTTTATTACACTATACCAAAAAATGACCAGTGTGGGATATGCATTATTTTATTTATTTATTGTATTAATTGTTTTAGTCTTTGGCCTGCATTGGCTTTAAATATTTTAAATATACATTGTCGGTTAACAACTGTACTGTTCAAACTGATTGTGTGAAAACATCAGTTGGTAATGACATTCTGCTGAACTGTGTCGTGCGAGTGGATTATTGTGTAGTATTGAGCCATAGAACCTATTGGCGCGCAAGAAGACTGAGAAATAACAAACCCTGTGAAAGAGCAGACGGTGTGTAAAAGCAGAGCTCCAAAAACAGGGTTTGCCTTTTATATAGTTCCTGTGTAGCCATGTGACTTCCTCTCAGTCTCTGCGTTGCGCTCCGCTGCAAAGGAGGAGAGTTCTGTCTTCCTCTGTTTTATAATCTGAGTACATCGGCTGTGACTCCAGAGTGACAGAAACCCTTATCGATTGATTTACTTCAACAGCGTTTTGCCACAGAGGTGCGAGGACCACAGAAGAAGAAGATGTTGAGGCGACGACCTTCCAATGCTTCGGAGAAGGAGCAGGTGCAGAAGAAAGAGCAGGGGCAGAAGAAGAAGGTGAGTAAGGTTTGTGTTTTTAAGGGTTAAAGAAGGTAAAGTGAACCTGCACAAGATGAGCCTTTATAAAGAGGCATATTAAGGGATTGATTGATTGGTGTGATTGGGAAGAATCACCCTCATTCCTGTTGAAACAAGTGAAGTTTGTTCGTATAACACACAGGGCGGTTACAGCACAACTCGAGAGAAAACCAGTCACCTTTGACTTTGACAGTTGTACTGTACTGAAGTCAATGGTCATTGGTCAACTGGCATGAGTGTGACCAGATGATGACCGAATTTCCATTTTTGGGGAACTGTTCCTTTAAGTGACGATGTTTGCAATGCAATGCAACACACATACAGTCTGTCTTTGTGCAGCTCGTTTTCACAGGATGTGCCACTCCAACCTTTGCGGTGAAGCTGAACAACAAAACCTATAATGAAACTTAAGGCTTAGCAAGGTTCAACTACCCCCCCCCCTCCCACCCCCAACAAAAAGAGGCTTCAATTTCAAACATGCACTCTTAGAAAAGTTAGGTTCCTCTACTATGGTTGAGTGAGTCACTGCTACAGATGTCATTTGAGTCAGAAGATGTTTTGTGGCTTAAGCTCCTTCGTCTCTGGCTGCCAGGATCAGCGCTATAGCCTCCTACGCCTTGACACCATGAGTGCCCCATTGTTTTCCATCCACACAGCTTTTGTGTTTCAGATCTTATCATTACACATCTCATTACCTTTCTTCTCAACCATCATCCCATCAACACACATACAGTAATTCTCACCAGCAAGAATTGACTGATTTGAAAGATTCATAGGTTTTCAGGGAGGAGAATTATGACAGGGAAAATAATCATTCTCCTGCAACATTGCCTCATAATAATAGCAATTGTTCCCTGGGGTGTGTTGGTGGTTTAATCGTTCAGCCGAGATGCAGACACAGACTGTCAGACACCAAGGCTGGCTGCATGTCTGCAATGATTGGTCGGCAGCAGTTGCTCAAGCTGTGCCTGCTTCCTGTGTGGTTTCAACCAAGAAGAAGGATGGTTTGAGATAAGGTGATGTGGTTACATGGAAAATCATACCTAAGAACTTAGTCGAAACTCTACTCTGCACAGTCTTGACTCCAGAGGCCAGTTGCATAAATACAGACCAAAACGTTGGCTTTGGCTCAAAATAAGTCATTTGTGTTTTAGATTAGTGTTTTTAGGCAAGTAACACTAATCAGACTGAGAACTTCTAATACAACAGTCAAAGGCTTAGACCAGTTTCTGCAATTAGCCTCCTCTCCTTCTTCTTTTATATCCACACTAAAAATAGCAGCAGATGGTGGCTTCTGTCATTTGTAACTCATTTGATCATTGCCTGTGTCTGTGTCTGTTTTGAAAGCCACTTCATATATCATCTTGTCATGGGAGCCTTTACTCTGTCTTCTGAACACTAACTATCTGTGATAGCAGGGGAATTGTCTTGCGCTTCGCCCATGCATCGTTTCCTTTGTGCTGCTACAACTACTACACAGGACTTTCAGAAACAAGCCACCATCTGCAGCAGGAGCACTGATCCACATTCATGCCTCTTCATAACCTTTTGATAACTGTGCGATGGAAGGCCCAGGCAGGCAGTGGCTCTTCTGACTAATCCAGCTAAAGATTCAATCTATGAACACGTTTGGGGAGATAAGGACCAGCATGATCCAAGATGTAAAGTTCGACTAAAAAGCACCACAAAACTGCCTGACTGCCTATTTCTGCAGGCTGTTTTGACTCGTACAGCTTAAATGTTTACACTTGCCGCCTTGTGGTAAGGCGTGTGTATTACAGAGATGATTTACTACGATGCATTGTTGACTCTTTACTTTTGTTACTGCCCTCATATTTCAGCTCTATAGCGAGTGTATGCTTCCCTGGACCTTGTGTTTGTGAGTTTAAACCAAATGCAATTGACAATGTGTTTCCAGCTCAGCCTGCAAAGGTCCAGCAGCTTCAAGGACTTCATGAAGCACAAACCCAACTCTCCCGTTGTGACAGATAAGGAGTTCGTCTTGGATGAGGCAGTAAGTTGGATTGTTGCACTGTCACACATTTACTCACTCATTCGTCACTTGTTGTTCCTCTCAAACAGGAACACACACACACACACACACACACACACACACACACACACACACACACACACACACACACACACACACACACACACACACACACACACACACACACACACACACACACACACAAACAGATGGTTAGACATGTGTGCCTTTTTGAGAAGTAGAAGCTATTTTATCACCCTTGCGTTTTGAGTTCCTCTGGATGTCGTGTCAGTTCCTACATGTATACAGAGATGTTATCATATTGTTCCTCAGTGGAGGCCGTGTGGATCACTGTGTGACTGCCGCACCCAGCCTCAAAATCACACTTTTCCCACACTTGGGCAGAAGTGGCACAAGGTGAGAGCAGAAATTAGTTTATGAGTTCCGGGCACGGTTCCGGGCCATTACAGAAGTGCACAGTTACTACTTCCTGAAATACAGGTGGATGTTGCTCGCAAATATTGAAATTGACAGAGACTGAAGTTGCTAACAGGATTGCGCATGCCATGACTGGAAATCGGAGGACAAGTACGTGAATGGGGTTTAGAAGAAGAGGGGAAGTAAGAAAGATGATGATGTTGATGCTGAAGCCGGATGACAGTGGCACCCAGACAGGATGTCTGTCACAGACGCACACTAGCTGACAGTCTCATTTGCCTCATAAACTGTCTCATAAAGAACTGATCGCATTATAGCCTTCACGTCTGAGCCCAGAGTCATTGGGTTCACACAGCCATCGAGTTATCTCTGGTAACACGGACAAACTGTGAGACTGTGAGTGTGGTCACAGAAGTGTGTGTGTGTGTGTGTGTGTGTGTGTGTGTGTGTGTGTGTGTGTGTGTGTGTGTGTGTGTGTGTGTGTGTGTGCATGTGTGTGTGCATGTGTGTGTGTGCGTGTGTGTGTGTGTGTGTGTGTGTGTGCGCGCGCGCGCGCACGCGTGTGCATGCATGTGCGTGCCTGCGCGTCTTTGTGGTCATAAACAATGTGTGAATGCCAACTCAGTTACCACGGGGCCTATAGCTTTTGTGGCTTGTGTTAACACTTAAAAACAACAAGGTGCTGTAGGCTACTGTACAAGTATTTCCAAAAGAAATTAAAGCAGTGTGTGTACCCATCGTGCTGTTTTCTATCTAAACCTGCTGATGAAAAACACACACTAATTCAACACTGCATAGGCTCTCTCTAATTTATGCCAAATAGCCTTTTTGAAACTGTTTGCATGTGTGTGACTGATTAAAATGCACTCAATTTGATTAGAGAAATGCTCTCAATGATGACCATAACTGTGATCCCAGGTGATGGCAGCAGAGGGCGTGACAGCAGAGGAAGCTGTGAAAAGTGGCAGCAAGCTTGGCAAGACATGGCGCAACGTCATCTCACGTACCATGACGCGCAAAACATCCAAGAGAATGCAGAAGGCCCTGGCTGAGGAGGGGGTAAAGCCTTTAACAAAGCCTTAAACACTTTCCTCGATGAATATCATAATATTTTACAGTTCAACTCATAACAATTCATACATTTATACACTGCAAAATGCTATCTATGATATATAGTTGAACTATAGATTTTTACCTATACAGAAACACAGCATAGCTTTTATGAAGACAGTTACAGCACACACAGTACAGTATGTAAACACCACCTGAAATAGGAAGAAGGCTGTCACAAACGATAGAAATTGGCTCCACCTATTGGACAAACTTGTGCATTGTATTGTCGAAACAAAGGCAGGATGAGTCTCAGCTGTTAGCAGGGTTTGGAACAATTCACTTGATTCAATTAATTAAAAATAAATGGTAAAACTGGAAACGCTTTTCCATAAAAAGATTCTTATATGTACAGCTAGATTTAAGGGCAACAGGTTGGATTAGTTTGTAGGGAGTGAAAAAGCTAAAAGATCATTTCCTTACAGGGATCAGAAGGTATCACATCATTATAATAAATCAGGCTCAGGAGAAAGAGACCTGTAGCATCATTAGTATGTGAATTAATTGCACTTCCAATTAACATTTTTAACTGAGTGAATTGAAAGTGAATGCACCCTCATGCTTTTCCTTTGTGCTTGCAGGTGGAGAGTGGTGAGGAGTGCTCCCTCTCTCCTGTCAGTGACTGTCTCCCAGACCTGTGTGCGGGACAGAGGACGTCTGTGTGCTCCACAGGATCAGGGGACACCACACCCTACCCCGTCACCCGCCAGCTCTCTGGCAGTAAGTCGCCCCGCCATTCTACAAACACCTCACATCACTGTTTGCAAGTAAAAATTAGCATATAAGCTTGATTTTAAAGTAAATAAGTTGACGAGTATGTTCAAAGATCTGACTTTCTTCCTCCACCTTATTTCTATATTTTCCCTTTTTGTTTTATTGACTTCATTACTGAGCACTACTGTTATTTATTTTTTATGTAGTAGTTGGTTTTAGTATAGTTTCTTACTTTGTATTTGTACACTGTTTTTATTTATGCTCATATTTCGTGTAAAGTGTCGAGAGTTTCTTGAAGCTTACTATACAAATAAAATGTATTAGTAGTAGTAGTATTAGTAGTAGTCCTGCAATGTGAATGTGTTGTAGTAAAGTCATTATATCTCAAGTTCGATTTGAGTCTTGAGTGGCGGTATAGTGGCGCAGTCGGGGGGTACGGTGGCGCAGTCGGTAGCGCTGTCGCCTCACAGTTAGAAGGTCCTGAGTTCGATTCTCGCCTGGGACACTGTGAGCGCTGTGGTTGTGTTCCCCCCCATATCTTCAGTGCCCACTGCCCAGGTGGGTTATCTCGTCGTAAGGGCCTTTCTCTCTGTGTGGAGTTTGCATGTTCTCCCCGTACCCCCCAGGGAGTTCCTCCGTATATAACCCCCCACTAAAAACATGCAGAAGATCAGATTGTCATCGTCATCCGACCAGTGACGACAACATCCAAAGTTGGTCCCCGGGCGCTGTACGAGAAAGCGACCACTGCTCCTGGCCTGCCCCTCGGAGAAAAGGACATGCCTGGATGGGTTAAATGCAGAGGACACTTTTCACCGGCCACCGTCAGCATGAGTGTGTTGTGGCCGCATGCATGTATTGTGGTGTTCGTGTGACAATAAAAGACGGGCTTGTCCGTTATGAGAGTCCAAGTCCGAGTCACCAAAGAAGAGTCCGAGTTGAGTCCCCATTACCTGAGTACGAGTCCACAGTTCCTGAGTACGAGTTTGGAGTTACTGAACATGAGAGTGAATCTGCATGTGTGTGTGTGTGTGTGTGTGTGTGTGTGTGTCTCAGGTGGTGACAGACAGAGCTTGGACAGCGGTTACTGCCAGAGAGACAGCATGAGGCTGGAGGAGAACGGCCAAGCCTACACCGGACCCTTCTGTGGCCGCGCGCTGGTCCACACTGACTTCATCCCCAGCCCGTACGATGTGGAGTCGCTCAAACTCCAAGTGAGTCCCGAGGGAAATCCTCTGCTTCAGCCCCCTCGGCCTCTTCTGTCTTGTCAAGCCGTTCCCCAGGGAGCTTGTTAGAGTGAAACAAAAAGGGCCACTCTGATTATCATTCATGAAGGCACAAGATGGTAACCTGATGCTGCCAGATGGGGGCGGTATTGTCTTGTTGTGATAACAATACTGCCCCCATCTGGCAGCATCAGGTTAACAACATGGCCCATTACTGACTACTTGTTTGAGAAACAGCATAATTTTTCCTGTAGTGATTCGGTCACTGAAGTGCGAATTATACAATGCTATACCATGAGCAAAAGGATGAAAATAGTCTGTAGTTTTGCTCATATGTGACATGCAAGCTGGAAGGGGGAATTACCTCATGGTAATAAGTGTGACTTCTTCAGTCACACTCAATTATTTTGTGTTGACAAGTGTTACTTGGAGAGATGTTGCTCCACAGAGCACAGGGCAACACACACGCACACGCGCACACACACAGACACGCGCACGGACGCATGCCCACACACACACACACACACACACACACACACACACACACACACACACACACACACACACACACACACACACACACACACACACACACACACACACCAAAACTGTCAAATTAACTCTGATGGGTGCAGACTTTTATAAACCCTGGAATAGTATTGATGTTATAGGCGGCATGCATTTAATTATTCATTCAGCCTGGTTCAGGACTCATAGGGATTTGGTGACATCATCCTAACATCTAAGCTGAGGTACTCATGCATCACCTCTCTTACAGAAAGGTGACATCATCTACATCATTGAGAAGCCCCCGGTGGGGACCTGGACAGGGAAGCTCAACACTAAGGTGGGCTCCTTCAAGTTCATCTACGTCAACATTTTGCCTGACGAGAGCCCCCCGGTCCGGAGGAAACGCAACCACAGCAACAACCGATCCAAAGACAAACCCAAAACCCTGGAGGAAGTGTTGGAGAGCATCGGCCTGACCGTAAGACAGTGATTCTCAACCTTTTCCATATCAGGGACCCCTAATGTAGTCCAGATGATCTCCCTAAACCAAATCTGACACTATTTTGTATTGCTAGATATGATTTGTAGGTCAGCTAACACCTGATACAGTATAACTACCTGCTGTGATGGTTGCCATCATCCACATACTTCTAGTCACCTTTATAGACCACATCTTTGAACTGTTACAAAATGCATCTCTCTCTAAACCCTATTTGTGTGAATGTAATCGTCTTGTGTGTTTCAGGAGCTGGGCTCGTTGCTGTCCATGCATGGTTTCCAGAGCCTGGAGGATTTCAGAGGGCTGAAGGAGTCTCACCTCAACGAGCTGAACATCACCAACCAAGAACAGCGCAACAAGATCCTCAACGCCACTGAACTGATGAGAGACTGTAAGTTTCACGTCCAGCTACCACATTCACACAGTCATACAACTCTGCACTGCCCATAATCTATCATAATGATCCTTTCCCCCAGGCTAGCAATGAATAAACTCCTTCTAATCTAAGCTCTCAATCAAAGCGTATGATGTCCCAATAATGTTACTCGACAGTCGACACTCAGGCGTCAGGTTCAGGCAGTGTGTGTGTGTGTCTTTGGGGTATGCTTTCAGGTAGCATCACATTTTTTCTGCCTCAACTAAAAGGTACCTTTTATACGGCTCACTAACACGCCACTCACTGTTTGCAGTTACGCTCACTTGTAGGAAAAGCCTATTTTGTCCTCAGAAAGGCTTTGATATCTGAGCTCGTTTGCCTTCCAGACAAGTAATTAGGTGCAGTTCTAACACCTCTCCTGGAGCAATGGCTATACTCTGAATACAGTTTATAGATGCCCGTTAGCGTTGCAGTTAGCTGTGGTAACACACTTCCCTATGTTAATTACACAAGAAATGACTCCGATCAGAAGACATTGAGCAGAGAATACCGGCGCTTTTATGTGATTTTAATAAGCATATTAAGCAGGATGAATTAGAGGATTAGACGTGCCCTGTTTGTTTACAGCTTTACACAACCTGACCTTAAATTCTCTCTCTGAAGCATTTGAGCAGGATAAGAGGACATATTAGGGCTTAGGATGGATTAAGGAATTGGATGTTTCTTTTTATTATTATTATTTCTCCTTTATTTAACTATATACTGTAGGTGAGTCCCATTGAGATGTTCATCTCTTTTGCAAGAGTGCCCTGACCAAGAGGGCAGCAAACAAAAATTCCACACAAAACCACAATATAAAATGACAAGCAATACATACAAATATATCAATTACACCGTATACAAAGTATGTATTGCCAAGCTATTCTGTTTTCAACTGCGTCTGTCTTTGCCCCATTCAGCTGACGATGAGTCAGACCCAGATGAGGAGGAGCGATCCGGGGACAGCTCCAAGGAGCCGAGGGATTCCGGCTGCTTTGAGAGCTCGGAGAACCTGGAGAACGGCCGTGAGGAACCAAAGACAGAGGAGGAGGCGGTCGTCGTCCAGCATGAGCAACCAGAGGAGAAGAAGCCAGAGGCAGAGAAGCAAGAGGAGGACTCAGGGGAGCCAGAGGAGGACCAAACAGACCAGCTGCACTCTGTGCAGGAGGAGCTGCAGCAGCTGACAGTGGATGAAGGCTCTTGAGAAGTGAGATGGGGGAAGCACTGGAACTTTATTCATTCGCGGGTCCTCAGAATTTCTCAGGATATGTCATGCCATTAACCAAAGAACTCCGGCTCTTCATTATAAGAGAGCAGTGTGGATGGAAGCATAATGTAAGGATAAAACACGAACTTGCGTCAGGTTCCTCATTTGCAGAACAGTAGGGTTGTATTCTCTGTGATCCTGGCTGAGAGGTCACTTGCCTGGTATGGCTAGGAGTCAAACCTGGGTGGTTCAAGCAGCACAATTTCTCTTCATCTTTCACACCAGAGTACATTGTTCTGAAATAATATGTTGTTATCATAGAGTTTGTACAAGATGACTTATTGAACGAGATGTTGCTTGGTGGTTAGTTCCTGCTGAGGTATGACAATGTAAGATGTCTTTACTGTTTGAGATCGTTACGTTCAAGCTTTTCAAACGCTTTCCTTCTTTTTGTTACATCTTAAAATTAAATTGTATCTTAAAAATGTCTCTTTCAAATATGAATGTAAAATGTTTTCATCTCCCATTTTTGGTTATTTGTAAATATAAATACCTTGTTTGTCAGCAGAATTGCCAAAGTGCTACATTTTAGTTGACTTTTTCCATTCTGTTTGAAATGTTTGATTTCGGTTACATTTCATGCATGAGGATGTTGTGAGGGTGTTGACTTTGCTGTAAATAGAATTTGAATAAAATATCATTCCGTAAGTCTCATCTCATCTTGATAACATCGCAAATGTCATAATTCAATCAATGCAAGCACGAGACATGAAATAATAATACAATATTGTTTATTTACCAGACACATCGATCATGTAAAAAGAAGTGAAGTAAATTGAATGAAATACATATAATCACAGTGTTATTACTAAACAAAGTGAACATAAATAAGTCCCATCAATGGTATAGTACTGTATCTGTATACATGATGCAATGTAATAGATCGATCAGAGCATTCAGATCTGACCCCGTCATGTCATTTTAACATTAAAATCATAACTCTAAATGTTATGCAAATGTTGAGTTCTTCTGGAGCCCAACTTGACAGGCTACAGTCACCTCGGTCAGAACTGTGAACCCACAGTGCTGATAGCTAAGGTCCAATAGTCCCAATAAAATTGACTTTAAAACCACCATACACTGGAATTCAACACAAACATCCCATCTTTTATGGACAATCGATCTACATTCTTGCTTTTCGGTGACAGCAATGCAAAGCCATGAAGTCGACTAAAACTGTCTTCAAAAAACCTTTTCCAGAATGAAAACCCACTAAATTCAGCTTTAAAGGTTGATTTTGTGTTAGTACTGCTCATCGGAAATCAAACCTTCACAAATGACACTTCACAGAAATGATACGGTCAGCCATTTTACTGTATCTTTCTAAGGAAACCTGTTGGGTTTTCTCTCCAGGTTCTTAACTATCCAAGTATAGTGAAAATAAATATGGATATCTAATATGGATAACCTTTCATTGTCTAAAAGCATCCATTCTCAGTCTTTATTCTCAACAAATTGTTTCCAGTGTTGTTGATAAAAATAAATAATAACACAGCTGTCATCACTCCTAGCAGCTGACATTTTCAGCACTGCTTAATTAATTTAATTCACACTATATAGTAGCAATGCAGCCAATATTTTTGGAGTTTAATTGAATTCTTTACGAGTTACAATAACTGTGGCTCTGCTGTGTGTTCAGTAAATGGTCTCGGGCAGATCTCAGGGTCTAATAATCAATAATGACACTGGTGATATACTAGAGTTTCTATACAAGTATATTTCACAAACATTAACTCTGGTCTTGCATACAACACAATGACTAATACAAACTCTCGCTACCAACTAGCATCACTTAAAACACTTAGGGTTATCTGGACTGTCTCTCCTCATCTTCGTGAATCCCCTCCAGCAATCTGTGTGACCCAAACAAAATTCTCAATCCTCGATAAATGCCGTGCTCCATTTGACGCAAAGAAAGCACGCAGTTGTGTGGAAAAAGAAGGATAAACATACACCTCTCTGCCTTCCTCTTGGAATACAGGGATAACTCACAGCAAGTGTGCAAGGAGAGGAGAGAGCAGGGTTTGAATATGAGAGATTCTTTTTTCCAAAGCAGCTGTTTTATTGTGAGACAAGAGAGGGGAGACAGGGCAGCAGGAAGAGAGCGGATCGTGAGCTGTGACGTGATTTGCAGGAGGTGTTCAAGCTCACAGGCACAATCATTAAAGGGACACTGTCGATTTTCAACCAGTTTTGTATCATTGCAAAATCGGTAATGAACAAAGTTGAACTTCCCTCCATCTTGCCTGGACCGAGAGCTCCCCGTTCATTCACAGAACCTCCTGGTTCAAGTGATGTCACAATGATGTCATTTGGACAAGGACGTTCTGCAAACGAAGGTAGAAAGAACAATAGTGATAGTGATAGTAATAGTAAATCGTGACAGTAATAGTGACACCATGGCACATTTGCTCTATATGGGTGAGGTGGGTGTATCTGAACCAGAGATAGATGAAATACAGAGGGTTGTGTTTGGGCAAACTCATACAATTGTGTCTGGGTGAGAAGAGGAAGAATATTCCCTAACTGTGAGAGGCAGCAATGTGCCGCAAGGCATCCAGGCTGCCGGAAAGCCATAAGAAGAAGAAGAATTGCTCCATATGACATCATTTGGACCCGGAAGTTCTGTGAATGAACGGGGAGCTCTGGGTCCAGGCAAGATCCAGAGGAAGTTAAACATTGGTCATTTGCATACTACTGATTTTGTAATGATACAAAGTTGGTTGAAAATCGACAAAGTGGCCCTTTAACACTGGCCCACAAACTCTCTCAAAATGAACATGGCTGCCACCTGTGCTCACCCATCAGCTGCTTTTAGCACATCTATACCTACTTTAAACTATGTACAAGTCAACAATGGCTTTGCTTATTATTATTTTTGCCTCTCATAGTCTAATTGGTAGTGTATAAACGGTGACATTACCTCATGAAACACTGTATGTATCTCTGGTTTGAACGGAGTTGAGGGGGTTCTCTGTTAGTTGACCTTTAGTTGCATACGATAGTGCAACTGTTTACGATAAGGCACTGTTACTATAGTGTCTACTATCAACAGCAAGCAGGCCTTTTCCCTCAGACACACTGGGACACTTTTCCCTCAGACACACTGGGACACTTTTCCCTCAGACACACTGGGACACTGGCAAAGTGTCTCCTGGATACAAGACTGTACTGTACAAACTCTACAGTCTTCCAGACAACGACCATTTCAGAGCCCTGACGCCACTCTGCACCTCTGACGGTATAAAAATGGAAGGACGGTCATTGATCTGGATTAAGTCGATAAAAAAAAGAGATCAAATAACAACAGTACTGGATGCAGCAATATCAGAATACAAGGTAGACTGTGATGTGACTGGAGGGAGCTTGTGAGATATTTCCTTTCAATCTCAGTGGAGGATTTGCATGTTCTTCCGCTACCAAGACATCATTGTGTGCCGACAGACTGATGCTCACGACTGTAGGTGCAACTCTTGTATCCACACGTGTCAAAAAGGCTGCTTGGTCAGCCTTTTCCCATGAATTGCATAGGGCATGTAATGTGTGCACTGGATAAACTGAAATCTGACCGTATGCATGATCCAACATTTACACATGTCCAGAAGGAATATTGTCTTTGTCAGACACTTGCAATCCTAAGAGTATATTTGAACTGGCCTCTCACAATAAATGTCATTATGCTATATTAAATAAAGTGAAAGTAGCACTGACAGTCAGAGCGAGCCCACGGGCGACCTGCGGGGGTGTTGTGTGTGTGTTCTTCCAGCAGTTTCTCCCCCTGTGGGTCTTTCCATGCAATGTTCAGAGGACAGAGGGAAGCTGAATTAGATCACGCCCCTTCCCACAGGAGCGACTGTCAATCAAACAGCTCCACAGGCCCTGGTTGGGAGAAAAGGGGGCTGCAACTGTAACTCCGCCTTTCAGGTGGAATGTAGAGCAGGAGTCGAAATGTAACCGAGTCACCCGCACAGTAATCAGACATTGATTAATAATGTTCCACCTCCTGACCAAGCGGGAGGCTGGAGGAGGGGCTGGGTGGAAGACCGCCCCCTTCACGCAGCTAGTGGGCCTTGTCTTTGATGATGGAGGTATCTGCGTCGGTCTCGGGCGAAGCCAGCGGCGGCAGCTTGGGAACGGGCGACTCCTCCTCATCGGGGGAGGAGCAGGTCTTCTCTATTGAGGAGGTCTTCTCTATCGAGGAGGTCCTGTCTGTTGAGGAGGTCCTCTCTGTTGAGGAGTCGATTCTCGGCTTGGCGTCGTCAGGTGTGTGCTCGTTGGGGATGAGTGGAGCTGTGGTTTTCTGTAGGCAGAGAATTGCGTGCTGAAACGAGGCAAATGCAACTACTACTGAAGACCGGAACCACAGCAGGAATCACACAAATGAAAACAAATGGATACAAAAACAATAACAGTAGCTGTGGCTAAGGCACAATATGGCCTATCCAAATGGCTAAAATCAATGATATACACTCATTCTTAATTCAATCATGCTTTCAAAGAAAAAAAACGCTTCTGCACACTGGCTCCAATGCAAGTTCTGCTTTATTGTTAAATGTAAAACTTGGGTTGGAGACAGTGTGCCGAAGCTTCTTTCTTTGAAATCAAGGCCATCGCCTCAGGCACCTGTTGTAGTGAGCTGCTTTCTATTCTCTAATTCAATTGTGCTAGAATAAGTGCTCCAAATTAAATTAACAGTGACTGGATCTTCCCTAACCACTTAAATCATCTAAAACTGAACAATATGAGGTCCTGCAGTACTGTATGCATGTGGCAATAAAATGTTTTAATACCAACATCAGCTGTTGGCTGCACAGAGAAGAGAGATGCCAGATTCATGTTTAAATATGAAAAAGTTGGCATAGCAAAAGCTTATCTTTTAATTATTATTATTATTATTATTATTATTATTATTATTATTATTATTATTATTATTATTATTATCCCCCTGCTGTCCCGATCATTGCTCCACCCGCTCTGGGGAGAGTGGTAGACTAGCACGTTTCCTCAGTCAGTCGCCAGCCGCTTCTTTTCGCCTGACAGTGAGGATTTTCACCAGCAGGGTGTAGTACATGGGAGGATCACACTATTCCCCCCCAGTTCCCCTGCCCCCAGAACAGGCACCGCGACCGACCAGAGGAGGTGCTACTGCGGCGACCCGGACTCATACCCAACCGGCTTCCCACCCACAGACACAGCCAATTATGGGAATGGAACCCGGGTCTCTGCGGTGGTAGACAAGTGCGTTTACCTCCATACTACCCTGCTGACGCTCAGCACAATCTTATCTAATGATATAGCTATTGTCACAGGTCGTTACATGTGGTTACCCCTGATTAATTGGTATGACGTAGCCAAGGTTGTCATCTAGGAAGTGGGAGTGGATTTGAGTAGGATATATAATGTATATAATATATAATGTGGCAGGAAGCAGCGGATCTCTCTGCCATTTTCCTCTGCCACTCTGATCACGGAAGCCATATTCTCTCTGTCGCACCTGTTTCCTAGTTTCTCTTAATCCCCCTGTTTTGAGATATTTTTGTTCAGCATCAAAGCCAATACATGGAGGCTAACCCTGACTAGCCTCCATACCCCAGCTTGAGCTGGCCAAGTGACACTAACTGCACAGCCCGACCTGCTGTTTGGGCCGAGCGGCACGCTAGGTGAGTCCACTCCCTATTTTGATACCTTCCTAAGTGACAACCTTTTTGCTCAGTTGGTTCTATTGTTGTTGTGGTTCATTTAGACACAAGCCTAATTCTATTTTTGAGAACCGACAACGTTACACTATTCATGGGGATGATGGATCCAAGCAAAATATATTCAATTACAGTTGGAAGGATTCTACACAGAGAGGCACAAAATGGCTCCTGGATTATCAACGTCAGTGCGATAGGAAAAAGGCTTTCCACTCACAGCACTTTATTTCCTCACACACCTGCTTCGCTCTCCCCAGTGGGCTCTGTAATTGGTTTAGACTCTATTTTATGCCCGCTCACTGTGCGCTATTTGGTGTCTTACAGGCTGGTACCATTTTAGAGCCAGAGCCACAGGTGTGTGTGTGTGTGTGTGTGTGTGTGTGTGTTTCTTGTGTCTTGGCGCACCGTGGTTTGTGGCACTGGGTAGGTGCTGTCAGAGGTGGGTAAGCCAACCGGGGTTGTACAGGTAGGAGCAGGCAGCGCATCCTCCTGCATCAGGCCTCTTCTGTCCAAGACGCTGGGGAGTAAGACAAGACTATCAGTCAGCAACAACATCCTGTTCCGTATTCACCAGAATGGAAAAGAAAAGACGCTACATGGACAGATACACAGCTAACTGACTGATGACCTCAGGCAGCTATCACAGTCTAAAAGCCAAAGTCAGCATAGAAAACAACAGAGATACAGATTATATGTTTAGGTTTGATTGATGTAAAAAGGTTTAAATGGGAATCTGTGTGAAGATGTGAGGATGGGGGAGTTAACCTGACTCTGCCAGATGGACGGTTTAGCTTCACATTACGTTTCACTAGAGAATCTCTTTGGATCTCGCGAGGTTATCCATCTTGCAAGCAAGGTTATGGGGGAGTACCCTGCCTGCTAACATGGTTTTCTCTTCTCATTTCTTTTCCTCCTCTCCGTGCACTTTCAGTTCCCTGGCACAACTATAACGCTCTTACCTCGGGTACGCCGGCCCACACAGCACCTCACAGCAGTTCTTGATGATGTTCTTGTGGCTGTAAGGGTTCTGGACTCTGTTCTTCCCTGACCACGAGCCTTTGATCTAGAAAAACAAAACAAAAAAAACACGCGATGTCCCCGTTACTGGGGCAGAGAACCCGATAGTTTGACCAAACCATCAGCCAATTCCAAACCGTGTCTAATGCTGAGCACCCGGACCGCTTACAAGCCCGCCAAACAGAGCGAACTGATCGGCTGGCTTTTCTAAAAGACATTCCTTGTGCTTATACCTTATTCAAAAGCACAGTTCCATTTTTAGATGTTGTTCCCACAGGCTTGGGCTTGACCTACAAAAGGGATCTTGTCAGGGATTTAATAATTCCTGGTTTAATGGGAACACACCAGGAGAAAAAGCATGGCAGCCAGAGATTAAAGCCACATAAATAATTCATTGAATAAATCTGATAAATCATATCCAGGATTCCGCCATGACAAATTATTCTTGCTACAACGTATATTCAGGCCCATGTATAAAATATTAGACACTACAGATAAAGGTAATAGGCTACTCATAGGGCATATACACTACTGTATAATGACAAGTTCCTTTGGTATGCATGCATGGCATGCATGGGTGTGTGTGTGTGTATTGCGGACACAGCTGTGTCTTCCCCATGAGCGACCATGCCAGCCACAGCACTCAAGGTGCCTTCTCTTTTTCACCGCTGTTCCTCCCTTTCTCCCCGACTATCTTTTTTCTCATTTCTCTCTCTCTCTCTCTCTCTCACTCTCTCTCCCTCGCCCTCTCTCTCTCTGCCTCGCCCTCTTTCTCTCTCTGCCTCGCCCTCTCTCTCTCTCTACACCACACCAGTATTTCTGGCTGCTGGCCAAGCCCCTGCAGGTATCGATGCATCTATTATTAGGCCAATCACAGATATTGAAGCGGCCAGGATGACGGGCATTGTTCCCGCTCCTGGAGCAACATTATAGGTTGGTGCATATTGCATCGCTCATATATACAGTATTATATATATATATATATATATATATATATATATATATATATATATATATATATATATGCATCCGCCAGCCATGAGGAAAGAAAAAAGGGCATTATAAATTAATCATCACAATAAAGTAAAGCACCTCCCACCACCACTGCTGCTGCTGCTCTGCGCTCCCTGCCAGCGCCACTGCAGTCAGATGTGGGCTGACAAAGCCTCAAATAAAGTACACACACTGTGACGGTACTTTAGTACACAGGCACACCACAAATTACTCCCTCATAAAGTATACAGTACACGCTGTGACGGTACTGTACACAGACACAACACAAATTACTCCCTCTGGGGCTTGATGCAACTGCATCACTTCACCATCTACTTTTCATCAGTGAGTTTGTGTGTGTGTGTGTGTGTGTGTGTGTGTGTGTGTGTGTGTGTGTGTGTGTGTGTGTGTGTGTGTGTGTGTGTGGTGGAGTCTGATAGAATTACTGGCCTAACAATGAACTAGAAACTAGATAATGACTCAATGGTAATACTGAAGCAGTCAATACTCCGTTCCCATAGAGCCAGGGAGCGTCTTTCATGTCAGTAATCAGCTGCTGCCATTTTGTTCTATTCCGGCGACCCACTTGACCCCCTGAGCAGCTGCCATTTGTGCATATTCTTTTCATCATCATCATCATCATCAGGCAGCGTCACCCCGCTGCTGAGCAGACAGGGCACCAACTGCCGCCGATCCAACTGCCGCTGTTCGCATTCTAAATATTTACTGACCAATATGTCGGCTCAAACTCAAACAGGATGCGACTGCTGCTGCTGTCTGCCTTGTAAGAGATCCTCAGTCTCAACGGTGCTGGACTGGATAAATAAATGATCAAATAAGAAAATATGGGCGAAATGAAAGAGCAAACACCCCTCCGGTCAATTTTGCTTCGAGGGAGGTCTGGCAAACAGCAAGCTTATTATAGCTTTTATTTGTTTGTTTTATTGTTATATAGTTTTCTATTTTTTGATACTTCTAAGTTTATATGTGTGTATAATATATATATATATATATATATATATATATATATATATACATATATACACACACACACACACACACACACACACACACACACACACACACACACACACACACATACATATAAATGTTTACTTTTTTTGTATTTTTGGAAACTCAGAACAGGTATTGTGTAATAGCCTATAAATAAATCAGAAATATTTTTTAAATTTCTTTTCCTGACATTTTCAACTAGAATTCAGTAAAAATAGCCCATATCAAAATGCCCTACCAAACAATTATGCCCTCAGTAGAGCACGGCGTGGTGTTCGGTGAATCCATTTGTAAAATTAGGTGCTTTCAGTGATTGGACACGGAAATTCTCACACCCTATTTTGGCCAGTGGGTGTGGAAAGTTAATCACTCCTAAGTTGGCCCATGACCTATTTTTCGGGCAAATCCGACATAACTTTTTTTAGATATCCTGCTGACAAACAAACAGGGGCGAAAACATAGCCAACTCTGTACCGGAGGGAAAAATGGCAACTAAAAACATTTGATGTATAAATTTTACAAGTAGGAAAGACCGTTGTTTTTATTTTTATATCAGTTTATGATCATGTTGTTGCCTCAGCCTGGACCGAGGCAGTGCGGTTGCCCCGGAAACAGCTCTGTGCTATTGGAAATTTGCCATGTTTACAGTGACACCCGAGCATCTCTGTTTACCTTTCCAGCCACGTGGAGGACATGCAACATGTACTGTACACACACACACGCACACACACGCACACACACACACACACACACACACACAGACACACACGTTTGAAATACTTGTGGGGACGTTCAACTTCAATGACTACATTCATTCCCTAAACCTCAACACACTCCACTACATGCCTAACCTTAACCCTAAACTAAACCTAATCCAAATTCTAAACTTAACCCTAAACTCAAGTTCTAACCTTAAATTAACCCATCACCCCCTGGAACTCTGATTTTCCCCTTAAGTAGCTTCAAAGTTAGAAAATTTATAACAATTTGTTACACATGCATATTCTACACGTTCTAACTTTGAACCTACTGTGACATACATATTATGTACCTGTATATATGTGTAGTATGTACCTGCTTGATTGAAGCTATAGCTTATAATGTGTGAAAAATATTCAAACCCAGAACACCACAAATATAAAAAGAACCTAGATACGGTATCTTGCACATCCTTTATACACATTTATATGTAATTTAGCATGACATATTTGGTTTCTCTGGTACCCTTGGGATCTTGATAGAATATAAAATAAAGGTTTGGACAAAGAAAGTTTGAACAAAGCTTGGCTACACAACATGGATTTGTGATGGTGGCAGGGTTGAAGTGAGGACAGGCAAAATACCTTCACTGTGGAGAATTCTCCCATCTTTAATAGATGACTGCAGTTGGGTTGTACTTTTGATGTGATTTTGAATCTGTGCATGTTGATGGATTCATGGACAAACAGCCTTAATGACACATAACATGTCACGGTCACCCTCGCTCATGGATTTGCCGAGCTTATGAATTTGTCTTATTAATGTTATTATGGCTGTCAATATGAGGTGGGTTGAAGCGTACGCTTAGTTACGTTGACACTGAAGTCTTTATCAAGGACTTCCGGGTTGGAGTTCACTCTCTTGAAGCCCTTGAACCAAAGCGAAGGTGGCGATTGCCGTGCGCTATAGCCAAGTTAGTCTCAACGCCAGACCCACGAGAGTTCTTACGCTGACACACTACATTACTGCATGCTGCAGATCTCTCTTTGTGTCTGGGACACTCCTCTCACCAAACTGGGCACAGAATCTTGGCCAGTGATTGGTGAGTGGTGGATTCACCATTCACCAATCAGTAACGACTTTGCGATCAGGGAGCCCCACTCATTTATGTAGTATGCGGGAGGCACAGCCCATTTTTCAAACCACTCTCTCGTTGGTGCAACAACCTGTCACTCATTCAAATTCAAACCCCCTAGACCCACCCTCAAATACCAACTGTGGCAGTGAAGTGGCACAGACTCATTTATGCGGAGCGCAGCGATTCAACATAATATTTGAGTCTGGGGAGAGACTATAGCCAAGTCAATACTGTAGATTATAAAGTTTTCCTGTTTTGTAACAGTCTTTTTGTTTGAGTATTGTCCGCGTGTGATGTGTCTAAACCTGAACTGGAGAAGGGTTACAGAGACCGAGTGCTGGTGAACCAAGAAGCGCGAGCTGGCGAGAGACAAGCAGCTGCGTCAGCCAAGGCTTCCATCCAGCCATGAAGGTAAGCTTCACTCCACTCTTATTCGGTCCGACAGGGTTGCCGTTCAGGTTGCCGTGGTGACACATGGTTTAATAGTCGTACAATATACTTACATCCTCATTAGTGGTTTGGTTGAGGGAGATCAGGTAGGTGTGGAAGCCAGTCAGTCCCACCACTGACCACAGGGTGAAGAAACACACCAACACCTCCAGCACAGTGAACTTGAGTTAAGACAAACAACAGATGCTATTCTGCCTTCCTGCACGGACACTGATCAAACAGTGAACAACAGGTGACAGAAAGAGAGAGAGAGAGAGAAAAAAAAGGCAGACAAGTATAGAAGCTAAGAAAAGCCTGTGACCTTTAAGCAAAGGAAATAAGCGTATGGGGACAAAAGCACAAGGTCAATAAGTAGCAGCAAAGGCAGGAATGAAATGGCCATCTGGGTGTTCTACACACAATCAAATGTCATATTGCTTTCACTGCGGTGTCATGCCCGAAGGGATTCGTTGATGTCTTTGAATTTCTATCCTGAGATGGCGGGTAAACATAGCACACACGGTATGTAGCGGGTAAACATAGCGCACACGGTATGTAGGTAAACATAGCGCACACGGTACATGTGTGTGTATGTGTATGTAGCGGGCAGAGATTAAACAGCGCACACGGTACAGTACATGTGTGTGTATGTGTATGTAGCGGGCAGAGATTAAACAGCGCACACGGTACATGTGTGTATGTGTATGTAGCAGGCAGGTAAACATAGCGCACACGGTACATGTGTGTGTATGTGTATGTAGCGGGCAGAGATTAAAAGGTAAACATAGTGCACATGGTACATGTGTGTGTATGTGTATGTAGCGGGCAGAGATTGAAAGGTAAACATAGCGCACACGGTACATGTGTGTGTATGTGTACTGTATGTAGCGGGCAGAGATTAAAAGGTAAACATAGCGCACATGGTACATGTGTGTGTATGTGTATGTAGCGGGCAGAGATTAAAAGGATATGTTCCAGGTGTTTGCTTCAAGGTGCTCAAAAAGCCAGAATCCACTGAGCCTGTGAACAGAGCAACACAGGGACAAGTTAAAAAGAAAAGACACACACAAACACAGTTACAGACTCTCCAACAAGCTCCATCTAAGACCACAGGCCATACTCATCAGTCTCCTCACTCATTAAAAATGCCTGATTCTTTAATATATTACACATGACGTTCAAAGAGTGACAGGGCGGCTGTATTAAGATCACATGCCCAGAGCTAATTATCCTGACTGTAGAAGCATTCCACAGCCTCCAGCCGTCTCCTCATCATCTGTCTGCGTAGGGTGGGATAGTGAAAGCGGGATGATGATCAAAGAAAATCACTTGGAGCAGTCATTTGCTTTTGCATGTCACGCTTGGGGGGAAAGCCTTGTCCGAAATGCGTCTGTTTCAGCGTGTGTGTGTGTGTGTGTGTGTGTGTGTGTGTGTGTGTGTTTAGGTGGTACTTTTCTTATGTCACAGGTCATCCTCCCTGTTTTGTCACATTCTCTCAGCTATCAGATTGTGTCATTCTCCAACATGACGCACCTGCGCATTCCTTTTCTCCCCCTTACTCCTTCCTACAAGTCGTCGGCAGCCAGGGGATGGGATCTGATATCATTTATTTTGACTTAAAAATACCTCATTAAATGACATCTTTACTTCCTTGATTTTCCAGTTGAAATAGGATGTTGGGGCGGGACGGACATAATGGAGTGACAGATCATTAAAAAGTCTAAGCCAATGGAATATGAATCAGGGAGAGAAAGGCAATTTCATTTGATGTGAAGGGTGCAGAGGGGTGGGACTGTTCAAAAATCAGATGCTTTAATTGGTTAGAAATGTATATTCACGCCTACTGGTACAGCATGAGGTCACCGATGAAAGATATTTCCAGGAAGTGACAGTAATGGGAGTTCATTCCATGGGAGTTTAAGCAGGATACTTACGCATGACGACGTGGACGATGTCAAAGGTGAAGATGTAAATGGTGAGCAGGGAGAGCGATAGGGTGAACAGGTAGAAGTACCGGTAGTTCCTCTTGCCCACACAGTTGCCCACCCAGGGACAGTGGTGGTCAAAACGGTCTGGGGATGAGAGAGGAGGGGGGGGGAGAAGAAGTATAAAATGTACCGTAAATCAAAAATACATATCTAGATTATTTTGGTGTGAGTTTTAGAGATATCGGCCATCGGGACTGCCTTCTGCCTTCTCTCGAATACAATTGAACTGGATGGTACTCGGCTTGTGGTGCTCAAAGCGTGAATAAATAAATCAACACCAATGTCTCTTTCCAGAAATCATGACCCAGTCACTCAAGATAATTCACAGACCTTGTCCCTCCATTGGCACCACTTTATTTTTAAGTCTATACTAGGCAAGACACCACATTACCTCTCATCTCTCCTCCACATAGCAACAAACACCTATAGTACAAGATCAAGCGGGTACATCCAGCTTTCTATCCCCAGCTCAACCGCTTATAGAACTGTCTTCGGCCGCACCTCCTTTCCGTTTTGCAGCAGCATACGACTGGAATATTCTTCAGAGCACCCTCAAACTCGCAACCCTGACATCACTTTCCATTTTCAAACAGCAACTCCAACAGCTCTTTGTTGACCGCTGTGTCTGCTTCCCCCCCTCATAGTACCCCCCCTCCCCCTTCTCCCTTTACTACCCCCCCTCTCCCTCTCTACCCCCTCCCCCTTCTCCTTTTCCTACCCCCCCTTCTTCCCATCTCCCCCTCCCTCTTTACCCCTTCCCTCCCTCTACCCCCTTTCCCTTCTCCTTTTCCTCCCTCCCCCCTCCCTTCTTCCCATCCCCCCTCCCTCTACCCCCTTCCCCTTTTCCTCCCCTCCCCCTCCCTTCTTCCCTCCCCCCTCCCTCTACCCCCTTTCCCCTTCTCCTTTCCTCCCTCCCTCCTCCCTTCTTCCCATCCCCCCTCCCTCCCTCTCTACCCCTCCCTCCATCTACCCCCTTCCCCCATCATGCTGTGTTTTGTTTGGTTTATCCTGTATTGTTTTGTCTTGTTGTGTTGTGCTGCGTTGTGCTGTGTTGTGTTGGTTCTACGTTGTGCCGTGTTGTGTTATGTTGTGTTTTGGCTCTATCCTATGTGATTGTTGTTATGTTTTATACCCTGTTTTATAATGCACTGTTTTTATCCTTTTTATCCTTAACATGACTCTTTTTGCAGCCCCTCTCCCTTACCCCACAGGCCGTCAGTGTAAATAAGAATTTGTTCTTAATGACTCGCCTGTCTAAATAAAGGTTAAATAAAAATAAAATAAATTGTTGTCAGCAGTTTCAGGGAGGAACTATTTTCTTTCAACTGAACTGCACCCGCCAAATGCGCAATCTGCACGGTGAGACGGTTGGCAGGGTGAACTGTCCCTTTAAGCTTTGATCTCACCAATGTTACTATAAAACACACATACCTTTTGAAAGAGAGAAAAAACAATCAAATATAATAAAAATACACCAATGTCAGTCGTTTGCGGTCACTTTCTCAAAGACGTGCATGCTACAGGAGCCATTTCCCTCTTCGTCTGGTCTAAATATAGTGATGGCTGTCTCCTCGCTCCTCTTCTTTCATTTGGAGCACAGCCAGGTGAGAGCAGGCCAGGGTCAGGTGGACAACAGAGGCAAACATCTTGCTTTACACTTTTCCCTGTCGCAAACAACAGCTGTACACCTGGGATGGGGTTTCACAACAACAACATACACATGGAGACGCAAGCACACGCGTGTGAAACACTTTGCCGTCGATGTGAGGTTAAAGCATACGTGGCTAATTTTGATGCTTACAATCACTTGGCATTATATTAGGGTTGGATAACGAAATCGGTACTCTTAAGGACCGAATTATTGGGATTTGGTACGACAGTACCTACTGATTCAAGTCAAATCTAATGGTCTCAAATGTCGGTATCTGCTGAGAGCGCATCTGATCTGTGTGTAAAATGTTCTAAATAAATAACAATGTTGAAATTGATAAGTTTGGACTTTTTTTTAAATAACGGAAATTACATGATAATTAATGAGTATAGTACTGAAAAAAGGTACCGTTGGGGACCGGTACCGAATTCCGGTAGCGGTATTGGTTCAACCCTACTAGGCATAAATGAATCAATGCTGTCAGGTGAAAATCTGCAAAATGTCAACTTTTGAGGAGCTAAGAAAAACATCCTTGTTTTATCTTGATCACAATGCATTTTTGACTTTAGCCTGTAGAATTTCTGTGGCTTTCATAAGCCCAAGAGGCTGAAACCCTCTGGGTAGGGCTGGCTGATCAAACATCACAATATTTTTTGACCAAGTACCTCGATATTACAGGCAGCAATATTGAAGGGGTGACTATTGGTGCTTTCACAAAATATTTACACAATGGGATTTTTCAAATATAATCATCAGCAATGTATATTCTATATTGTATATTGCATCAGTAATGTATATTGTATATTGTATATTGCCCAGCCCTACCTCTGAGCATGTAATCCCTCAACTGAAGTGAAAGCATGAAGATCACTAAAATTGGAGTTACAGGGTTTTCACGGGACAACAATGAAATCTAACATGTGATATTGGGCCAGTCTTTATTATTCTATTGATAGATTTGCACTGCTATAAACAATGTTACATTGAGAAGGAAACTGCTGACAGAGAAGGATTGAGGCATGCTGCTCTGTCATGTCATGTCCAGTCTGTGTGTGTGTGTGTGTGTGTGTGTGTGTGTGTGTGTGTGTGTGTGTGTGTGTGTGTGTGTTCCTACAGCAGGTGGACTCGCCCCACACAGACAGCCTAGTGTTCACAGTGACTGAGCCTCCACTGTTTGAGTCTATGCTCCCTTCAAAAGCATTCCTCAATCAGCAGCTGCCAAATGACTGTTATTCTGCAGGGTTAAGACGGCACAGCTACACACACACACACACACATGCACACGCACACACACACACACATGCACACGCACACACACACACACACACGCGCGCGCACGCGCGCAAACACACACACACGCGCGCGCACACACACACACACACACACACACACACACATAACACAGCATTCAATATTCAAAGCACATTCCCAAAAAACTACTGTCTGTGAAGTTGCCGGCCCTTGGACAGAGGGCCGGCAACATCAGACATTCTTCGTTCAACTTCTTAGACCGTCTATTTTGATCTTTTTCCAAACTTTTCTGTCTGCTTAAACATTTATTTATAAATGTCAGTTTTTTAAATAATTCCATCACTGTGACAAATCAATGCAGAGCGGAGAACGAGGTCAAGGCTTCAGCAATCATCGTCGTCTCTCAATGTATTCCTCAGTCTCCCACTCACAGAAACATTACTCACTTTGCAAAAGCCTTTGTCTGTCAAATAGAACAAGAGAGGATGAGAGAAGTGCTTTCTTACCCACACAGTTGTCACAGATGCTGCAGTGAGACGCACGAGGTGGTCTGAAGATCTTGCAGGTGTAGCAGTATTTGAGCTTGACAATCTGGTTGTTGATCTGGACGTTGCGGATTCGAGGCGGCGGCCGCTGGCCTACGGGGACGTTCCCGTTGGCAGCCTCTGTGGAAAGGAAACACAAAACAACACGGGCATGAAGAGATGTCGGCAGTCTTGACCACACAATCAACTATATTTACACATAAGCGACACAGAAGAGACAGTTTTGTACTCAGCAGGAGGCATGGAAGTATCTAGTTAATGCTCACGCGATGCCATTATGCCCAAAGTGCATTTCACATTGTGCAGCTCCACAATCTCTCCATCGGATCGGATCTATCATCATCTCATTGCGGGCTGATGTCTGCCTCCATTTGGTGGCCACACACCAGCTGTAAGACCTTTCCTTTAGCGGGCAGTGAGAAATGTCAGATTGAGGCGACAGAGGCAAGAAATACGTCATAAATCAGAAAAACTGAACCTTGAGAGTGTCAGTGAATGACAACATTGGCTGAATCCGGTATTTACGATGGTCTGTTATCTTCGCTGAGCTGTTATTATTTATCAGCAAGACCATAATGCAATGTTGTCTTGCTATGTTAGGACATAAAGTCACCGGATACAACCACTCAAACAATTTTTTTTTTTTTTTTTTTTACAAGAATAGCTATTATACATGAGAATGTCCTGTCAGATCTTCCTACATTGACATGCTCTTGGCTTAAAGCAGCTACAAGCTTTCATTTTGTGTTGATTTTAGCGCCCCCTGTGGAAAAAAGCCGTACGAAGACGGCATTTCCCATGAGTAGCACCGCTTTGTGTTCTGGCTAGCACAAGCATTTGTTTAAGAAGCGAGAAGGTACTTAGTTTTAACACGATTATTTTCTTTTTTAAACAGCTGTTTGCAGGATGCATTGCGATGAGATAATGTAATGACCCGAGCACAAGCGTTTAAAAATATAGAAATAATCTCGCTGATGGTCTCATTTGGTGATGTAGGTCATATAGAGGCATCAGTATTAAATTTAGACTGTTTCATAATAACCAGTTAAAAGTTCCTTGTAGGGACTTTAAAAACCCCCACTGATCATTGATCATTTTGGGTAGCAATTACCTAGAGGTTAGAGGCAGGTTAGTTACGGGAAGGCTGGGGAAATGTGTTTGGGAATCAACGTGCCCTTAAGCAAGGCACCTAGTAACCCCCAGCTGCTCCACAGCAGAAGACTGGGCAGCTCCCAGGTGTGAATGTGGGTAACTGGGTGAATGTGAAGCAGGAAGCTGCTGGAAAAGAGCAAGCATGCTCATTTGAGGTAACAAAAAAAGAAAAAAAAAAGAATCTGGGCTGGGGGAAGTGTTCTGAGGTGAGTAGAGTTGCAGTTCATCCATCCATCTTCAACCGCTTATCCAGGATCGGGTCGTGGAGGTAGCAGTTCCAGCAGGGGACCCCCAAACTTCCCTTTCCGTGGCCACATTAGCCAGCTCTGCCTGGGCGATCCCCGAGGCGTTCCCAGGCCCAGAGATGGGAAAAGTACACACACTCGTCGAAATAAAGACTCTGGTAAAAGTAGAAGTACTGATTCAACTTGTTTAATCAAGTAAAAGTAAAAAATGACAGGCTCTGAAATGTAATCAAGTATAAAAGTAAAATGTATTTCTCCCGGCTGTTTCTGTGCAAAGCTAACGGAACCTCATGTCATATTAAGATAAACCGAATTTCTGCGCGCTGCACGCTCAATTCTGGGGTGGGGACTCTGGAGACGATGAACCGAGCACACACGCTCTCCAATTATAGTAGTAGGATTGGATACAGGTGGTGTATGCTGATGGTATTTAATCTCTGGTCCTGGATTTGTTTGAAACAGTCACTGAAGAACTAAATCTAGGAAATGAAAATAAACCGACAGTCCTTCAAGTCAGTTTTGGTAGAGCACAAAGTCCTTCATCACTTGTGTTAGTGGTAGAGAGTGGACTTGGTTCAGGCGATGTCTGCCCAGCGCTTGGCGGATCCGGATCCGACACATGTGGGCCAGAGGAAATCTCTTGGCCTCCAGAAAGACCCTGAGAGCCTCTGGATCCGCCGTCTCCTCCAGCTGTGGCTGCTCCCTCACCAGGGCCGGGTCGGCACCGTGGTCCAGGAGCAGCTGGACAAAGGGCAGACTTTGGCACCTGTTATACAGCACCACCTCCAGCAGGTGAGAAGCCACGTCACGGGTCAGAATGCCAGCGGCCTGGAGCAGCAGGCGGAAGCAGTCCAGGTGGTTGCGTTCAGCACTGATGTAGAGAGGAGACATCTTGAGGGTGTGATCGGTGTCTATGTCAACAGGAACAGCAGCATGGAACCTGATGAGTTCCTGCAGTATCTCCAGGCTTCCTGCCCGGGCAGCCAAGTAGACCGGGGTGGAGCCATGTCTGCTTCTGTTTGGGTCGGCCCCAGCTTCCAGGAGGATCCGAACACAGTCCAGGTGACCGTAGTGTATGGTACACAAGAGAGGTGTCCAGTCATCCTCATCAGCTAGGTCTACCTGTGCTCCCTGGGTGATCAAGTAGTCCACACAGGCAGCATGACCTTGCCTCCCTCAGAGGGGTCCTCCACCACTGCTCATTGATCTGCCTTCTGAAGCGGTCTTCCTGCAGTAGGCTCCTCAGTCTGTCCAGATCTCCTGCCCAGGCAGCATCATGGAGCCGCCGCCTGTTGTTATGCCCTGCTCGAACAGCCATTCCTTCAGATCTGTCACTGTATCACACCGACTTGTATGCTGGGTCTCAAACAGAAGGCATTATGAAGGGACTGAATGTGGGTTGGACATTATGACATCATAACATGACAGCATAACATTATTACATCATGAGATTGTAATAACATGAGTGATGACGTCACTCACTGATGACATCACTCACTGATGACATCACTATGCTCGAGTTACATCACTGATGAGATCACCTGTGACATCATCAGTGATTAATTTGTGACATCATCGGCCACGCCTTATTTAGACTCCGTGTCTTGTTTTGGATGTGCGACAAGAGAGAGAGACAGACAAACTATGTTACATCGTTTTTGTCATGCATTACAACAAAAGTAACTAGCCTGTTTTGAAAATGTAAGGAGTAGAAAGTACAGATATTTCTGTTAAAATGTAGGGAGTAAAAGTAAAAGGTTGTCAGAAAAATAAATACAGTAGATACCTGAAAATCCTACTTAAGTACAGTAACAAAGTATTTGTACTTAGTTACTTCCCATCTTTGCCCAGACCAGAGGGGAGATATAATCTCTCCACCTAGCCCTCGGTCTGCCCTGTGGTCTCCTCCCAGCTGGATGTGCCTGGAACACCTCCCTAGAGAGGCGACCAGGTGGGATCCATACCAGATGCCCAAATCACCTCAACTGGCTCCTTTCTACGCAAAGGAGCAGCGGTTGTTGCAGTTCAATATTTCTATATTAACTAAATCACACATTTATCATTTGTATAAAGCTCTCAATTCAACATTCTTATCTGTGGTATACAGTATAGCAACATAGTTGTTCCTGCCTTCATGCAGAGTAATGAACCTAGCGAAACCTGAACCTAAGAAAAGAAATGCACAGATCAATATCCGAAAGCGTTGAAAATGATCTTATCTGACTGCACAACATCGAGCACAAGACAAAAAGCTGGGAATTATAAATCCACAGAATGTAGCTTTCAGGGTAAAAACAGCACTGAATAAATGAATGAGTCATCACTGATGGGGGATGATGCCACTCCCTCAGGCTGCCAGTGTGCTAGGATACATTCCAAGAGGATGCCTCTCGTCGGATTAGCATCCCCCCGGGGACCAGCCACTAACGGGCTGAAGTGACAGAGCAGCGGGGCTGGGGAGGCTTCATCATCAGCTCTGTTTCCCTTTAGCACGCCCACGCTGCATCATAACAGCTAGCATAGCATTAAAAACATACTGTTGAGAATAGCTATATGTGTGGGATGGGTGACGATGATGTTAAACTGTTTGTTTTAGCTGTTGCAGTGCATATTCTTCACACAGTCAGCACGCCCATTTTAGCATCTCTGAATGATGAATGTTTTGCTTTTTGTGGGACATTTTGCCTTGTGAGAATTGGTGGCGTGTGAGAAGGGAAGCCAAAAAAGGGAAGGTAGTGAAAGTAGGCTGAAGGGTGAGCTAGGCTCCATGCTGATCAAGGTCAACGCAAACGGGAAATATATGTAGTACTCAGTAAGACAAATAAGGCTCAGTCGATTTGTGTGTTAGTGTGTTAGTAGTGTGTGTGTGTGTGTGTGTGTGTGTGTGTGTGTGTGTGTATTTCTAATGTGTGGTTGCGAAGCATTGCTCTATCTGAGATTTCCTCATATAGGTTACATACAGCAGCAATACATCCTCCACAGGGTCACTGCAGCCGTAGCTCGATAGTTAAACCACTGCGCCTCCTCTGCTTTGAAACGAGAGAGGACGGGTGATGGCTGAAGGACACTGAATCTGTGAACGCTGAACAGCCACACAGAGACGGAGGCATGAGGAGGGAGGCGAGAGGAGCAGGGAGGGGGGCATGAGGATGGAGAGAGGAGGGAGGGAGAGAGAGAGAGGATGGAGAGAGCAGGGAGAGGGGAGAGAGGATGGAGAGAGGAGGGAGAGGGGAGGGAGAGGGGAGAGAGGAGGGAGAGAGGATGGAGAGAGCAGGGAGAGAGGATGGAGAGAGGATGGAGAGAGCAGGGAGAGAGGAGGGAGAGAGGATGGAGAGAGCAGGGAGAGAGGATGGAGAGAGCAGGGAGAGGGGAGAGAGAGGATGGAGAGAGCAGGGAGAGAGGAGAGAGGGGGGAGAGAGCAGGGAGGGGGGCTGTTGCAGAGATATTGCAGATAGGCTTATTCCTCTATATGAGGAGAGAGTCTGGGCAGGAAGTGGTCATAAAAAATAAAACCTTATATGGAGGACAGCAATGCATGCTTCTTTTTGTTTGAAATCTCCAGGTTTTGGGGGCATCAAAGCACTTGCCTTCCACCACGGAGACCTGGGTTCAATTCCCACCAGCGGTACTTGGGGCTTGGTCAGATGTTCCTACAGGTGTGTAATTGTTCCATATTGCATGTATGTACTGCCCATCTATTAACATGTACTGCCCATCTATTAACATGTACTGCCCATCTATTAACATGTACTGCCCATATATTAACATGTACTGCCCATCTATTAACATGTACTGCCCATATATTAACATGTACTGCCCATCTATTAACATGTACTACCCATATATTAACATGTACTGCCCATCTATTAACATGGGCGAGAGTCCATCCAACAGTTTTACCCGATCTGCAACGCAGCCGTAACGCAACATGTACACTGTCTGTAACACAACAGGTCTCCTGCTGAAGTATTCACACCTCCAAAATGCTTTCATTTGAATAGACTCTCAATTGATTTGCAGTCCACATCCCCTGATGGCATTCTTTGAGGAAAAGAAGAATGAATAAGCCCGTCTGCCTGATGGTGGAACAGGCACATGAACTGTAATAATCCTTTGTCTTGTTGACATAGTGTGTGAATGGAGGGAGATAAGGGGCGGGGCCTGCTGGTTTGCCTGATAGTTATGCACACATCAAGGCAAAGTGCTGTGCTGTAAGTCAAGCCTGCAGACTGGGTCAGCGGTCCACAACAACCTGTTCAGACTCACGGCTCACGAGAACATCTCAAACACGTCGGACTGGAAACAGTATGGAGGCCAAAAGACCAAAATGCGTCCTCACTCCTCAGAGCACTTTTTATTTCAACGATAAAAGGAGCTGTCTATCAGCACCACACAAATCAGAAAAGAAAACTGATGGGCTGTCTGCAATAGTCTAATGATCAAATAAATGATTAAAGAACTATAATTCAACAATGGAGAAATGCATTCTCATGCATAATAATTACTTTTTCCCCCACGAAGATCATAATGTTTTGCAAACAAGTTGGCGGCCCATTTGCAATAGCTTCACGGCCCACAGGTTGGGAATAGCTGCACTGGTCAAACTCCATGAAAAGGTGCATTGTATTAGCACATTGTCACTAACAGGTGTATGCATGGCGATGCTCGTAAAGCTGGTTTAACTCTTTTCTACCGGCATTAACGAAACAACTGCTTGCAAGTCCATCACACCTAAAGGGATCAATGTTTTCAAACTTGTGTCAACAGTCCCTGCTGTAACTCACCAATCTCCATCTCGATGAAGGTGGCTTCCTCGGGGAGCGCCCGCGGCAGCACCCCCGGGTCGCTGAAGCTGGTCCTCAGCAGCATCGCCATGACGAAGAGGAAGAGCAGTGCAGCGAAGACTGGGATGGCAGGAGACAGGTGGTAAGTCAGGTAGGGACATCTGTAGGGGAACAACAGGTGGTTGAGAATGAGGAGCCAGTGTGGAAAAAGGGTTGAGTGTATTTAGATCCGGTGAGAGGAGAACATTGGTTTTCCCCTCATTTAGGGATAAACATTGACATAAGCATTCTAGCCACAATTATTACTGTAAATGCAACCGTTTGGCCTTATCGCAGTTATATGACAGAATTACAGGCGGAAGATTATTGCATCTTGCTATATCTTGATTTCATACCAAAACAAATACTCAGAGTTCAAATAAATCTATTTTTACGCGGAGCAAAGATAATTTTCTGCTTCCCGTCGACACACACAAGTATGACTGCAGAGATAACGAGGCGAGCACAACAGAAACAGCAGAGCCCGCTCAGATAACTCACGAGAGGCCATTAGCTGTTCCTAACTCTCAGCCCACAGGGCAGCATGTGCCGACGCGGCGCGACAGGACACGATCATCCATATTGCGACGCAGTGTACTCAGCATCAGGTCATGAACTGAAGAGCTGCCCAGCCTCTAGGCCACACTGAAGGCATGGTGGTGAATCCACAACATTATGCCACACTGCCCTCACCTTCTGGAGGAGAGGAGAAACATTTGCATAAATCCGATTGCCAGGCCAGTGACACTGCAGCCAGCAGGACAGTCTGCACTGCAAACTAAGTGCTGCGACAGAGTGGACAGCAGCAGGACAGTCTGCAGCCAGCAGGACAGTCTGCAGTGCAAAGTGCTGCGACAGAGTGGACAGCAGCAGGACAGTCTGCAGCCAGCAGGACAGTCTGCAGTGCAAAGTGCTGCGACAGAGTGGACAGCAGCAGGACAGCCTGCATCCAGCAGGACAGTCTGCAGTGCAAAGTGCTGCGACAGAGTGGACAGCAGCAGGACAGTCTGCATCCAGCAGGACAGTCTGCAGTGCAAAGTGCTGCGACAGAGTGGACAGCAGCAGGACAGTCTGCAGCCAGCAGGACAGTCTGCAGTGCAAAGTGTTGCGACAGAGTAGAGAACAGCAGCGAAAAAGGCTTCCGCATGCAGTTATTAATAGATAAACTGTCTCCTTCCCATGTGGCAGAGATCATAATATTCATAATGCAACACTTAATGTCATACTACAGGATATGGACACACCTGTGCAACATCCTGTATAAGACTAACAGGGTATTGCATGTCATGGCGTAACTCTGCCCACACAGCTCACATCACCAGATGAAGACTCCATGATATGGAAAATGGAGATTTGTGAACCACTGCAATGCTATATGTGGAGTGAAACATTGCCAAAAGATAGATGTTTATTATTATCAATATAAAAGCCAAATCAGCCTATACATTATATTGTTCATTAGCTGTATCATAACAGTTATCATAACAGCTTTATACATGATATTGTTCATTAGCTGTATCATAACAGTTATCATAACAGCTTTATACATGATATTGTTCATGACCTGTATCATAACAGTTATCATAACAGCTTTATACATGATATAGTTAATTAGCTGTATCATAACAGTTATCATAACAGCTTTATACATGATATAGTTAATTAGCTGTATCATAACAGTTATAACAGCTTTATACATGATAGTTAATTAGCTGTATCATAACAGTTATCATAACAGCTTTATACATGATATTGTTCATGACCTGTATCATAACAGTTATCATAACAGCTTTATACATGATATAGTTAATTAGCTGTATCATAACAGTTATCATAACAGCTTTATACATGATATAGTTAATTAGCTGTATCATAACAGTTATCATAACAGCTTTATACATGATATAGTTAATTAGCTGTATCATAACAGTTATCATAACAGCTTCATACATGATATTGTTCATGACCTGTATCATAACAGTTATCATAACAGCTTCATACATGATATTGTTCATGACCTGTATCATAACAGTTATCATAACAGCTTTATACATGATATTGTTCATGACCTGTATCATAACAGTTATCATAACAGCTTTATACATGATATAGTTAATTAGCTGTATCATAACAGTTATCATAACAGCTTTTGTTGGAGCAGAAATGACTTTATATGGAAGTTGGATTTCACGCAAGATCACGATCACACGACAAATCCATCTTGCCACGCTCCAAATCTATTGGTTGGAATCCGAACCAGCGGTTCGCACCAATCAGCATCCAGAGGCAGCTACGGGCGGGCTTTAGGTGTGACGACAGCATATCGATATGTCTCTTGATAATGGAGCATGCTATGAGTGACCGGCAAACAGTCAATCAGTTAACGGACAAATTCTAAAGTTCCCATCCAAACATATTAAGTGGCGGCCCGGACGTTTCTTTAGCCTCCGCCTTGCACTTTGAGTGCATGGGAGAGAGAGCAGCTTAGTCCAGACTAGCCTCCCGCTAGCGAACGACGATAGCCTGTCAACCCCTGGCAGGGCGTCCAAAAGTCTGCGGTTTGTTAGGCCGCCCATCCTTAAGACTGACTTAACTTCACTCACCACGCCATTTTATTCCATCATTAAAAAAATCACCTGGCTGGTAGAACGCGTACCACTAAGGCTTAGTCCTTCACGTGGCCGCCCCAAATGCCCCAAAAATGATCTTTAAAAATTATCAATAATTATCAATATTGACTGATATGAAATATTTTATGTCGATAGATTTTTTGCTATATCACCCAGCCCTACTGCCAGGTATCTTTTGAAAGCGCCTGCCTCTTTTAAACTGTTTAACGAGCGACTCATTCCCAGATGGTTATGTGAAAACAAACCATCTGGCAGCGTCAGGTCAATCTGTTCTAACAATAGGGAGAATTTATTTGTAAAGTATCAAAACAAAGTTACAAGATACATACTATATAGATTAACATAATATGGACAACACCCATTTATCTAATAAACTAATATAACTAATGATATATCCTATCAATCCCTTTGGGTGAGAAAATCTGAAAGCATGCTTGAAATCAGTACTAATGCATGTTAATATTTTCATTCTGAAATCATCGCTGCTGGTTTAGCTTGATTTGACTGGTTCCAGTGTCATCCATGATTTCCCCCTCGTCTTGTCACTCTGGGTGGCATTTTATTCTCTCACACAACACACACACACACACACACACACACACACACACACACACACACACACACACAGAGGAAATAGAAAAGCAAAGGGACGTCGTAGCAGGGTAAACAAGCGCGGCGCGTGACGGCAGAGAACAAAGTCCACCTGTTCAGCTCACTCTGTAGCTGAGCCAGGTAAGTCAGCATACCTGAGCACTGGCGACACAATGGCACGCTACACCTGCCAGACTGGTCCGATTAGTTTTCCTGTAGTGTCTGATTCACACTAATGGAAAACAAGAGCCGAGATCAAATCAATAGAAATTTCCACTGGTCCGACCGAGCCTGAGATGCGTGTTTGCTCCATTGGTTAGTGCGGAGACAGCAGAGGACAGCCAGTGGGTCAGAGTGAGCAGGCAGCAGTGAGGAGACAGCAGAGGACAGCCAGTGGGCCAGAGTGAGCAGGCAGCAGTGAGGAGGCAGACTGGGTCAGAGTGAGCAGGCAGCAGTGAGGAGGCAGACTGGGTCAGAGTGAGCAGGCAGCAGTGAGGAGGCAGACTGGGCCAGAGTGAGCAGGCAGCAGTGAGGAGACAGCAGAGGACAGCCAGTGGGTCAGAGTGAGCAGGCAGCAGTGAGGAGGCAGACTGGGCCAGCGCTCTGTGGATCATGGGTGTAATTCCAGTAATGATGACTGGTCGGCGTTCAAGGCACACTCCATCATCGCTTCCCATCAACACCCCACGTCCTTCCAGGATGTTACCATTTCCTACGTTTAGTGAGAGCATGGGTGGTACTCTGTGTGCTGACTGTATCTATCACCACAGATGGAACAGAAAACCTCAACTTAAGCAGGTCCTTTATCCATTTGGTGAAATCTCTTTTCATCAACGAGGCTATCCGTCAGACCACAAAAAGACACACACACCTCACGGACCTTCCTCTCTCCCTTACTTGACTCCATCGCCAGAGATGCTCACAAGTCATTTTTTGCAAGTCCAAGTCAAGTCTCAAGTCTTTGAGCTATGGTCTCTGTGGTCACAAGTCCAAGTCAAGTCTCAAGTCTTTGAGCTATGGTCTCTGTGGTCACAAGTCCAAGTCAAGTCTCAAGTCTTTGAGCTATGGTCTCTGTGGTCACAAGTCCAAGTCAAGTCTCAAGTCTTTGAGCTATGGTCTCTGTGGTCACAGGTCCAAGTCAAGTCTCAAGTCTTTGAGCTATGGTCTCTGTGGTCACAAGTCCAAGTCAAGTCTCAAGTCTTTGAGCTATGGTCTCTGTGGTCACAAATCCAAGTCAAGTTTCAAGTCTCTTATGGATGAGCGCTCCATTATCTGCTGGATGCCATCCGGTCTGTTTAGAACACTGCATAGCTAAAACTAAGGGATTCAAAGCATGTAGGCTACTGTATTACCCTCACTCCTTTATCTATTAGCATACAGTTGATCAGTTGACAGTATTATTAGTAGACCTTTCCTTAATGTTAATACACACAAAAATAAAGATTGTTCACAAGTCCCAAATCTCCAAGTCCAAGTCAAGTCTCAAGTCAAGTCTCAAGTCACTCAGGTCTGTATGATTTAAGTGCGACTCAAGTCCAAGTCTCAAGTCCAATTCCCCATCCCTCTGTCCATCTGCTGCAAATCGAACTGATTTGGGTCAAAGTAGTTGAAATGATGCATCTCACCCCTGCCTGCCTTCCAGCTCTTTGGAAGTGACACTGATTAGCCCTCGGCCTGCAGTAGCACTATAACTCCACTAGCAGCAGACTTCACGAGGGGACCATGCGTTTACTGTTGCCTTGATCAGAGCTTGAATTCAGCACCACCTGCTTTAGAAAAGATGGAGTGTGCTCAGTAATCACTTCCAACATCATATTTGCCTGACCTTCCCATGTTTATCCCACCAGCTATATTTAGCTCCCACTTAGTGGACTGCCACAGCAACCATGACAAATCAGCCGTGGACTTCTAGCATTTCAACCCCTGTCCTGAAATACAAGACTTTGAATACATAGAAGAGATAAGGTAAGAAGCGTTTTTCCTGTATGCAAAGCCACCTTGCAGTAGCTCCAGTTATCTGCCTTACCACAGCACGGCAATAATAGGTAACTGAAGTAGGGTGTGAAGTTCACTACATACACTGGAGTCTGTGTGTGTGTGTGTGTGTGTGTGTGTGTGTGTGTGTGTGTGTGTGTGTGTGTGATGGGTGGGAGCTAGGGTACATTAGATACATTAGGAGCATCTACTATACACTTTGATCCGTGTGATTTCCCTGTCAACACAGGATGACATAAGCTCAGAGACGAGAAGAAGCTTCTAAAGTAGGGATCTTGACATATTAAATTCACCTCGACTGCTATAAGCGATAATACCACTCAACCCAAGATCATGTTCAACGTCATGCCTCCTCCTGACGTTTTACCGTTGCTGAAACATGTCCTGTCCTGCCTTTATTAATACTTAACACAGGTGTAATCTGCTGGAAACCTGCACGAATGGCAGAAATGAATGATGCACTTGCTCTGCTGGCACATCCACAGAGGGCCTGTAGGGGCCTGTATACTGTCACTTCCCTCTGTCATGCAAACATCTGTAAACTGGAGGCTCTCTCTGTTTCGAGGGCACTGCTGGGAAAAAGCAGAAGCTCACAAACTCTATTTGCCCTCTCTTCCCCCATCCAGACAAAGACAGAAAAATCACTCAATTATCAACTGTGGTAAATATTATGATTACAGGCTGCTTTCATCCATCTGCTGCAGGAGTCTCAAACAACGTTTACCTTTGTATTATAGTCAGAGTCATGCCTAGACATCCTGCTATGAACACCGGACTGCAAAGATCTGCCCAGAAACATACACCTTTTAATCTCCCTTTTATCTCTGTCTAATCTTAATCCAATGTGTGGATGCATTTGGGAGAGGTTACACTAAAGCTCCATAGGCTAAAATCGGATTTTTAAATCCCTCTGCTTTATTATGCAACAGCTAAATACCAAACGACTGATAGATGAATCAGGAGATGCAGTGGTCATTAAAAAGATATATATCTAAAGTAAATGTGGGATTAGCGATGTTACATCACAGGATCAAAAACCTTCATTAACAATCTATAAAGTGGAATGGAGAATAATGATAAATCTGGTAATGGTTTCATTTCAGGCAAATGAAATACAATCCGAGTGACCTGCCGGCAAGGGGAAAGAGGCACCTATAGAGAGGCAGGAAAAAGAAAATCAATGCACGCCTAACAAGTCCCCACAATACCATAATTATCTGCAAATTGAGTAGAGACTAAGACATTACACCCCCCCCCACACACCCCCCCAAAACAAAGAAAGCTGATGGTATCATCTTGATACAGATCTCCATGGAGAGTGGCAGCATCTATTAGATACAAAACAGATGAACTGAGCAAATGTATTACATTTCCTTCCCAGTATGGTGTGCATGTTAGGGGCAAAATCACTTCACCCTCCGCAGGAAAACCAGCACACTCCTCTTGGCAGGACAAAGGCTGTAGATCATGGTCAGTGTAAATGGGAGCATGTTCTCCGAGCCGGGCGTAAATCATCCTATTGGCTGGTTAGCCTGGGGCCAGGAGGAGCCACGCTTCTGATTGGCTGACGGGGGGAGACGGGGTAGGGGAGAGACGGCTAGGGAAGCTCTGTTACTAGATCTGCTCCCACCGCACTCACTCTGCTCGCTCAGCACTGCACTCCTCCCCCTCCTCCTTACAGGCTCTCATTTGAGGAAGCAGACATACTATAACCCAATTTTGGTGATTTTTTTTTTTATGTTTTCACTACAACTGAAGGATTACTACAGGCTTATATCGAAATGATTTGACCATCCTTGGGCGTATAAACCCTTTCAAACTCAACTATCGATTATTTCCATTATAAATGAATCTATTGTGGTTTTTATTAATCGATTAATCATTCAGTCTACAAGATGTCACAAATTAACAGAGCCCAAAGCGAACCCAATGTTCAAGGTACAAGGTTTTCATTGGACGATATACATGTACATAAAGGACACACACACACACACAAAGGATCACACTCATTACATGCACATACACTTCCCTGGCTGCACAGACGCACAGATGACACACTGTCCTTGTGTGCCAGACTCCTGCTCCTTCATCCAACCTCCATAGGTGGCACGCACACACACACGCACCCACGCGCACACACACACACACACACACACACACACATGCATGCACGCACCCACACACACACACACACGCAGACGCACACGCACACCCAGTGAACATCCCCCAGGCTGTGAGCGAGCCTTCTGGGACACGCACTGTAGCATATCAGCCAAGAGACTATAAAAGCCTTCTTGCTATCATAGGTAAGCTCTGATTCACAGCATAAATAATACCCAGTGTAATTATGTAAAGTCCCATTAAAAAAATTGGGCCAGTGGATAATAGAACCAACAAGCTAAGGACAAGCAATCCTTGAATTCTGCCGAGCAAGAAAAAGACAGGCCGGAACCACCTCTTCAGTGACTAATTTGTTTGGCTCTTCCTAATTGGGCTTTCCGATTGTGCCTTCATTTCCGCAATTTAGCACAAGCGCTGCCCAGAGAAGCCTTCCTGCACGGCACGGCCTACTGATGGCTAATGATAGAAATGAGATGTCTACTTGGCTGTTGTTGGACATGAGCCAGCCCTTACCCCAAGACACTGCCCTGAGCCAGCCCTTCCCTCCAAGACACTGCCCTGAGCCAGCCCTTACCTCCAAGACACTGCCCTGAGCCAGCCCTTACCTCCAAGACACTGCCCTGAGCCAGCCCTTACCTCCAAGACACTGCCCTGAGCCAGCCCTTACCCCCAAGACACTGCCCTGAGCCAGCCCTTACCTCCAAGACACTGCCCTGAGCCAGCCCTTACCCCCAATACACTGCCCTGAGCCAGCCCTTACCCCCAAGACACTGCCCTGAGCCAGCCCTTACCTCCAAGACACTGCCCTGAGCCAACCCTTACCCCCAAGACACTGCCCTGAGCCAGCCCTTACCACCAAGACACTGCCCTGAGCCAGCCCTTACCCCCAAGACACTGCCCTGAGCCAGCCCTTACCACCAAGACACTGCCCTGAGCCAGCCCTTAACCCCAAGACACTGCCCTGAGCCAGCCCTTACCACCAAGACACTGCCCTGAGCCAGCCCTTACCCCCAAGACACTGCCCTGAGCCAGCCCTTACCTCCAAGACACTGACCTGAGCCAGCCCTTACCCCCAAGACACTGCCCTGAGCCAGCCCTTACCCCAAGACACTGCCCTGAGCCAGCCCTTAACCCCAAGACACTGCCCTGAGCCAGCCCTTACCCCCAAGACACTGCCCTGAGCCAGCCCTTACCCCCAATACACTGCCCTGAGCCAGCCCTTACCTCCAAGACACTGCCCTGAGCCAGCCCTTACCCCCAAGACACTGCCCTGAGCCAGCCCTTACCCCCAAAGACACTGCCCTGAGCCAGCCCTTACCCCCAATACACTGCCTTGAGCCAGCCCTTACCTCCAAGACACTGCCCTGAGCCAGCCCTTACCCTCAAGACACTGCCCTGAGCCAGCCCTTACCTCCAAGACACTGCCCTGAGCCAGCCCTTACCCGCAAGACACTGCCCTGAGCCAGTCCTCACCCCCAAGACAGCCCTTACCCCCAAGACACTCCCCTGAGCCAGCACTTACCCCCAAGACACTGCCCTGAGCCAGCCCTTACCCCCAAGACACTGCCCTGAGCCAGCCCTTACCTCCAAGACACTGCCCTGAGCCAGCCCTTACCCCCAAAACAGCCCTTACCCCAAGAGACTGCCCTGAGCCAGCCCTTACCCCCAAGACACTGCCCTGAGCCAGCCCTTACCCCAAGACACTGCCCTGAGCCAGCCCTTACCCCCAAGACACTGCCCTGAGCCAGCCCTTACCCCCAAGACACTGCCCTGAGCCAGCCCTTACCTCCAAGACACTGCCCTGAGCCAGCCCTTACCCCCAAAACAGCCCTTACCCCAAGAGACTGCCCTGAGCCAGCCCTTACCCCCAAGACACTGCCCTGAGCCAGCCCTTACCCCAAGACACTGCCCTGAGCCAGCCCTTACCCCCAAGACACTGCCCTGAGCCAGCCCTTACCCTCAAGACACTGCCCTGAACCAGCCCTTACCCCCCAAGACACTGCCCTGAGCCAGCCCTTACCTCCAAGACACTGCCCTGAGCCAGCCCTTACCCCCAAGACAGCCCTTACCCCCAAGACACTGCCCTCTGTTCTCACATCGACGCCACAGTGAAGCTAAGCCCACATGAAAGGAACACAGCATCCAATCCAAGAAAACTACAGCCACAAATGAGGCACAAGCAAACTGTGGTGCATTATTTGGCCTGTGGCTGTAACATGGTTTTCTTAATAACACAAAACACAATGATAAAGCTGAACATTGCAGGCCCTGTTTTGGTCCTGTCCTGCAGCTTAATAGGGATGCACTGCATGGGCTAGGCCGGGGTTTACATCCCATAGGCCTACAGTACAGTAGCCTATGCATTGGGCCTAATTTATCACGCAAAATACACATGCATTTACACAAAGACTGTTTTAAATACACTATCAAACTCATTTCTTCATAAAATTTGATTGTGGGTCTTAGGAAAAGGTGGCAATGGCATACATATTGTGTGCATTAAATAGATTGAATAGATTCAATAGATAGATTAAATAGAATATTTTATCAGTTTTCAACCTTTTACACATACAGAGATATTGATAAATGAAGGCCACGGTAAGGTGCTTTGAATAAAACCAAATTTCATGCATTACTATACCACTCCAGCTGTGTCTCCAGCTGTGGAATTAGAGTGAGGTTATGATGACTATGTTCTAAATTAAACCAAGGAAAAATATTCCACTATTCATCCATAGACATATCTAATACCAATGCTTACTGCATTATTCCTGCTATTATAGTTGCATGATGCCAGTTTGCAGATGCATCAAAAATCTCAGAGCGTTTCTGCAGAAGACTATTACTCTGTCAGCAGCATGGCAGAGGTTTCAATCAGATATGTCTCAAATTGCCCTGTAATGGTGAGTTTGGAATTACCCCCCACCCCCCCGTTGTCCGGCTCAGTCTCCATGTTAATATCCATTCCTCCCCATGAGAGATAATCACACTCAACTGTAATATGAATGTAGCCTGCTAACGACCCTCCGGCCATTAGTCACCGCAGGGCCTCCTCCCGCAGTATCAGTCTCTCTCTCTGCCCCACGCCGGCAGTATCAGTCTCTCTCTCTGCCCCGTGCCGGACAACAGCTCCTTCTGTCCGGAGCCACAGGCCAGCAGGCTGCCATTACAGCGCCGAGCGGACAGAGATGCGATCGGGCTTGGCACTGGAGAGAGCAGCTACTAGTCTTCTCTCTCCTCCCAGCTCCTCTTGACCCACAGTCAAGAGGAGTTAGTGTTACAGGGCAACACCTTGTGCTAACTCGTGCTGCTCGATTTGTGGGTTGAATTTAAAAGTGTGTGTGTGTGTGTGTCTGTGTCTGTGTCTGTGTGTGTCTGTGTGTGTGTGTGTGTGTGTGAGTGAGAGAGAGAGAGAGAGAAGAGAGAGAGAGAGAGAATGTGGGGCCTTGAACAGAAGCAGTAAGGATGATCTTTATTAAAATGATTCAAAATCATGTTCTATCATTTAAAACGTGCCCTTCTTCCTGCCACGGTACATCCTGATAGGCTGGGATTGGGCCCACATGGTTGTGTGTGTGTGTGTGTGTGTGTGTGTGTGTGTGTTGAGATAATGGGTCCATTGGGTTGTGCTAGTGGGTTGAGACAGAACTGCTGAAGCAACAGAAGACATAAGCGAGAGGCTCTTTCACTGGACAGCAGCGGTTATTAAATATTAAACGCTACAGTATGTGGTCAATTGTATACCTTTGCCCTAGCAGGAGTTCAATTTTGAGCAGGGAAACAGGCGAGCACAGTGCCGTTTGGGAGCTTATCAAAATAGGAAATTACTGTTTATTGCTGATGAGGCGCGTGCAGTACAGTAGGTTACAGGTCAGATAACAGTGTGTTATATCATCCAAGAAAACCATTAGGAGAAAGAATTATAGGGATATTTTAAGAAATTAGGCTATAAAGGCACATAAATATCCCAAATTATACCATAATAGGTCAGAAAATGTGAACTACTACAGAAATAGTAACAGATTAAAATAAACAGCCTACCATAAAGTAGGATATGGATGACTATAACTAAGTAGTGCCACAGACAAAATGCAAGTCACTACAGCAGCATTATTTGTCATATGTGGCCCCTGACCACTGCTCATTGACACTGCAGTAAGTAAGAAGTGAGGTTTTAAAGGCCGTTACTTACTCGAATGCAAAGAAGAGGGCGCAGGTCCCGACGATGAGGAAGAGGGTGAGATAGAAGACGCCTTTCTGCCGGGCCATCATCACCCGGCCGTCGCAGCAGAAAGTGTTTTTTCCCGGGAGCTTTTCCCATTTTCGCACCTTTCGTGTTATCATCACCGCCGACATGGTGCCACTTGTCAATATAGTCTTGTCAATATAGTCCTTCTTTGGTAAATGAGAAAATTGCTTCAAAATAGAAATGTGGTGTCAATCTTTTATATTTACTGCTCTAATTTGCAGGAGTTACAGTAGCCTAATAGGTGGTGTTATGTGCTATAGCCTACTGCAACGATGTATTGAGACAATAAACTGCTGATGATGGAGCTGATAGCATACACCCCTTGCTAGTCAAATACTGTTGAATCAAAGTGTCACACAATCCACTGGCAACAAAGAAACGACTGATTCAACACCAATAGTGATTTCTCGACAGGGCGACGACTTTGAAACATTTTTTCTTTTCATTTCAGTGTCGCAGTCACATCATCAACAATCATTTAATCCATATTTCTAGTCAAGTGCTTCTCCTCTTACTGCAGCATGTCAATCCAGTGGCTGGACTCCCACACTGCTGAGGGGAAAGGGGGGAAATCACAACACCCTGCTGTCCAGTGGATATTGCAATTTAGTAGCTGAAATTCATCCAAAAGCTTGCGGCAGAGCTTTCCCACACGAAGCGATAAAATCCAGTCTTGGTTCTTGCATTGGGAGAGCGGACCTTGACCGGTTGACGTTCATATCATCTCGATAAATCATAAATGATCACACAGGCGCACTCAGTGTCCACATATGCGACTGTCACCATGCGACTGGAAATTATCATTAAGCCTCTTCCAAAAAAATAAAAGCAGGACTCCGTCGAAGCGAGCGGGGAATTAAAAATATTCGCAGCCTGGATGATAAGGTGTATTTGCTCTGCTTTTTTCCCGCAGGATACGAGCTCTTGGTTTAGTCAATGGCAGCAGGAAACACGCCTAGATTGAAATGTCTATTCTTAAAGGGGCAGAACAGGTAAAACGAAAAGGAACAAAGGAGATCAAGCCAGGTCCCATTCAAGGCATATTAATATGCAAAATCGCTAGCCTGTAGTATCACCCAGGGGAGTTTTATTAATTAAGATAATTATTTAGACACTTGATGCATTTTTTCTGGTCTTGAGGTTATTATCCCTGAAGTGTTGTTGCTCCATTTGCAGTCTAAATGCTCCTGTCAGAGGTGGACACTGAGCATGATTCATGTTAATTAGGCTACCTTTCACTATAATATTTGAAAACATGAGCGGCCATGATGAATGTAAATTAAGTGTTTTCAATCAAGTGAGCCATTATTTGCATCAACAGATATGCTTTTGGAGATTGAATTGCAAAATATTCTTTGTGTCCCTTATAATATTAGAATTAATTCTGACTACTTAACTCTTTGCATCTCTCATGTCGTTTCTGCTCAGTTTCCCTTTAAACTTGAATTAGTTCCACTCCCCCCCCCCCACCCACAGGCATTGGCCATTATAGCCTAAAGACAACCATCCATCCTTTTTATTCTAGGTATTAGAAAGAAATCCCATAATCTCATATCTTCATAAATATTTAGAAGTCAATTATTTCACAAGAAGAACTCAAAGTTCAAATTGATTTTAATATTTAATGCAGATTGCTTTTACTGAGTTAGCCAGCCTTTTGCTTTTTGAACATCAGATGGGGGTCAAGTTTGCATAAGGTACAGTGGAGGAAACAAGCGTGAGGCTTTAGGGAACAGTTTCATCAATCTGGAAATATTTGCAGGTTTTCAAGGTGTTTAACATCAATTTACAGATGGAAGCCTATGGTGAATAAAATGGCAAACCAAATGATCAGCTAATGGAAAAAGATGCCAAACAACCCCTACCAAGTCAAAGACAGATAATGTTACTTTCTCAAATCTCTGTTGTCACAAACTTTATAGAGCCAATCCTTAAAATGAATGCAAAGCCCTCTCCCAGAAATCTCTGGATTTTGATTCTAGCTTGAAATATGTTTCTAATAATTTAGGTTAGCCTACCCTTTTAAGGCTTTAATAACTCTACTCCTATTCAATAGCCAATCCCTTTTGTTGGCAGCTGGCCCCGAGCAGGGCAACAGATATATTTCCTTTCAGAAGTCATGCTACTCACCTCTTACCCTTTCCCCCCATTACTGTAGATTAAAACTGAATTCACACAAAATTATCTCAAGACATGGTTTAGCCCTGATCCAACTCCATATGAACTGAATTACAGTCTCACTCTCAGGTCTAGTTCACTGTTAAATCTTCCAGTTAAAGTCTATCAGTGATCAGACATTTACTTTTTTTAACCTTTTTGTGGGGAAATTATAACAGTATTATAATAAAAAGTAATATTATGATGGTTAAATATTGGTTCAACTTAGTCACACAGCTATAATGGCCTTACACTTGCTATACAGATGCAGGGAAATGGCACTTTATCAGGAGCAGCAGGGGAGGCTGTGGTGTGGACATAAATGACTCAGGAGACCAGTCAGACATCCTTCTTCCTGGCGGAAACTGCAGGACTGGACGCAATGAACCGGTCGAGCCACAGCTACTGTACATCACTTCAGCCAGGATTCCTGCTATTTACATCTGCACCAGAGAGGATGACATTAGTATGCCTAATAGCCTACATGATCTGTCAGATGTTGCCTTAGCCAAACTGCATATCAAATAGGCTATAATGACTGCAGGCAGCTAAAAGTCAGACTTATCATTCTAATGGCAATTTTCATTACATGAGGAGTGGATTAAATGCAGAGGGGTGGGGCAGGTTCATCTCAAGGTGCTCTGAAGTGACAGGAAACTGAGAGCTTATGAGGTAGCATGACAAATGTATCTGTGCTATTTGAGAAATAAATTGTATTAACTTACAATGTTCTCTCCATGAGACGATTAAAATCTGACACCTTGACAAGGCAGAAGTTTGTGTTCTGCATCAGTGGAAATGGTTCTTCATACAGTGATAAACAGTAACTACATATTTGTACTCAAGTACTATACCTTACTTTGTGTTTTACCTTTAAAAACTTGTGGTTGAAATTAGCCTACATGAAACCAATTTGGCATGAAAACATTAAAAGCAGGAAGTATAACGAAGACATAACGCTACTAAAATATGACACAACTTATTTTAAAGAATTGAAAACCTTTCTGCTTTATTGTTGAAATGTGCAACTGAACAGGACCAATGAGGTTTTATAATAGACCCAGGACTACCCAGACCATGGATGACCCAGACTGCCAACTACAGTACATTGACTTTCATGAGCGTTTGGACGTTTGTCTCCACCTACTGGCACAAGGTGGCAACTTGTCCAAAGTAGCTCGCTCGCTGGCTTGCAATTTATTTATATTTTACAAATAAGTATGTTGTGTCTTCAATCTCTAATCAATGTCTATAATACAACCACATGCTAGCTTTTTCATGGGTTCTTATCCGGAGTCAGAAAGATTAGAGAGGGTAAACTGTTTTAATATTAACGCTAAAGTTATGTTTTAAATAGTCCGTCCTACATAATAATCCGACTAGAAACATGCTCCGGTGTTTATGTTGGGTCGCAGCACTTGCACATCGTGTGAACTAGCGTTAATTTTCTACAAGTTATTTTATGTCAGATATTATTCGTGTATGTTTCTTGAATGTAAATGGACAGTGTCCCATGTCTTCATGTGTCGCAGTGTCAAGCACAACAGTTCAGGTAATCAGCGTGACAGTTACTAGCTGCTGGGTTAGCTAGCAGTTAGCATGGGAACCACTAGTTTGTAGGCAGTGGGAACAAAAAGGTTGATTGATAAAACGGCTGAATACGTTTGCTGTGGCTTTTTGTACGAAATTTTACGCTACCCTATAAATGTTTGTTTTTTCTTCAAAGGAAACATTTGCAGTCCCGAGGCGCTCTGGACCTGAGGTTCTGCTTACAGAAAGAATGTGATGGGACTGTACTTTTGCCCATCCTACCATCCTGTCTGTCACAGCTTGATCTACAATCCCTCCAGAACAGAGTGGCTTCAAATAGTATTTGTGAAATTGTCTGGAGTCAGGTAATGGGCGATTTGTTTCACTTCAATATTAGCATCAGACAATAATTTCATTGCACATTGACAGTTTTAATATGCAACTGTTGTATATGTCCTGCTTTCACAACAGGCTCCTCGGCAGTCAAAGAGGGAGAGGGGGAGGTCATTTGGAAGTAAACTAGTGAAAATCCTACAGGGGGTGTTGGAGTCACATGGAGAAAGATGGACAGAGGACCTGAGTGGGGACATTCCCCACAGCTGCCAGTGGCATGGAGACCTAGCCCTACTTGGAGACAACAGTTTCTCTCTGCCAGTATGGAGGAAACTTGGTATTGACTAAAATTTATGCTATTGTGCTTTTGTCTGTTCAAGACGTGTGCAACGTAATTGACTGGGATACATTTATTTATATAGGCATTCATCCAAGGTATTTACAGAGAATGAACCTACCTAGATCTGTCTAATCAATAATAACAATAATAATAATTTATTGCATTTTTGTTCTCAGCACCTTCCTAGATACTCAAAGCGCTTATCAGGGGAGGGCGGGGGGGAAACTCAACTCTTCCACCCCTGATGTGTAGCACCCACCTGGGTGATGCATGGCAGCCAGACAGTTTGCGCCAGAATGCTCACCACACATCATCTATTATGGTGGAGAGTAGAGGGCTGAATGTGCCAAGTAAGTAACAAAATGATGCAATACAGGATGCAACAAAATTAAATACAGGGAAACAAAACAAAGCACCAAGATAACCTTATTAGGAGAAGAAAAAAACTTTGGCAGGCAAATTCAAAGAGGGACCTCCCACCAGCGCAGCTAAGCATAATGGGTGCAAAGACAAAACATAAAAACAAACAGTAACAAGGATAAGGCTTTTTTATAATTTTTTTATAATGTTTTATTATTTATTTATTTTTCTAGATCAAGAGCTCTGGAGTGCAGTGGCAAAAGGTCTGGGAGCAAAGCGCCTGGCAAAGATGAGTCGAATCTCCAGCGATGGATTCAGATCTCCTGTGGTGACGATGCTGCTGGGAGAGCACAGCTGGGTGACACATACAGACAACGGCATCAAGTAACTCACAGTCCTAATCAATCAGTACTGTTGATTTAGCATTTGCGAACTGTTATATGCAGCTAGTAATAGTACACGGATTGGAAACTGTTAAAACTTGTGAAGGAGTCACAATATGTCAAGTTGCCTGTGTCAAAAACCTCCAATGTTTTTTCAGGTATGAGTTTGACGTCACCAAATCCATGTTCTCAGCTGGAAACATAACAGAGAAACTACGGATTGCGGCTTTTGACTGCAGAGGGGAGACTGTGGTGGATTTGTACGCAGGTAATAAAACCATTTTCAATACATTCAGGCTATAACAGTTTTTACTGTGGGCAACAATTCAATATTATAGGCACCTTTCTGTGGGATTATATCACGATGATGTAATGACATTGTGATACTGTAATACACAATTCCCTTCTCTAAATTGATCATAAAAAGCACCTGAACACTATGAAACATATGAAGGAATATTATGAGTTTTGTTTGCCATCACACTTAACATGGTAACCAATACTGTGATATATATTGATATGGGGGGGATCCTTATTGATATTTGATATGATGCTGTTTTTGTTATGTACAACTGTTCTCAGGTATTGGATACTTCACTCTCCCATATTTGGTGCATGCGGGAGCCAGCCATGTTCATGCTTGTGAGTGGAACTCAGATGCTGTCGAAGCTCTAAAGAAAAACCTGGAGGGAAACGGAGTGTCAGATCGCTGCACTGTTCACCAGGGAGACAATCGACAAGTAAGAGTCAAACATCCTTTCACTTATGACTCGTGTCATTGTCGATACACAATGACAGTTTGAGCTCTGCCTCCGTTTTAACGGATTAGTTCACTATAGATACCGTCAGTGTCTCGTCATAGACGCGTGTTCAATGGATCAGCGTGGGGTAAGTAAATCCTCCCGTTTTTCCAATGCAGCAGAGTTAGCATTTAGCTGCTAGCCCAGCCCAGGCAGACAGGATCAGGGATTCAACCCCCGCAGTGAACGTAACATCTGAACAGACGTGTATGTACCTGCTTTTGAATCCCCGATCCTGTAGTGTAGAGGCACAGCACCATCCTTTGGTGAGTCAGCCCATTGGGGTATATGGGGGGTTTTACCCCACCATCTATTCTCGCGCACCAGCCATAGTAACATTTTGTGGGCGTTCCCACAAAGACCGACTGTATCTATTCAGTCAGGAGGGTTTCAGTTGACTGAGCGTTTATAACTAGTGCCTGTTCACTCACTGGCTCAATAAGGCCCCGATCAGACGGCGCACCGCACTGCCTTTTTCGTTGATTTGCCTACAGTTTAAAAAACAATAGCCGCTTGCTGCGTCTTTTGTTCATATGCAACCACCGAATCACTGTCCTAAGGTGTCCTGTGAATTGAATGTTCATTTCACAACCATAAGTCGTCTCCAATGTGTTATGCTGCCTTCAAATGGAACTCATGAGCTCGTGTTTTACGACATGGTTATGACATGGGAAGTTGTGTACATGATAGGTGGAGGCCATATCATATCCTAGGTTGTCTCCATCACTTTTCAACACAAAGTGATGCCCTTGATCCACCTGACAGGTGTGGCATATCAAGACGCTGATTAAACCGCATGATGATTACAATATTGCTGCCTTCAAATGGGGCTGTGTTTACCATGTTCATGAGAAGAGTCCATATCAACGCCCCCTCCTTTGGTATTCACCACTTCGGAAGTGGAAATCTTATGACACGGGAAGTGTACTGTAACTGTACACAACTTGCCATGTCGTAACTCGTAACCATGTCCACATGCTCACAAGTTCCATTTGAAGGTAGCATAACACATGGTAGAAAAATGAACATTCAATTCACCAGCACTGGTGATCATTCCTGCAGTCGGCATGCTAATTGCATGCTACCTCAAAACTTGCAACATCTGTGTCATTGTGTTGTGTGATAAAACTGCACATTTCAGAGTGACCAGCCCATGCATGTGCATGTGCAATCATCATGCTGTTTAAACAGCACCTTGTTATGCCACACCTGTCCAGTGGATGGATTATTTCAGCCCAGGACTCACTAACATGGATTTAAGCAAATTAGTGAGCAAAATGTGAGAGAAATAAAACTTTTGTGTGCATAGAAAAAGTCTTAGATCTTTTATTTCATCTCATGAAACATGGGAGCAAAAACAAAAGTGTTGCATTTATATATTTTTTCAATACCTGCCCACCCTCCCCCATTTACAAACTCAAATACTGTTGCTTTCCATTTGTACCAACCGATACTTTTATACACAGAAACTCGAGCCAATATAATGGTTGGTTGATTTCCCCCCCCTAGCTCCCACTGTGTGATCTCGCTGACAGAGTGAACCTAGGCCTCATACCGAGCTCACAGGACGGCTGGCTCGTCGCCTGTCGCCTGCTGAAGAAAACAACCGGAGGCATTTTACACATTCACCAGAATGTCACCTCACCGCTACGGAACCCAGCGCTCGCTCCAGCTACGAGTGAAGCAGCCCAGAGGGCTTCTGGCGAAAAGATTGACAGAGAGGGTTGGCATGACTGGGCCCACGACACGGCCGGCCGCATCGCCTCTTTGTTAGAGGACATCACTGGTGCCCCGTGGATAACCAACATCCAGCACATAGAGCATGTCAAATCATACGCACCTCATGTTCACCACGTTGTGCTGGACTTGGAGTGCAGACCGCCCTGAACTGAACAGACTAACATAGACACAGATTTATTTTTTTATTTTGTCATGTTCTTATTTAAATCCACCATACATGCAAGCCAAACCACATAACAACAAGGCTAGGTTGAAACCTAACGTGGCTGGTCGGTTTGAAATTGTAGCAGCCTTGCACATTTGTTTACCAGGCAGGCATATTTTGTTACCCCACTTTTGTGTGTCTGTCACAACAGCTAATGTCTACAACTAATTAATGGCCAATGTGTAGGGTGTTTACGATGATGAAAAATGTGAAAATGGAAAAGACTGTGAAACTCAATTGCTCTAAAAATGGCCTACTTCCACCAATAAAATGTGATGACAAAAGATTATCCAGCAGTGCACTTTTCTTCTGATTTTTGTGGAAATCAAACCCACGTCATCACAAAAGCTTCCTAGGTGACTTAGCAGTTAATTTATCAGTGAACATCAAACACACAAACTTCAGTAGTAACTCCAAATAGGTTGAAAGCAAGAGTGGATAAGCATCATGCCATCAGCTGAGCACAGAATCCCTCTCCCTTATAAGGCAATTATCCAGCAAACGCCAACAAGTGCCACTCCCGTAGTCCAAAGAAAACACCATAAATTGTAAAATTCAGACACTTTTCAGTGAAAGGCGAACGGGCACTGCCTAAAAAGCTTAATAGTACATTTCAATGTATAACAGTTGCTATACTCCAGAGCAGGAATAACATGCCTTGGAGTGCCAAGAGTTTGCATGGTTTCATTCCAACCATACACCGTCTGAGTTCACTCTCAGCAGCATAACCTCAACCAGCGAGGAGGAACTAATGAGTGAAATTACCTGCTAGACCAGTGGCTCTCAACCATGTGCCATAAACAGCCCATCTCTGTGCTAATCATTGAAATCTGCCTGACAGAACCATACAGCTCCTGACTGCAAGTGGTCAGTTTCCTCTGTGCTTTACCAATGCCCAAACTAACTGCAGCAATATCCAGACATATTGACCTACAATGTATATGTATGTATTTGGTATTGCTGGAAAGGTTGTTTTGGAAACTAGGATCACACACTTAAAAGCAGTATACCATACTATATATACTTTACCATTCATCTCATATGGATTCAATTAACCTGTAAGCTGAGAACCTCTTCAGATCTTGACTACTTTTAGTCTGTCATTTCAGACAAAAAGTGCAAGTCATTCAGTTTTCAAACACAAAATATACGGTTACAAATTCCCTAAAGGCTTGAGCATGAGTATCCTGATAATAGAGCAGTGATAGTCGCGCAGATTTATTCATTAACTCCCCTCAATGATGTTATATATTTTGCTGTACTAAAGTGATTTCAAAATGCATTAGGCCTATTTTGTTTTACATTGATGTAAAGTGCTATATTCAATCCCTCAAAATCAGAGCTGACTTATTTTCAGAGCCTACAAATTTCAAGTAATGGTGCAAATTGCATTAGGTCACATTGCTATCCAAAACTAATCTTAAGGGTTGTGAATAATCTATTTTTTATTTCAAAATGGACAGCCTTTCTTTAAGACATGTTACTATGTTTGTGTTTTACCATTACTATGAATGTCGACATGATGTTCAGTGGTAATATTTACTCTAATACAGATCATAATATGAGATTACTTCCATATTGTACACAGACACACCCCTTCCCTATTCCCTGTTTTTTTTGCATCCACACCCAATGAGGAAAATGGCTCACTTTCTAGATTTATATAATTATAACTCTGTCAATTATTGCATTGCACACGTTATGGTGTACATTTAAAATAACCTAACAAACCCTCTAAATGACCATTTTACTCCAACGCCTCCTCTGTGGGTTAAGAGCTGATCGCAAAGTGCATATTTTTCCACATCCAGTGCGACTGCAGGACATTATGCACGGTGCACCTGTGACCTGGCATGGAAAATGTTCAGAGGCGCTGCTGCGCCAAACTTTCCTCAGTCTCCTTATCTTCCGGGACTTGGGTCAGAAAGTCAACAGTTTGAGAGACAGACGGGAGGCAAAAGGAGGGAAAGACTGGATAGTATAGCCGCGTGTTGCCTCTGAGGAAGGTGAGTCAGCCTATTTACAAGCACACAACACTATTATTACTTTAAATGCGGTGTGAATCTATCGTCTCTACGGGTTTAAATTCCTCTTTTGTTGCATTTTGTGAGAAATTCCTCGCCGTCGCCCGTAGTGACGCAACGTTATCCTAGGGAGGAGGGGGTGAAGTGAAGTCAACTTTAAACAGCAGCAGCCAGCAGGTGAATGTAATTTTCTCTTAATTAGCGCACTTGTTTGCTGCTTTGCTGCTTTCTATCTGTTATCTTGTGCTTATACAAAACATTGTCTCCGCTTCCAAGTCTGCAGCCCGTAGCCTACACTTGGATTAGCGCAGCTCTTTGCTTTTATGAAGTGAATATCGGGGTTTTGAGTTATCTTATTTTCCGTGAGTTGTAATCACATTTTGATCTTTGACAGTTTATTTATAGCTGATTGGTGTGTTCTTAAAACATGATTTTTAATCTGCCGACTTGCACTAGAGTTTTATGTTTTGTTTGTTCAATGCAAATTAAGACTAGCGTTCGCATACCACTAGTAACATTTATACACGTTTATTTTCATGGTAATTTGACACATGACATAATTTGTATCACAGACACTGATGTTTGTATGCTTGCACTAATCCTTGGAAAAACGTGTGTCCACCTGAAGTTGTCTCAAACAACCTGTGTGTGTGTGTGTGTGTGTGTGTGTGTGTGTGTGTGTGTGTGTGTGTGAGTGTGTGTGAGAGGGATCATTCTACATTTTCTTTTCTTTTTTTAAGAATTAATCCAGTCAATGCAGTCTCTTCCTGCATGCACTGTTTCCTTGAAGATTATCCTCTCGTCAAGTTGCCTTGCCGGTATTATTCAGATGAACCCTGAGTCAACTGGCCTCAAGTGTTCAAACAATGAGGAAAAGGTTCTACTTTAAAGTATAGGGTGTTCCTCCCCCCGATATTTAATCATTTCTCCCACCTTCTTAAACACTTCTTTCATTGAGGCTGTTCATATGGAACATTCATATTCAAATGGGAAGATGGCAGAGGACAAGCTTGATGTTATAATTATGATTAAACAAATGGTTTATACTGGAGAGCTCCACCCGGCTCTCTGTATCCTTAGAGGGTGGGAACCTTCGTCATATGCTGAGCTCATGTTGTTTCTGCCTTTGCCACTCTAAACCACCTTTCACCCTGCTTGGCTCTGTGGGATTTTTAATCCTCCAGCATCCTGGTTCCTTGACATTTAGAAAAATCGTTTTGGACAAATTTTTCCCATGTTTCCCATAAGTCCTCTCAATATGACATGATTTTCACAGGCTGCATATGCAGAGTAGTGGAAAAATTTCAACCAAACGATTCTTTTACCTTTTCAGGTTTGTTTTGATTATCAGAATCAGAAAACTTTATTGATCCCCGAGGGGAAATTGAGTCAATGCAACAGTTGCTCACACTCAGGTAGCGATAATATAAACAGAGACAAGAGGCATAGGAATATACCATAAATACAATAAGATAAAATAAATCATCCTTATCAAGGATCACAGGAGGCCTAGAGGCTGAAAACTATTCAATATTTCACAAAACAAACTAGACATATTTGTATTGTAGAACAGTTTGTTCCCTCTTATCTCATAAATCATCTAACAAGTTGTCACAACTCTCAAGTTTTCTTGTGACCTGTTGGGGAGGGGAGGGGAGGGGGGGGGGGGGGTCCTGACCCACAGAACCACCGGTCTAAAGGCCAGTGTTGATTTGTTTTAAATACAATTTCAAATATGCTAATTGATTTCAAGAAATAGCCTACTTTTTCAAATTCTGAAAGTACCACAAAGCTGATGGGAGTTGACATTATGTAGAGTTTCCATGAATTGTTGTGTCATCTAATGATTTGATATCAGGCAGTGGCTGCCTTGTCCTTTCCTTAAAGACACGTCTCCAGCATAGTCTGGTTCAAATCATCCTGGTCACGCGGCCTCACATTCTGTTTCGCTCGACTGCAACAGAATGCAAAGTCCCGTGAACAGCATGGTTTTAACCAGGCTATCTCCAGCAGTGATGGGACGCTGGCAGCAGACTTCGCTACATGGAGGCCAACAGGAAGGGAGTAGGGTCACTGCTGTCTACCAGTCACTTTATCAGGACAGCACAACTGTCCCTGCCCATGTGTGTCTCCCTCAGTGCAAACATCTAGTCACCAAGTTCCTCCTCTTGCAGCGGAGTGCTGTGCAGCTCTGAGCTCAGTCTTCAGACAGGCTCTCTCTGTTAGGAGCTAGGGTCAGAGAGGTTCTGTTCCCTCTGTAGGGTTTTTCCATGTTTGTTGCCTTATGTGACTTCTTTTCCATCTTAATTTTTTTAAGTATTTATTGGGTATTTAACTGTTTTCCAGCAGTTACAAGGTATATAGACAGTCGACTACTTTCCCATCTCAAACCATTCTTTGTCTACTGTTTTGTCTTCAAGAGCCTTCTGTCCTAAATGGGACACCCCTTTGAGTTGGGCTAGTGAACCTGCTGAGGACCTACAATGCCGCAGGCTGCAGACATGATCAACCTGGCCTTCCTGACCGACTCTGAGCGGGAGCTGATCCTGGAGGTGCTGCGTCGGGACGAGGTGCTGAGGCAGGCAGAGGAGCAGCGCGTACGGTGAGGAGACGGCTCTTCATCGTATTACAATTCCTTGTTACTTTAACCTCACTCATCATGACCGATGATCCGTAGACAGAGAGCAGACTTTCATTAAAGGAAAAACTCAAGCTTAAAATGTAGAAACGCAGATGAATTCATGTGAAACCTACAGCTAAATGCAGCAGGGTCATGCTCGTTCTTTTGGGGGGTGTTGAATGTCATTCTGGGAAATGTAGGAAATAACTGACTGAAGTGGTACTAAATGAGGCACGTTGAAAGTGTGGGTACAGCAAAAAAAAGTTAAAAGATAAAGTCAAAAATTCGTTTTTATTCTTGTTCCTACAGTTGGATGTCTGAGCTTCACTGTGTAGAATGATGTCTGTGTCGAGTTTGACACTAGAAGACTGTTTTCACAGTAGACCCTTTTTACGGGGGGCATTTTGTGTCAAAAAGGCAGGGTAAACACAGGTGCAAGCAAAACACTAATGAGGGTTTCCAACTTAGACTCATGGAAGTTGGAAACCCTCAGTGTTTTGCTTGCACCTGTTTACCCTGCCTTTTTGACACAAAATGCCCCCCGTGAAAAGGGTCTATTGTCTGCTGAAAGTGGAAAGTTTCTCTGGGCTCACTGAAAAGGCCGTTTTCAACAAGCAAGATTCGTGACATCACAAACCTTGGAGACAATCCCTGTCCAGTATGCAGCAGTTAAAGCCCCAACTTATTCTCACTCCCAACTCGTCATATACTGCAGATCGGTCAGGAACCCTTATTGTCACTTTGAAATGTGTTGAAAGCCTGTGTTGTATGCTGTGATTGGCTAGTTAGGTTCTAGATAACCCTGATTAATTGCTTTGGATTTTTTAATGAGGGAGAAGGAGGGAAGTCATCTTAAGGATTTTATCAAGATAATTTAACTTTTTTGTGTGGGAAGAACCATCGGACACAAATTATTATTCAAAGTAGAGTATTTTATATACATCTTGAAACATGACTATAGGGGGGTCTTGAAACCCCAGATAAAAATGTTGTGCACCAAGATTGCCAGGAGCATAGGAATATTAGGTAAAATAAGATACATACTAAATCAGGAAACACTGCACACTCTGTATTGCACACTTATATTACCACATCTGATCTACTGTGTGGAAGTATGGGGTAATACTTATAAGAGCACAACACAGAAGATGTGCACATTGCAAAAAAAAGCAATACGGTTAGTCAATCATGTTGGGTATCGTGAGCATACTAACCAATTGTTTCTTAAGACACAGACTTTGAAATTTATGGATATTGTGAAACTTGGAACTGCACTAATAATGTTTAAAGCAAGGAATAATGTACTGCCAAGTAACATACAAAAACTGTTCATGGATAGAGAGAGAGGGAAATTTAATCTAAAACAACCTTATGTACGCACTACCTTTAAAAGCTTGTGTGTTTCAGTTTGTGGGGTAACCCTGTGGAAACGTTTTGATGAGGAAACTAAAAGGAGTAAGAACATTGTATTGTTCAAAACCAGATATAAGAAAACACTAATTGACTAAGTACAAAACTGAGGATCACTAAAGTGTAATATTTTTTCTTTTGATTTTTTTATTTGTTTTTTCTTTATTCTATTTTTATTTTAACATTGTAAGATTTGTTATGATATTGTGAAGAAAGGGGCAGGACTAGATAAGCATTTGCTTCCTTCTGCTCGAACTCAATTGTTTTGCTTTTTTGAGGAAATTTGTTAGATTCAAATGTTTATGTTTTGTCTTTTGTGTTTTATCCTTTTTATTGTATTTTATATGGTTGAAAAAATAAACTCAACTCAACTCAATTAACAAACCATCACAAAATAACTCCTGGAATGTATTGAACATCAAACCTTGCTATATAACAGTGTAAGAGTAGGCTATCCACTGGTGGATTTTTCCTAGTCCAGCGATGGAGTTTGTCAAAGGACAACATTTGAGCTTTCAACCCTTTCTTGATTTAGGAAGCTGAAGGCAGAGTTGGTGGAGATCAAGAGGAAGGGGGCAAAGCGCGGCAGTGGAAGGTACAGTCAGCGCAGCTGCGGCCGATGCCAGGAGTCTCTGAGTCGACTGACGGTCGTCTCCAGCCAGTGCAAAGCATGTAAACACCATGTGTGCCGGAACTGCCGAACGGTGCGGGCCAACGGATCCTGGCTGTGCAGCGTGTGCATCAAAGAGGGGTAAGAGACGGTTTTGTGTATATTGTAGTCATACAAGTGTTGCATCTGTGAAAAACCCTTGGTTTTTAAGGCGAGTGGGCACTTCCTTCTGTCACTGGTTATCTGTGGCATCAATAGATTTGTCTCCGGAAACTCAGAGCTTTGTGGCTTGTTTTTTCTAACCAAGTCTAATCAGTTAAATATCTAAGCTGTAAATGACTCATGAGCTGAGACTACCCACTCCATGTTGTGTAATATTTAAATCTACTACTAAATCATTTGGTTTTATTTCAGTTTAGGCCTTTCACAACAAAAGCAGTGATGTATATTGGTTTCCAGGAACCTAAAGAAATGCACAGGCGACTGGTTCTACGATCAGAGGGTGAACCGTTTCTCCACCAACCCTGGCCACGACCTGGTGAGAAGCTCCCTGAAAAAGAGGCTCCCATGTGAGTACAGGAAGAGGAAGTGGGCAAGCACAGTTCCATCAGGAATGTAAGCTAATCTCAGCCTGGGCAGAATGAAATGTCGCTGGAATGTCGACCCAATTAAATGAGGAAAAATAGAGAGGGGGGGGGGGGGGGGTTACAATAACATGATACCGTTTCCTTTTGTTTCAACAAGTAAAACAGTGATTTAAACCTTTTGTTCTGTGTTAAAGTGAAGAAGCGTGAGACGACGGGAGAAGTGCTGTTGAAAAGTACAGAGGTGAAGTCCGACTCTGCCACTCCTGTACCTCGGCCCAGACAGAAGGATCAGACACCTACCAAGACGGGGTGAGGCGTAATCATCAGTCTTCACGGCACTTTTGTGAATTCATTTTTAGGATTTTTGGATGAAAACGCATGGAGAATGCCTCAGCATTTATGACCCGTTCTCTGTTGACAGTCCATCCAGTGTGGCTTCAGGATCTATCAGTTCAAGGGAGTCATATGTAGTGAAGGAGGATGTCAGGTCAAAGGACCTGCAGCAGCGCAGCGACACAGAGTCTGCAGAGAAATCCAGCCTGTCTAGTAGCAAAAATGAGACGGAGTCCAGCCGTGGAACTCCTGACCCACCAAGGTACATTTCATGCTAAAAGGATGAATTGCAGAAGTGGTTGTGCTAAACTGAAAGCTACAATGTGCAACCTTTCACCTTGAGGCAGGAAGGGCCTTTTTAGTCCTGCCCTCTTCCCCCTCAGTGCTTCAAGTTAGGCTCCAACACTTGTCACTCATCTCTCGTCTGCCATAAAGCAGCATCTGGTCCAAGGCTGAGGTAACTGGCATCCATAAAGCCAGCACAGGTGTTGAAGAAGCACATGATGAACACAGGCAATCTGCAAGAAAACAAAAAACAATGCTGATCCCACCTGTTTATGAACGCGTTATCTGCTCAGACCCACACTCATGTAATCTGTCAAACATGTGCGGGATCCGACAAAAATAGAACAGGTGCCTAATTTTTCCATACCGCATGTATCGCCCATCAATTAACATGGGTGAGAGTCTGATCCAGCAGTTTTACCGGATCTGCAATGCAGCCGTAACGCATCTGGTGTACATTGGGTGTAAGCCTCACTGTTATGACTAGGACTGTCTTGTATATACTGTATACACACAAGGTCACAGACACAAACTGATAAGTGTCATCTATTCGAGGCGTCTGGTAAGGATGCCATCTGGTCGCCTCATTACTCTATGAAGGCAGGAACAACTATGTTGCTATACTGTATACCACAGATAAGAACGTTGAATTGAGAGCTTTATACAAATGATAAATGTGTGATTTAGTTAATATAGAAATATTGAACTGCAACAACCGCTGCTCCTTTGCGTAGAAAGGAGCTAGTTGAGGTGATTTGGGCATCTGGTACGGATCCCACCTGGTCGCCTCTCTAGGGAGGTGTTCCAGGCACGTCCAGCTGGGAGGAGACCACGGTGCAGACCGAGGGCTAGGTGGAGAGATTATATCTCCACGCTGGCTTTGGAATGCCTCGGGATGCGCCAGTCAGAGCTGGCAAATGTGGCCAGGGAAAGGGAAGTTTGGCGTCCCCTGCTGGAACTGCAACCTCCCCGACCCGACTCCGGTTAAGCGGCTTAAGATGGATGGATGGATATTCGAATGTAAAAGTAAAAAGCCGTTACTGACTGGGCCAGAACATTTTTAAGAACGGCGCCAAGAAGCCTTCATAACATATTTTATAAGTATGGCAAAACAACGGACTAATGACTTAATTGCATGCTCATCTGCATGCTGAGCAGAATTCATGGTCCGGCGTCAAAGCCCTCGCTGGCCATGTCGTAAGGCTGCGCCGCCTCCGGGAAGCCTGCGGTGCAGCCGGCATGCAGCGCCCCGAAAATGTGACTCGACACAGCTGACATCAACAGCCCAAGTATACTATCATGTAGATGGGCAGATAACAGGAGAGAGTAAAAGCTATGACCAAGTATATGCACTACATTCTCTCCTTGGACTAACTTCTAGTCATTGAAATCATAGTGAAATCACACAATTTACTAATTTTGCTAAGAACTAGCAGGCCTCTTCAGGCGGATGTTTGAGTATGCATGTCTTAGCTGCTGCCGTCGACAACGTGCTAAACTCAAAGCTACGTTGAAATATGTTTCAAGCTTTAGGAAGCAAAAACAGCAGCATGACAAAATTATAGGAAGGGGAGATTGTATCATACAATGCGTCATCAAGCAAAGTCAGTCAAATATTTCAAGGCATAACAGATAGACAATTCGGTCAACAAAAATAAGTATATTGGATGAATTATGACCCCTCCCTACCTTTCAGTGAGCACCAGTGGTAAGATTTCTTGTCTTGATATATTATTGTAAAAAAAAAAAAGTAAATTGTAGCTTCAACCAATGTTCATATCCTCTAGGAGAGAGAGGACCTCAGTCGCGTCGAGTCCAGCAGGATCCAGTGTTTCCAGTCGATCTTCCAGTCGGACTAACTCGGACGTGAAAACTGTAAGACTTTATTGGCCGTGTTAATTTCAGCTCAATCAGTGATGATTCCACCATAAGAAGTCATTATCTTCTACTGTCTGACGGCAACTTACTGTCTCTCTACTAGGCCTGTCTGCGACCAGAGGGAAATTCCCTGGATGATGTTGATAGGATTTTCAAGAAGAGCATTCGACGTTCTGCGAATCCTCAAGGTTAGCGTCTTGTTGGGTCTCTTCCCCAAGCGATTAAGTGATCTCCACAATATAATCTGGTCTAATTGCATCTGTGCATGTTTGTAACAGAGCATACATCATCAGTGCTGGACCTCCGTGACAATGGAGATAATGCGTCAGAGGCCTCTATGGGCAGCAGGAGCAAATCTGTACCAGAACTTGATGTGCAGGTAAGGAGGACAATACTCCTGAACTGTTTTATATTGGTAATCTGTGATGTTCAACAAACTCCTACCATTATTGGAAAGACTTTATTTGAAGGGGTGCTCATAAGACTGACATGACACTGTCATAACCATTATGTGACACCTGTCATGAACATGAAATAGGCTTTATGAATGTTTTCATAAATATTAATTGTCATTTAGTAAATTATGCCCTTGTTAATGCAAAGTTGACATTGTTTGAGATGTCTTCGTTATGACAACTTGTAACCAAGACGACATAACCTGGTATAAACATGACATAGCAGGCATTACGATGTCCTTAAGTGCAATCACACTGTCAAATGAGTTTATACCAGTCATTAATAGTTTCCTTGACCTCAACTACAGTGGTAGAATTTTAACTTTTCAGTAAGACGTCATCACGTGTCATTACACTGTTAAATGAGTTTATGACTGTGTCATGCGTGTACAGTGGTACAATTTGAACCTTTCATTAAGATGTCAGTAAGTCTAATTACACTGTCTTGGTTATGTCAAGTTGTCATAACAAAGACATTTGACAGGTTATGTTGTCTTTGTTAATGTCAAGTGGTCACAACGAAGACATCTCAAACAATGTCAACTTTGCATTAACAATGACATAATATACCGAATGACACTTGATGACAACAGTCATACACATTCATAAAGCCTCCCTTCATGTTCATGACGTGTCAAGTCATGGTTATGACAGTGTCATGTCAGTCTTATGCACACCCCTTCAAATAAAGTGTTAGAGGTGGTAATCAGTGGAGGATTTGGTACCTCTGCCTCTTGTAAGTGGATTTCTCCCTGCACGTTGGTGCACAATGTTGAGTCTAGAAAGTCCATTGCACTACTGAGGCATTAACAGCAAATCATTGATATACAAAGAACAACATGGGATCAGAAATGCAAGGTGCATTGCCCATAGCTGTTTTAACTTTTAACAGTGTGGAGCTTTCCTTTCACTCCTCTTCCTACTTGAACTGTCTTAATCATGGTATCTCTCATTGCATGAATGGATCCACTTGTTTAAAAATAAACCCCCTCCTTAAACAGAGGGGGGGAATAGCATCATCATAGTGTGTATGATCAGGCCTCTAAACGTTTTCCATGGTGCTACAGGAAGGTGAAGAGGAAGACGAAGATATTGACAACTTGGTTAACATCCATAAAAAGACGGTGCCTTCAGGTTCCTCCAGTCTGCACAGCTCAAGGGTAAAATTAACTTTTCTGTCTCTCACTTCTTCAATTTGAGCTAGTACAGTTTCTATGATGTTTCTCAAAATGGAAATGATGGTAGATAGCTTTTTAACAAGTAACTATCACCTCCGGATATCCTCCTTCAAGTCAGGAAGTGTGAAGGCAGTGTGTGTGAACTGCGAAGTCTGTCAACATCTTACCAGTGCAAACCAAAGCGTCAGGTTACGAGAATCCGAGGATAATGTGGCTTTCATGCTGTCACTACGGACATTTCTACATCTCCTGTTAATATTATTGTTTCTCCTTGTCACTTCCTCTTACCTGCCAGCAGCTTCTCTTGTCATTGTTTGAATGCCTTTTGTAGCTGTAAGCAAAGTCTGATTATATTGACTGACTTGCAGTGTTTACCCTAAAGTTATGTCTGTCCGAATAATTTCTAAATGTCAATATTTGCTATTGTTGAAACTTTTTTGTTCCTTTGCTTGTTGGTTGAAGGCCAGATGAATGGGGTTTGCCCCATCAGGAGAATCCAGATAGTGTCAAGTTTGTGCCAATCACAGAAAAGTAAACTAAATTGACTAAGATATATTTTCCTGTGATTGTCTGAACTTGGCAAACACACTGCTAACCCATTGCAACAAGATTGAAACAAACACTAAGAATGATTTGTAACTGATATTTGACCCATGTTTTATGTATTTGTCCAGAGCACATTGGGTAGTATGATGAGTATTTACAGTGAGGCCGGCGACTACGACAGTGTGGAGGTGAGCGGAGACTTGGTGTTCACGCTCAGCTATGAGGAGCACACCCAGAGCCTCCATGTCTTCATCAAGGAGTGTCACGGGCTGGCCTATGGCGACACCTCCCGCCAGCGCTCCAACCCGTAAGTATATAGGACTTGACTTGTTTCTGAGCTTAGCTCTACCGTGGAGAGCTACCAGTGTCAGAAAAATGTAAGCAAGAATTATGATTTGCAGCATAGTGGGAAAATGCCAGAGTTTAACTTTCCTTTTCCTTTCCTTCTTAAACACAAGATGTGAATTTCTACTGTTCAGTCTTCTCATCATGCAACCGCTTCCACTGAAAGCACATGAGCAGCAGTGTTTAGATGTGACCCTGATATACGTTCTTTGTTTACCGCATACACACCCTTCAGTGATGTGAACATGACTTTGATCAGCTTAGATAAGAGGTGGCTCTGTGTTTACGAAGTCTCGCAAACGACGTCCTGGAGGTGATTACTTGAGCTTCACAGCAAATTGAATGTCAACAGACATTTTTCATGGCATTTAGTTGAAGTGTCTGGATGGTTTGCTGCGCCACATAAAAAGCCATTCAACTTGACGTGTTTGTTTTTCTCGTTTTTCAGTTATGTCAAATGTTACCTCCTCCCGGACAAATCTCGCCAGAGCAAAAAGAAGACCAGCACCAAGAGGAACACCGTGAGCCCCACCTACAACGAGACTTTAAAGGTGATGCTTTATTAATGGCCGTTCAAGAACGAGACAGAAAGTCTGTCGGCCAACAGGCTGTTGATTTAATGACACTCCCTGATTACCGAACTTGCTCCATCATGCCTGATGCAGATAATGACCCCACCTGCAGAGACTTTTAAGATTGATATTGACATTGAAGATAAGAATAGCTAGTGACAAATATTGATTTTGTGGCTGGCCTCCTTCTGAATGTACAGAGATAGTTTAAATACAGTCGGCAAACAAGGTTGAGGAATGGGAAATTAGCTTGATAAATCAATTTGTAACATCATGGCTCTGTAGTTTTCGATTTGCTCTTTAAAGTCTGAAGCAATTTTAGCTGAGGAAAGAGGCTAATTATGTTTGAGATGTTTAGATTAGGGAATAAAACGTCCAATAAAAGCACAGTGCATCTTCTGCTTTCATAGAAGTTCTGCGATTAATTAAGAACTCCCACAGCACCTCTGCATTAAAATTCATTAGACCTTAAGTGTATCAGTGTTGAGACGAGCCTTCTCTCCTCCTCTTCCACCAGTACTCAGTCAGCCGTTCCCAGCTGATCACCCGGTCCCTGCTGTTATCGGTCTGGCATCACGGACGCATCAGCCGGAATGCCTTCCTGGGAGAGGTGGAGATTCCCCTGGACTGCCGGGACCTGGACTCCCCTGAGGAGGAACGAGTGGCGCTCATGGGGAAGGTACATCAGAGATGATTATTATTATTATTTTATCCCTGACGATGAATGGGAGGAGTTGACGTTAGTTCACCAGTCCATCCATCACATTCGATATCTGCTGATTGGGCTTTGATGAATCGTGGAAAACACCCAAGTATTTTCAACATTACACTGGTTGGTCCAATGGTGGTGCCACCATTACAAGTCAAAACAAGGTGGTATATTTGTTATGATTGGCCATAAGGAGACTGCATCATTTGTGGGGAAGGAATATTTATTGTTGCCTTTTTTGTTGATTGATTGATTGATTGATGCTCCTTGTGATCTAGTAGTAATACATTTCCTTCATAAACAGGCAGCTCCTGTTCAGGCGTCTGCTTTCACTCAGTACAAAGGAGACCTGGTGGTGTCCTTGAAGTATGTCACACCTACAAAGCCAACAACTGACAAAATCAAAGGTAAGACTGCTGTAAGAAAAGCGCAATCAGCTCTACCTGGGCTTGTGATACTGTACACGTTCGCCTCATCTTACTGAATGCTGGGTGTGCCTCTCTTCCCCCTAGGCAAGAAGGGAAAGACTGAGGAAGGGGGAGAATTGCACGTCCTAATCAAAGAGGCAAAGAGTTTGATGGCAATGAAATCAGGAGGAACGTCAGACTCTTTCGTAAAAGGGTTAGTGTCTGTCCACTCTTAAAGCTGGGAACATGCTACAACGTCATCCTCCACTTGGAGCCTTGCCGACGGCAGCTAGACCTACACTATATACTCGAACGTCGGCTTGACAAGGGGGTCGGGGGTTACAGGGGGTAAATTGTGTGATTTCACTAGGATTTCAATGACTAGAAGTTAGCCGAAGGAGAGAATGTAGTGCATAATACTTGGTAATAGCTTTCACTCTCTCCTGTTATCTGCCCATCTACATTATATTATACTTGCGCTGTTCACATCAGCTGTGTCGAGTCACTGCACGCCAACTGCGCCATGGCCCTTGGTGCGTTAGGCGAGGGCTTTGACGCTGTAGCATGTTTTCCGCATACACCTCACTCATTGCATCACCATAGTAAGCAAATGTTTGTTACTGTTTGTGGCACCGCAGGTACTTGTTTCCCTCTAAGGCCAAATCCACAAAGAGAAAGACTCCTGTAGTGAAGAAGAGTCTGAACCCGCACTACAACCACACGTTTGTGTACAAAGATCTGAGCCTGGAGCAGCTGCAGGGGATGTGTCTGGAGCTGACGGTCTGGGACAGAGAGGCCATGCTCAGCAACGAGTTCCTGGGAGGGGTCCGCCTCAGCTCTGGCACAGGTAAGACTGACAGAAGTCAACTCTGTCTATATTTAGGTGTAGAAATCTGTGTATGGCCGAAACAGGAAACATGCATAGTCTTTTCATCCGATTTATTAAAAAAAAAGAATCTGTCTGGATTTTTATACATTCGCAAACCAACATGGAAAGATGTGTGAAAGATGTGTACCAGTGCGCACATTCTCACTGCACCTGGAATTTGCTAAATTCAGAAATCTGTGTGGAAAGTGGTACAGCACACTTTTTGTGTGTATGCTACGTATGGTTTATATTATACATTTGGCCCCTGGTATGGCGACAGTGATTTTGTCTGCTCTTTGAGGACTCTCCTGTGTAGTTTTGTGAATCACCGTAGATGGTTATCAAACTGGGGCGAATGGGAACTGAATTAATCTGATCTTTACCTTTCCAGGCACTCTAAAAATCGGAAAGGAGGAGGTGGAGATGGACTCTGTAGGAGAGGAGGTGAGTCTGTGGCAGAAGGTGATGCAGTACCCCGACTCGTGGGCAGAGGGCACTCTCCCCCTGCGCTCCTCCATGGGTAAGACTGAGGACAAATGAGGACACCGCTCAGAGCCTGAAACTTGGGAGAAAAGCCATGGACGCTGAAATGGGGAGAAGCTGTGAGACAAATATGAGATTATTGACTTAATTCGTCTGGCAGGTTTATCACACCAGAACTTGTCGGCAAGAACAGATGATTTGGCTGTAAGTAGAGACAGTTTTTGTGGCCCGCTGAACACTAAATGTCAATACCTAAGACAAATATATAAAGTCTGTTAATGGCATGTCTGGCCCCTTTTTGAGCCTCTTCTCAAAGCACAAGTCTCTTTGGTTGGGTTCATACTTGTCACAGCTACCTCTGACTGCATGCTGGTGTTTCTTTCCAAAGTGTACCAAAGCATCACAACACTACACTGTTGCTTTATTATATTATTTTATTATTTTGTGCAATCCAAAATCGCACACAGCACTTAACAAAAGAACTGGTGTTATATCATATCACTCTTTTCTCTGAACTTGTGTATAGTTGCATTATAACTGCCATACTCGGCAAACCATTCATTATCAACTCTGGTGTAAAACAGAATTTCTGTTGCATCTGACAAATTTTGCTTACTTCCATCCATACATCATGTGATCTGTCGTAGTTCATATTACTACCTGACATCTTCATGTAAAATGAATGTTTATATATTAGTTGCATAAAAATCCCTATTTGCAATTATTTAATTTGTCTATTTTTAGATCTATAGTAGTTTTTAAACTGCTGACACCTAAGTGTGTGATCAGAGCCAAGGTTTACATAAAGGTTGGTCTTAAAATATATAATAAAAACTAAACGACTATAAAACCAAAAACATTCTCCATTGGTCTTAATTGTGTATTGTGTATAATTATCAGCTGGCTTAAAAAAATCTAATCAGTGGTTGTTGGATCATTTTGGTTGTTTGTTCCTCAAATGTAATACTTTATGATGAAAATATATATTCACCTCATGGTTCATTTTTTTTTTTTTTACATTTTGACCGTCCACAGGTAGCTAAGATCGCTGCTTTCTGTCTGTCATGTGTCTACACTGCTGGATGAATATAGAGGAAACAGTGCAGTGTCACTTCAGTGTTGTCTCAGTGTGTAGTGATCACATTTGAACAGGAGGAACTGCTTTACTCTTGTCCCCGTTTCCCTTTATAACATCTTCTTGACGTGCTTGCTGGCCATTTGTGTTCTGTTGGTAATATGGCTGATCAGTTTATCCCTGTGGCAACCAGAGTGCCAGATTAGATTAGTCACAGAAGTCTCTGTGGAGCTCCAGCCTCTCTCGCTCCTCCTCGTCCATCAGGAAATTATCGATGTAGGAGAAGAGCTCATCTGAGGCCACGGGGGTGATGAACCTCTCCCGGTCCATTCCATTTTTATCCAACAGCACCATGCTGAAGTAGGACCTGGAGATTCTGAATGCTTGTCTACACACACAAAAACACAAAACAGAAATTAGATCCTTAAAGTTAAAAAAAATCATCCTCTGATAATCTCATACTGTTATTCTGATGTTCAATGCATTCCGTTATTTTGTAATGGTGTTGAAATGTACGGTACTCTCTTCTATCCATCTTGTGGTAGCCTACCAAATTCTCCTCAACTTAATTTAGTGATTTCCTACATCATGTCTTGTGGTTGCATTGCATTCTGATCTATTGAGGCTATTGTTCGAGAAATTGGTATCTCGTCCTCTTCTATAATACATTCAGGTGGTGTCTCGTCATAGACGTGTGGTCAATGGGTCAGCCTGGGGGAAATCCTCCCATTCCCAGCCAGCATGGTTAGCATTTAGCTGCTATAGCCCAGCCCAGGCAGACATGATCGTGGATTCAACCACCGCAGTAAACGCACATCTGAACAGACGTCTTATGTACCTGCTGTTGAATCCCCAATCCTATAGTGTAGAGCCGCAGCACTGTCTTTGTTGAGTCAGCCCATTGAGATATAGGGGGGGGGGGTTTCCACCACTGTTTAGTCTCGCGCGCCAGCCGTATAACATTTTGTGGGCATTCCCACACAGACCGACTGTATCTATAGATTTCTCCCAGTATGATCGTTGAACATCAGTGCCAAATGGAAGCCCTGGCTCTTTGATTCTGAGGGACTGATGCCAAAACCTGACAGTTACCGTATATATTTTATACAGACTGTTTCAAGTTGACAACATTTAAACAACAAACATTCTAAATTGCCCCTAGCTAACATCCTGTTACAGTGTATACAGTCATGATGCTAATACAATAGCTGACAGGAAATAAGCTAGGGTTCCAAACTGTTCCCTAGCAACACAATTCTGTAAAAACTGTCTATAGACAAAATATCTTTCTGTTCTCAAACTACATTGTAATTGCACTGGAAATGCGACATTGCATCGTCTATATTTGATAATTTTGATCCAGGGGAATAAGGACCCCTCCCGCCTGTTACCTCAAGCCCTCAATGACTTCAGAGCCCAGTTGACTTTCCTTGATGCGGCCCGTCTCCCGAGGCGGAGAATTCAGCAGTTCAATCACAGTCACATGTCGTAGGTCTAAGCCACAGTCTGCTTTCTAGTGGGAATACAAAGATGCATGGGGATCTGTAAGACTCAAAGGAATTTTACGGCACTCAGTATTTATAACATTCCCTATGGAAACAGACTTTTCCTCACCTGTACCATAATGTTCTGCAGCTTGTAGTCCTCACCAGCTTGTAGTCCTCACCTGTACCATGATGTTCTGCAGCTTGTAGTCCTCACCTGTACCATAATGTTCTGCAGCTTGTAGTCCTCACCTGTACCATAATGTTCTGCAGCTTGTAGTCCTCCCCTGTACCATAATGTTCTGCAGCTTGTAGTCCTCACCTGTACCATAATGTTCTGCAGCATGTCGTCCTCCACTGTACCATAACGTTCTGCAGCTTGTAGTCCTCACCTGTACCATGATGTTCTGCAGCTTGTAGTCCGGGTCAGTGATGTCGGGGGCGGACAGGATCAGTAGCCTCCGTTTTTCATAGAATTGGTCCAGGAGGGCGGATGCTGTCTTGACATCTGATTTAATCTCCATTGCTGCACATACACAAAAGGTCAGACAGCCATACCCTGCATTTAAACCCCATTATACACGACTATTTATATACAGCAAGTTCATAAACGTGATAATTATGTTCTTAGAGACTGTCAATACTCACGAACGCACTCAGCAGGGGCTCCACCCCAGCTGCGGTTGAACTGGCAGACACGGCTAGACATCCCCCTCCTCTCATAGCCTCCCTCACAGTGATACTCGCACATGGCGCCATAGTTGTTCCCGTCAGAGGAGCAGGTGAGGTAGCCGTACAGAGGGGGCGGCAGATCCGAACACCTTCTCACTAGGAGGAGAGCGCAACAGAAATCAGAACAGCAATTATGCAACATTGTAAGAATCAAACAGTGGTGTAACAAGGTATTAATACTTAAGTACAGTACTTAGTTTTTTTGAGTAACTGTACTTTACTTGAGTGTTTATAATTCTGTCAACTTTAACTTTTACTCCACTGCATTTCCCCTAAGCATCTTATTTTCAAATATAAAGAAGAAATTTGGTAGCCTGCAAGCAAGCAGGTTTGGCGAATCAGTGCTCCCAGCTTGACCAAGTATGGCTTTCGAGTACTTTATAGAGACACTGCAATCAAATGTTTTATTTAAAGATAGAAAGCATATTATAGCCATAGAAAACAATAAAATAGCACAATTTGAAGCAAGATGGGATGGAATAATGAAGGCTTACTACTGAATAGGTGGAAACCTATGAGCTACTGTATGTCGGCCTGAGCAGGTTTTTGCTGTGTGTTCTGAAAGACGCGTAGTAATGTTAGCGTCTTGCTTGTATGTTCTGCTGGCAGACGAGTAGTCGACTTTCTTTGTTTTTAATTTGGTTTTGTTTGTGATTTAAAAAAGTAGTTGTCATGGTTTGTGTTTATATTGTAAAATAAAATAAAATCAGTGTCATTCTGGCAGGTATCATGCATGTTGTATGTATCTGATCAATCTTCCAGTCAAATAAAGAAAATCACATTCTCTTTTTGCCATTGAGTATTTTGGCACCTTACCCTCCACACGGACAAGGAACTTGCAGGCGGCTCTATTCCTGGCCTGATCGTACACTTTGTATCGGATGATGCTTGCTCCCTCTTTAAACTCGCTGTCTGGCGCCGGGCCGACTAATATGACACTGCAGAGGCAGAAAAAGGGGGACACATGTTTCATCCCCATTAAAGTGAACAGGAGAAGAAAACACTGAAAGGAGCGGCGTACTCTAGTGATTTGTCAGCAGTATCCGTGGCAACGGGGGGCTCCCAGGACACCCTGGCAGTCAGCTTCCCAGGATCGGCGACCTTGACTCTGGACAGAGGACACTTGATCTTGGGAGGATCATAATCTGAAATCAGTGGGAAATTAAATCTATCTTTCAACAACGGGGCGATAATACAGAACAGAAAATTAACGTGGTTTGATAGTTTGCACATTTTTGGCACGGTTTATTTGCAGCGATTCCTTTTTAGAAAGAGTGGAATTTGAAGGAGGAAGATAATACACCATGATGTTGGATACAGTCCAGAGAACAGAGGGGCAGGAAATGGCCTTGTTGTATTTGTGTGGGTGGGAGACCGGACACATGGGGAGCAGAGCTCCACCAGACCAGCAATACAGAAAGTTTCAGTTGGAGTCCATCTTAAGGCAGGGGAGGTAAAAGTACAGCTGTGTAGCCCAGTGATCCTCAACCTTTTTCATACCCCTAATTTAGTCCACATTAGGGCTTTTCACAGTCTCTTAGCCTGGGGCTAAGAAAGCTTTCACACTTGCACAATCCTGGTCCACTCCAAGGTGGGCTAACCCCGACTTCAGTCCCGGCTAGCTGGCCCTGCTCTGGAGCAGGGTTATCCCCCACTTTTCGGGGATAACCCCGACTTTCCATCTCCACCATGCTTTGTTAACAATGCGTGTGTGAAAAGGGGCTAAGTTATTTTAGCCCTACTCTTAGCCCGGGGCTTAGATAGCCCCAGGCTAAGAGCATGTAGTGTGAAAAGCCCTATTAGAGCCACGGACCCACAATTGTTGAGATTTTGTCTCAAGCCCAAATCTGAGAATGTTTTTTATCGTCAGATATGATTTTGTCCAAAATACTGTTTTGCAGGTAGAGAGATAACAGAGAAACTGTGATCAAAATAGTCATTATGTTAGCTTCTTCTAAATGAAATAATTGCAATAACAATTTGGTGGGGACCCTCTGGAACCTCCACAAGGACCTCTGGTGGTCCCCAGACCTCACGTTGAGAACCACTGGTCTAGCCATCAGTGGCATCTTACTACTGAGGAAAATCCTATTCCAGCACCAGATTTTTGAAATTTGAACATCAAGCTAGCTTTAGTTGGATCGTGACAAGTACCTAAACAAAGGGGTTCAGCCCCGCTCCACGACCCCCCATGCTGACAGAGGCGCGCGTGCTGCCCCTCCATGCGGTAGCCAGCGTTACAGATGTAGTCGCACCTGGAGTCCACCATAAAGCCATGGGTACAGGTGTACCTGCCATGTATGATGAGGGGCAGAACATGGCAACGCATCTCTGTAGAAACAACACAATAACACGTTTATTATTTATAGAGCTCAACCGTGACCACCAACTTTTTCTCAGCTCCCGTTCCATCAGAGAATTCCCCATTCATTTTCTCCATAGATGTTTCGAAAAACCCTTATAAAGAGTTTTAAGCCTGGAACCAAGCCAACCAGCCACCTACTGAATCATGACCATAAAACATTTCACTTGGAGCAAAAAAAAAAAAAAGTTTTATGGTCACGATTCAGTAGGTGGCCCTTTGGTTTTGTTCCAGGCTTAAAACTCTTTATAAGGGTTTTTCGAAACATCTATGGAGAAAATGAATGGGGAATTATCTGATGGAACGAGAGCTGAGAAAAAGTGCCTGGTCACTGTTGACCTCTTATAGCCTACCAGCTGCATTTATGGATTGCTGTTCAATAAAACCATAAATAATAATCCCATTTAGTTGTACTTGTTGATGGTGATGTCACCATCTAGAGTCCAGAAGGTGACATCACCTGGCACCAAAGATCAGCCAATAATAGATTGCAATAGCAATTTCAGTAGCATACTTTGCAGTTTGCACCTTTAAATGGCAGGCTTTATACAGATTTGGGTTTGGTGTTGAGTTGCATCTTAAGTGGTCAGTGTGGTTCTCAAATTGTTTCACATGATGGACCCCTAAACTGACAAAGATTGGACCACAGACCTCCATTTGATAGGATTTTGTCCCACGGTCCCCCATATGATAATAAGATTGATGCTTTTAGATGTTTTATTACAGAAAGTGTATAAAACCCATGACCAAAATAGTCATTGTGTTACTTATGAATGGAATTATAGCGAAAATAAATTACCCCGCTTCTGGGGGTCCCCAGACCCCCATTTGAGAACCACTGTCTTAAGTTATTTTGTCCCGAGTGTTTTGCGTTTCTACGTACGGCGGCAGTAAGCTGTCCCAGACCAGCGGCGGCTGGCCAGGCACTGTAAGGAGCTCCTCCCCAGCAGTTTGTATCCGCGGTCGCAGCTCATCTCGCAGCGGGTGCCCAGGGTGCTGCGGTGGCCACCTCGTCGAGGGGAGACGCACTTCACCTCCCCATTGGTCAGGCCTGGAGAGTGGCACCAATGCGGCACTGCATTCAAGGAAAAACAAACAGAACTCTTTTAGAGCAAAGCACAGAATATCAACCTTTTTGTAATGAATAAAAAGAGCTTCCAAGCAAAATGACAGTTCAGCACATTCAGGCTAAAGGATGCATAATATGCATTTGGGAGGTGTGTGTGTGTGTGTGTGTGTGTGTGTGTGTGTGTGTGTGTGTGTGTGTGTGTGTGTGTGTGTGTGTGTGTGTGTGTGTGTGTGTGTGTGTGTGTGTGTGTGTGTGTGTGTGTGTGTGTGTGTGTGTGTGTGTGTGTGTGTGTGTGTGTGTCCTCCCATACGCACTGCTGTAGTCCAGTCGAGGAGTGTAGGCTTCTTCCTCTGATGCCACCTCGTTGTAGCCATTGAGCTCTGTGGTCCCAGAGGCAGCTGCAGCAATAAAAGCCAATCAGACGTGTAAAAACAGCACATTATGACTTGCTATGAGATGACTTTGAGATTCTGCATCAAGAGCAAAATGTAGGTCATCCAGAGGCAGGTTGCCATGCGAATAACTCTCCCCACAAAGTCATTTCCATAACCTCCTTTCAGGTTTCCTTTAACAGCGGCTCAGTAACATTCCAGTCCACACCTGGATTTGCAATCAGTGAAGTGGACAACAAGCCTGCATGAACGCTTTTGGACTTTGGATCCTGAAGCATGCTCTGAAAGTGTACAAATAGACCCTTCTCACGGGGGCCATTTTGTGTCGAAAAGGCAGAGTAAATACAGGTGCAAGCAAAACACTAATGAGTGTTTCCAACTTGCTTGCACTTGTGTTTATTCTGCCTTTTCGACACAAAATGCCCCCCGTGAAAAGGGTCTATCCTTTACAAAAGCATGTAGAGCAGGGGTTTTCAAAGTCTGAGACTGTGGGCCTCCCCCCCAGAGAAAGCTAGGAAAATGGCAAAAAGGGCTATGGCATCATGATTATGTTATTTGATCCCATAGAGTCTATGGGGAGTCTATGGCATAGACACTCAACAATTGAGCCAAGATAGCCTGATATTGCTGTTTGACATACTTCAGACTACACCAAATACATAAAAAGGTCTGTTTGAAGGCATGTATTTGTTTCTGACTGGGAAAGTGGGAAAAAAACAGTTGAATGTAACCATTGATAGTAACGTAATATTGTTTCACCTCCATTCACTGAGAGCCTCCAATGAAATAGCTTGGAGCCCCCCTGCTTTGAAAAACCCTGGATGTAGAGATTATCTTGTTTTCTTGAGAAGTGTTGCAAATAAATCAACAGGAATTAACACCGCCATAAAGCACGCTTCATAAAAGATGTGGCGTTAAAGTTGGTTTTATTTGTTTACCTCCTACCTTTGTCTGTCTCCTGTCTTCTGGCCCTCTCACGGCATGGTTCAAACTTTTGAGGCAATGTAGCTGCCAGCCAATTATGATGAACAGCACGTTTTCATTATCTACTCTGAGCTTGTTACTCACCCCCCCATCTATTACTCATCTGCTCCCATGCTGAGCGGCATGGTCCATGTAGGCTACTTTTATTCTCAATGTTATTCCTGAATACAACTTTCCATACCGTACATCTCCCTCACTCCTATTCTCCTTTCTCAGCATTTGTGGTTTGTGCACAATTATCCTATCCCCTTTTCCCTGAACATGACTCTATGTTTAGAGAGGAGTGCCAAACTTGAGAGTTTCCAGTCCATAAACCTCCCCACCCCCCTCACCCCCCAGCATCAAGTCAGTTCCTGCACTAGAAGGCCTGCTTCCCTACAGTTTCAGCTCAACCTCACCTGCTGTATTTTGAGTATTTTGGCACGATGACACCCAAATTAAGTTCAGCACTCAATGAAGTCGCCCTACTAATTCCAGGAATCTCTGTCTGTCTGTCTGTCGCATATCTCGAGGACCATTCGTCCGATCAACTTCACATTTGGCAGGTGTGTTGCTGCGGACCTGAGGAAGTGCAGTGTCGGATTTGGTGCAATCTTGACACGCGACACATTCAATATTTATAAGACACAGAAATAGTGATCAGGTGGGGGGGGGGGTGAAGAGTGAGAGAGCATGAGGGGTAGTACCTCTGCAGGGAGAGCAAGGGGTTCCACTAAACTGGGGACCCAAGGAGAGGTCGAACAGGCACTGCTCTCCCTAATAATGGCAGTTTTGTCACATTTAAACGGCTACTCCCGCTCTGGAAATTGTTCCAGTGATGTTTCTATCACACCTATCATCAGCTTTTAATGAGTTCAACGTTCCACTCAGTAACACTTCCTCAGACTCATATTTCCCAAGTCCCCCTTACAGGAAATTAGTCACGGGGGAAATGAACAAGATGAGCTCATCAGATTTGTGTGCCTAGTATTTGAATAAGGCAATATGCACCAGGAGGACTCAAAGTCAATGTTAATGTGACACAGACAACCAGCCTACATCCTCTCTTGATATTACCTTGAGATGAATGATCTATCGGCGCAATCTTTTTAATTACATATGGGTGAAACTGCTGAGGCAGTGCTGTTGGAAAGAGTGCAGGATGCCCAGACACTGACACAGTGTGTGCATCAGTCAAACCAGACACAAACGCTCAGCAACGCTCTTAGTGGACTGACTGACTGAGGGAGTCATGCATCCAAACAGGAGGGATGAGTCACATTAGACGTACTTGACAGCTCCACCACCGATGGCCGGCTGACAAAAGTTGAGTTATTGTACAGAAGGCTTTCATTTAAAACATGCCATTGCTGATGCCAATCAATCCTGTTAGACTTGGACAGGAAGCAATCTGGGACTAATAAAAAGCCGATGCTGATACATGCTTTTATTACCAGCACCAGCAGGTTAGACTGTGGTATTGGTAATGGCCTTCTATCTCGGGCAGTTACAGCTCATTCAGAATGCTGCTGCCACAGTTGTGACTTAAGACAAAAAAAACACAGAACACATTACACCAGTTCTTTGTCACTGCATTGGCTTCCAGTGTGCCATGTGGCATAGAATTGTCTATAAAGATCTAAATGGCTTAGCTCCAAAATCCATTTCTGACCTACTCCTTGAGCCACCCAGACCTCTGAGGTCATATTATGGGCCCAGTCTGTTAGTTGTTCCCCGGGGTGAAAACGTTTAAGTTGGCTCAAAACATTCCCTTACTCTGTGGCCTTCTCCTAAATCATCTGGATGTAGATGTAACAGGTGTTGTCTTTATTTATTTTCTTTCTTTTATTGATGTTTTACCCATTTTATACAAAGGTATTCATCATTGGTATCACAAACATGATCCCAACAGGAGTCTACGCTGCAAGTAGTTTATCCGCTCCGATAGGATCCTCAAACCTGTATTGAGAATTGAAGGATGTCTTGAAGTTTATAATTGTAATTGTTAGATGACACAGGAACACTTAAGTCCTATAGGAGCTGTGGGGCCTGATGGGGTATAAGACTGGAAAGACTAGGCTCCTTTGAGGAATGCTTCAAGATCTCATCTAAATTGATTTCCTTTTGAGAGGAGAAAAAAATGAGGGAATCTCACTCAGAGTTTTACTCGCTGACTGAGTGACTGCTCTATTTCATGTCATTTTATGTATTTTTTCTCCTTTATGTGAAGCACGTTTGCCTTGTGTATGAACTGTGCTAAATACAGCCTTGTCTTGCATAATAACAAAGCTGAGATGATAACTGACCTGACGTCCTTTTAATCATTCTGCATTATCATCTGTGCATGGGTGGATCTAAGGTCATGTCAGTCAATCTCGGGGGATTGGCCTGTGGGGACTCAGTAATTAGCTCGTAGTGATTGGAGCTGTAATTACACACTAACAGCAGAAGCCTGAAAACATACAAAACACACAGAGAGAAGAGGAAGCCAATTCACCTGCACTCTTACAACTAAAACATTTTTTATTTAATTTGCATATTCTAAGGGGGAATTTGTGTTGTGAGCTCCTCATTCCAGGGACAGATGGGCGCCATTTGTATTCATTCACTCTCCTCAAACATCCAGCACATCTGCATCTAATACAAGAGTTATTACTGAGGAGATTTCCCAACTGCAGTCTTGTGTTATGATGAGTTATGATGATGAGATGATAGACATCTGGGATTTCTACTGTCTCAACCAATCATGTCGAGACATTAATATCGATGTATTGATTTTTTTTCTTTCTTTTTTTTCTTTTCTTGACATATTTTTGCTCTAGGCCTACGCTTAAACTTTAGGCATACAGCAAAAAAAGAAGAAGCAAAAATATGTTTCTATTCTTTAGGCCCTAAAGAATGGAAACACATAAACTCGATGCACAAACTCAGAAGTGCAGAAAGGCCTTGCTGGGGTTTTCTTACCTTCAGTGTTCAGGCTCAGCAACTCACCTGTAAAGTAGAAAATAAACACTGCGACGATGCGGCTGAGTGACATCGTAGAATGTAGCCTGTCGTGAAGCGCAAAGAATGATGATACCGCCTGCTGTGCGGATAAAAAAAGGCTTTTGTGCAGGCTGTGGTTGAGAATCACAGACTTAAATTAAAATAAGTTAATCCAGCGATAGTTTACAAATCAAACTACTTTTTAATCCATAAGGAGAGCAGACGCTCCAGTCCAGTCACACCAGTGTCTTCTTCGTTTTGTAAATCCTCCTCCTAGTTGAGCAGCAACAAGGAAAACGCCGCTTGGTGGCACTGTCGGACTTCTCAAGGTTGTCCTCTGTTTCCTCCATAGACTGTAAAAATACTCCCACAATTCCTCTCCAATTGCATTAGACATTAGATAAATACATAATAACAATATAAATGATGAGAATAAGATAAAAGCTGATTCCCTACCGAAAGAATATAGCAGCTGCTGCTGCTGCCTATATCATACATAATTATAATACAGCTGTAATACAGCTGTATAATAATATACAAAGGTAAAAAAAAAAAAAAAGTAAATCAAATGGTAAGAACGGACAAGCAAGGCAAGAAACATAAATTGTAATAATAATGATAATAATAATAATAATAATAATAATAATAATAATAATAACAACAATAATATACAATATTTCTATATGGATTATGTGCATGTAGTCAGTATGGTGAGCTTATAATATTTTTGTTATGGTATAATATTCATATAATAATCCTATGGAGATTTTTCTCTGGATTGAAGCACCAGAAGACCCTGGATCTGCCAGAAACGGGCTCCCCATCTCTTTGATCACTGATCTAACATGCTTCACAAAGACTTCTTGCACTGCTGGCTGCTGCTCATGGTGACGGTTTTCACTTTGTAGATTTGTACATTATTCTTATTAATGTACATGTAGATTTCAGTCAGCATAGAAGCACTTGATTTCTCAAATGAGGTCCAATGAATGACAGTCATGGAATTCAATCTGTAGGCCTGTAACATACAACAGAAGTCACACATGGAAATAAACATGCACTTTTACTGTACATGTATCAGGTTAGGAGCCCCCCTGGCAAAATTGGTGCTCTAAGCAGAACTTTGTTTACAGGTCTCAACCTTTTTCACATCAAGGGCCCCTAAACTGACACAAATTAGACCCCCTTTTGATAAGATGTTGTTCCCTGGGTCCCCCATCTGATAAGACTTCAGCTTTTAGATGTTTTATTACAGAAAGTATATGAACCCCATGACCAAAATAGTCATACATTCTGTCATTGTGGTACTTATGAATGGAATTATAGTGAAAATAAATTATTCCCCTTTTTGCTGGGGACCCCCTGGAATCCCCTCAAGGACCCTTGGGGGTCCCTGGATCCCACTTTGAGGACCACTGCACTAATGGTTAGTCAGTGTGTTAATAGTTCTATATAGTTTAGTTCTATAAACACTTATTAATGCTACAGTTGCTGATTAATTCATGTTGTAATGTAAAGCATTTAGTTGTTTGTTGTATTTTGTGTGAACTCATCTAAAGTGTGAGGACTATCTATGCCTTGCATTTACAAATGAAATTGAAAGGCTGGCAATACTTGAAGTACTATCCCAACAGTAGGTACCTCAAGGCACTCTAAGGCCTACGAAATAACCCTTCAGCCAGAGGCAGAACTTGCCATCTTTGGCTGCTCGGAGTCCTCTCTGGACAACAATCTCTGACACTGGGGACAACCGTTGCAAAAAAACTAATTCTTAAGGAATGGAAGTTCCCCTCTTCACCCTCTTTCCAATTGTGGTTGATGGACATGATCTCTGTTATACGGATGGAGAGACTCAGGTTCCTGAGAACCGACTCACTTAGAAAATTTCTAACTATAGGCTATGGGACCCATTTTTAGCCTACCTCGATGAGGTTAGGGGCGACGGGTGACTCGCCCGGCTGGTTTCCTATAGACCCCTTGCGTGAGATCTCAAGTACATCGCCTGCAAACACATAAGCACCTTATGTGGCTGGTAGCACCACTGTAATGTTGAATGTTCATTATGTTGTATGTTTTTTTCCTTTCTTTTCTTTTCTTTTCTTGTGTCTGAGCCTGTCTGTTTTGTTTTGTTTGTGTTGTATAGAAAAATGAAAATAAAATATTGAAAGAAAACAGTAGGCCTACCTCAAGACTTATGAATAAATTATTCTGCTTTTTTGCTGGGGACCCCCTGGAACCCCACTTTGAGAACCATTGTGTTACGGGGCCATGGCTGAGGCAGCTGTCAGCAAATAAGCATGGTTATTAGAACAAAAATCCCTTTTTGGCAAAGATATAGATTATAATGCCGAGTGATGGGGCAAAAACTGGGAAAATGCAATGCTTGAGGACCTCTCAAGGTCACCAGAGGTCAGATGAAAAGTGCCTCCACTTCTGAAATTGAATCTTAGGGTATATTGATGATATGCTGAAACAATCATGCTTTAGTCATAAAATGGACAATTGGTTTAGCTATCTGCCCCACTAGAAGTCTAATCTTTGTGTACATTATTGTAAAGCAAAACAGAAGTAGTCAGATTAGACCGGATTTAACGAGACTGCCTTCAAAATAAAATCTGATGTGTCAAGTGGTAGAGCTCTTAAGAACAACTTTATTATTGGTTAAACTTGACTTTTTCAGGGTCTTTGTCATCATTCTATGTTGTCTGTTTTGTGTTATTGACTCTTTGTGGACAGCAACAACAATATCGTTTTATTTTGAAAGTTATAACCGAGAATCCGTTTTTCCCCTCTTCTCTCTCATCCTGGCTGACTTGACGCTGTTTGTCGGAAAGCTTTTTTTTTCTCCCGTCAGGAAAATGAATCTGGGTTAGTGACGACACTTCCCCCTCTCTTTGGATTTATCACCCAAAGTTTTTTCTCTCCCCAACAGGGCGCAGTGAACTTTTCTCTTTTCCCCCACAAAGTGAAGAAGCCACCATGTCTCCGCCGTCTCGACGGCTTCAGACGAAGCCCGTGATTACCTGTCTGAAGACTTTCCTCATTTCCTACAGTCTCATATTTTGGGTAAGTTGCCCTGACATGCAATGGGGGACAACAAGCTAAAGGCAACAATGGGGCTAAGCGGCGATGCCAAACGCTACGTGACATCATTTTCTCAGATCAGGGTCTGGGTCAATTGTGGATCGTCGCTGCTGCCCACATGTGAAGAGAAATGTGCTGTAAAAATGGTCGTAATTCAAATTGGACTGGGGTTCTGGATTGAAATAAGAGAAGACCACTTGTTGGAATTTCACCGACGCTAGAAGAGCCTATTCCATTCCTATTAACAGATGTGTTGTTTGTGCAGCCACTCGGCGGCCTAAGAATCGTAAAAATGTTAAAGAAAAAAAAAACAGTCAGCAGTGTTACTTTGTGACACCGATTGGGACTGTAAAATTGTAGCCAATGATAAGATTCCTTTCGTGTAAATGTCACCAGCTGTGTGGCGTTAATAGCTGGTGTACTGTGCAGGAAAGTATTTAAACACCGCCATTCATCGTGCTTATTTCTACAATCCAAGTGCGATATATGTGGGAGAAAATCTTAAATTGATGTTGAAGAAATCAGTCAGTTGCTGACGTTTTCCCCCATGCAGCCATTAATCTTTGCACCGAGCAAACGGCCACCTCACTCACAAAGTTCACCTCGATGCTTTTATCTGGCCATTTATTGCTCTTGGTTGGATGAGCTGATGCCTCCCGACTGTCAGACTAATGACTTGTGGGTAATAACGTTAAGAGAAAGATGCTGAGCCGTGGAAACCTCGGGCTCCTGCTGGCCCCAGGTGTGTTTATAATAAAATGTTGACTGGTAAATCTCATAAAATATCTGCATGCATAAAATATCTGACAACTTGAGTCCCTTTTCCTGACTGACACTAGTTTGCCTCAAGCCAAAGTAGAGTTTATGTGGCCATATACTCTAAATAACCTGTTTATAGCCTACACTGAAGGTACTAAAATGTTTACATTTTACTGATTTTAAGTTGCAGTCCCTTTTGCACAATCCGCATCTCAGTTGTCCCAAAGCTTACAAATCCTCCTTTGTGATCAGTACAGATTGAATAAGGAGAATCAATAATGTCTGTTTCCTAGATTTCACCTCATCAGTGTACTCAATGAAAAGAGGATCTGTCCATAATATGTTGTAGATTAGCCTAACTGTTGATATGAAGGGTTTCATTCGCAAATACAATAGATATAATTACAAATATAGAAACCTTTGGGTACCTCAAATACATCAGGAAATATTTGTAAAATGTAAATGATTTTGCCCTCAAGAAATGTACTATTTCATAAAATGTCTTACGATGACTCCTATAACACACTAACCCTTAATGTGTTCAACTTTCATGTGAGCAGCTGTCATTATGAGATGGTGGGTGTCATTTTATTCAACTTTTTTGTAAATGCTGGATGTAATTTTGCAATGAAATGCTTTTTTTGAACCCTGGTTCGTATGCTGCAAAGCTGCATATTTTCACAGCTGTTTTTTTTGCGAGGCCTCCTGACAGCTTCTTCTCTGAGCGTGATGGAAGAGGTTAGCCAGTGTGTAATTAAGCCGGCTGGTTTGAGAGCCTTAAATCTCAGGTTTGCGTCTCAGAAGCAGCCTAAAAAGCCCTTGATCAGTCTCTTTGCTGTCTCAGTTCACTGATCAGTCTCTTTGCTGTCTCTCAGTTCACAGGAGTGATCCTGCTGGCGGTCGGCGTGTGGGGGAAGGTAAGCCTGGAGGCCTATTTCTCCCTGTCGTCTGACAAGAGCACCAACGCGCCATATGTCCTCATTGGGACCGGAGCCATCATCGTTATTTTCGGACTGTTCGGCTGCTTCGCTACATGCCGCGGTAGCCCATGGATGCTCAAACTGGTCAGTGCGCCGCCGTTCAGTATTCCCCCAGTACAAGTCAAACGTGTCCTTGTGTTGATAGTGTTTTGTTTAAGTTTGTTTGTTCTTCGCAGTATGCCATGTTCCTGGCCTTGGTATTCCTGGCTGAGCTTGTGGCTGGAATCTCAGGTTTCCTCTTTAGGCACGAGGTGAGTTAAGTGCAGAAAACACACACACACACACACACACACACACACACACAAACACAGCCAGCCAGAATCTAACCTCCTTTGTTTCAAATTGTCCAGATCAAGGCCATATTATCAGATGCCTATTCAAACGCTGTGAAGAATTACAATGGCACAGACAAACCGAGCACTGCTGTCGACACCATTCAAACAACTGTAAGTGGGAGGTTTGTCGTCTGACTCTTGCTCTCATCTGACTTTAGATGATCTGTCTCTTTCTACATAAAGTAACATTTACTGTTTGGTTATAAGCCTTTTTTTAACCACTAACACCACTAACCAGAGACTTGTGCCCAGGAGTTTCAGTGCCAAGTCATTTGTTGAATAGTGCATGCCCTGTCTCAAATGTCCCACGTTGCCCTTTGTTGTCTGTCATTAAAAATGCTGACCCACTTTTGTGTTGAATAAAGACATTTGTTACTGCAACGTCTTATTTGTTTTGTCTGCTCTTTAACATGTAGCTGAAGTGCTGCGGGAAGACGAATTACACAGACTGGTTGGAGACCACCTACTTTAAAGAGAAGGGTATCCCTATCAGCTGCTGTAAAGACGATGCTAACTGCGCACCAGAGACCCTCAAAAACCCTGAGAAGTTTGGAAACGAGGTGTACAGAGAGGTGAGATCACTGGATATTTGTGTCATTTAAAGCAGCTACGAGCAAGATTTTCGATTGTTATTAAACAGTCTAAATTTAATATCGATGCCTCACATCTTACCTCTAATATTAGACGAGACCAATGCAGAGTAGTCTCGCTTGAAAGCAGAGTGAATCGGTGAATGTGGTCTTGATGATTAGTCTGTCTCATAGACTGTAAAGGTCTGTCTGCGGGCCGGTGTCATCAGGAAGTGAAATGAAACGGTTTGCGGCAGCCACTTCGGCCATAACCACAAAATTACTAAATTACTTTCAAACAAACTGTTGGAATATAACGAGAGATGTTCGCGAGAGCAGAAAGTAGCAAAGGCAGCAGGAGGGGAAAGCCGTCCTTCTTGTTTTGGGTCTGTTGCTAGGCAGAGCGAAACAGTTTACGGCAGCTGTAAACAGTTGCTAGACAGAGCGAAACGGTTTACGGCCGTAGCAACAGACCCAAAACAGCTGCCCTTGCTACTTCTCTCGCGAACATCTCTCATTATATTCTAACAGTTTGTTTGAAAGTAATTTAGTAATTTAGTGGTTATGGCCGAACTGGCTGCCGCAAACCGTTTCATTTCACTTCCTGATGACACCGGCCCACAGACAGACCTTTACAGTCTACTAATCATCAAGACCACACTCGCCAATTCACATCGGCTGCTTTCAAGCGAGACTACTCTGCGTTGGTCTCGTCTAATATTAGAGGTAAGATGTGAGGCATCGATATTAAATTTAGACTGTTTAATAACAATCTAAAATCTTGCTCGTAGCTGCTTTAATTGGGTTGAATTAAGCAGAAAAAAGTGAGCACTTCCCAAAAACTCACTACAAGTGCTTGAAAAAAAAGAAAAGGGAAAAGTGGTAAAAATGTACACACTGTGTTGATATCTCCCAATGCTTCTAATGTCGAGGCAACATTTCGTCAGTCTTCATCAATTTAAATTATTCCGATAAATCAAAGATTTTAGATTAAGTGTGTGTTGCCATTTTTTGTGATTTTTGTTTTGCTCCAAAATTTCTGACTGTTGTAAAAAGCTTGAAAGCTGCTCTGTAAATCTTCATCTGTCTGTGTACACAGGGTTGCTTCTCACTGGTCACCATCGCGATGGAGGCCAACTTAGGAATCATCGCAGGGATCTCTTTCGGAATTGCCTTCTTCCAGGTAGATCACATATCGCCGTTTTGGATGTTTTTGTCTTGGAGGAAATGGCATGAAAATGTTGTTCTGCTGCTGGTGATAGCGGAAGAACAGACATTTGGTGTATCCTGCTATTGTCTATATTTTGTCACAAGTCTTTTTCTTTGTTCTGTAATTTCCTTCCACTCAGCTCATTGGAATCTTCCTCTCCTGCTGCTTGTCTCGATACATAACCAACAACCAGTATGAGATGGTCTAGCAGTCTCCTTCCACAGGTGGGACCTTGTAGTCAAAAACGTTACACACTGGAGAAAGCCAACTATAATAGCTATTGGCCGGAGACTAATCGAATGTGTTTTAAAACAAAAGATCAATAGGAGGCAAAAACACAGATTGTGAACTCCTTGTACCAATAAACAGAAGCTGAATCAATAATTGAATCTAATGTCGAAATATATAGATTTACTCGATAACATGCCTTAACATGTTTTCTGTTTCTTCATAGGTTACTGATGGGCAGCTCCCGATGCAAACTAAGTGGAATCTCTCATAATTTTAATATTGTGTGTGTGTTAGATACTATCGTTTTAGAGAAGGGGGGAAAACTTGCTGCTTCTTTTATTTGACCTCACTAATGGCAACCAAGCAGAAGGGATACAAATATAAGGGACAGTATTAGCAGTGTAGTTTGTCAAAGAAAAAGAAAAAAAATGGCACCTAGATATTTTGTAGTTCATTTCTTTTGCTCCTGGATTTCCATGAAGGGTAGATGTTATCACATGTACATATGTTGTTACTTTTTCATTTCAGTAGAAATGAAAACGGTTCACTCTACCAGTTTAAACATTTCCGGTTCTCCCAAAAAAAGAAAGTGTATTTAGATATATATTGTGGCTGCCTTATTTTGTAATTTTGCTAAATTCCGTAGCTATAGATATGGAAAAATAGGAAAAGAATAAGCTAATAAATGTTCAAATTCTCCGCAAGACAAAAGTGAATTTGTGTGTACGTGAAACACATAGACGTAGAGCCTGAGAAGTAGCCACCCTGAAGTTGAACATGTGATTCACGCTAGGGAATCGGCACAGGCCCTATTGATTGTGACGGCACAGCCATGGGCAGCTTCTTGGAAAGCTTGTGTTCGAACACTAATTGTCCTCATATTACAGTTATCAGTGTTAAATTGTTATTCATTTGTGGATGCATGTGAAATACTTGAAAATAAAGCTGAAATCCAGTTTTTTTTTACAGTGTGTTTGTGTGTGGCATAAGAATTTGCCTATCCTACAGTTGTTGTCATTTTCATCTAAAAAGTTGCAGAAAAATCCTTCTTCTAGGCAGGAGGACGTAATATGACAGGAAATATTTACACCGACCCAGTACTTCTATGTAAAAGATGTGACACCACATCATTTTGACGGACACCAGCACAACAGCTTCTGCATCACATCGCTAGCCTGTCTGGGAAGCTAAGCAGGCCTGGCTGTGGTTAGTCCTTGAATGGGAGTCCACCAGGTGCTAAATGTGGTGTTGGAGCACCAATAAAGAGGGGCTCTTCCCTCTGCTCTCATGAATAATATCCCCAGTGCAGGCCAGGGGAGAGACGGGGACTCTGTCCTGTGAGTGAGCAGTCAAGTCAGTCCTTCGGGTGAGATGTTACACCAAGGTCCTGACACTGTGGTCATTAAATATCCTATTGGCACTCATTGCAAGAGTAGGGGTGTAACCCCGGTGCCCTGGCTGAATTCCCAAATAGGCCCTCCTTCCATCATGACCACCTCTAGTCTCCACTGTCACTGTGATAGCTGATGTGTGCTGAGTGATATGGTGCAAACTGGCTGCTGTGCATCACCCAGGTGGGTGCTACACATCGGTGGTGGAAGAGATGAGCCCCCCCTGATATGTGAAGCACTTTGAGTAGCCTACTTTAAAAGCTTTATTTAAATGTAATCCATCTAACAGAAATGCATGTTTCAAATGTAATTTTCATTGTTATACCACAGGGAAGTGTGTTGGTATTAATTAACGCTGACTGTTCCCATTATGGTAAAATGGTAAATGGCCTGCATTTATATAGCGCTTTTATCCAAAGTGCTTTACAATCAGTAGATAGTCTACATTCACCCATTCATACACCACGCAGGGTGCCTACACACCATCGGGAGCAAGGAGGGTTAGGTGTCTTGCCCAAGGACACAGCGACGGCAGCTGGGAGGGAGCGGGGATCGAACCGCCAGCCCTTGCGTCTTTGGCCGACCCGCTCTACCTCCTGAGCTAAAGCCGCCCCCATTAGAGAGAAGGGGAGGGGGGCTGTCCCTATTTGACAAAGTCACACCAATGTACAGCTCCATATGAATATCTAAGTATAGAAAAGGTGGCTAAAGTATGGTAGTTGTCTGTAGATCAGTACTTTTTTTTAAATCAGAGTATTAGCTTTTATAAAGCATGTGTGCATGTAGGAATTCAGACAACTATGAGTATAAAGTCAGATACTCTTCATTCAGTTTTAGTTTGATCTCTGATTTCAAGCTTTGGCTACACTAGTTTGTATACTGATTGGACTATCCAAGGCCAATTAGTGTCTACCTCTACTCTATACCCTTGAATTGGGTATATTTCTCACTAATACCACCAAGTAATAGAAGTTTGGCTTGGATACAGTGCAGTGTGTCTCTGTCCACCATGTTGGCACAGTAAATACCTCAAGAGAGCCCAGCCTGAGTTCACCCAGCAAACTGCCCAGGGTTCAAGCTGAGACATGATTTGTTAGATACAGTTGCACATAACAGTCTGATAAGCCATCCTGAATGTTGCAAGATTTGATTACACACTGCTGATCCAGTCTAGAACTGTATTTCTTAATCAGTGAGTTGCAAAATTGTTTTGGCAATGGCCTCTCTACACATACACACAAATAATTCCCACCAGACTTTTCTCTCAAAACTTTTTGTATGAACCTCCATCATGGGGCCCTTGAAATCTAGAAATTATCTTTTTAATACTACAACTCCAGGCTCAGGCTGCACATATTAATGACATCAGACATTAGAGTTGTAGTTATTTACCGTGTGGAGAGAGAGTTCTTATGTGTATGAATGTTAGTTGCACTGGACTGGACTAATGGGCTAATTGGCATGGGTCAAAGCAAATTCTTAAAATGACTGATATGACATATAATCATCCTCATTTGTTTTGTATTTAGTATTTGTTTAGAGTTTTTATCACAGCCTATCTGTTGATATTTTTATTTGTGGAGGTAAATATCATGGGTGGACCCGTTACCTCTACAGATTAGTAACAAGTTTGTTTTTTCTGTTGTCAGACATTTTCACAATGAAACAGCCTCACAAACACAATAAAATAATAAATTTCATCTGCGGTCAGACTCATCTGAATCAACCAACATCATATTGTGTGTCTCGTGATATAGCCTGTATTGCAGGTTAGCTTCCACAAGTGCAAAACCTTAAATGGTGTCATAGTGAGTGATGATGAGTGATTGCGTGTTTCTCGTCAGAAGCATTGACTATCAGAAGAGGCAGAGGTAGGCTCTTTTATGGCGTGATGTGGCTTTGGGGAACTGGCTTAGTCCAAACACCAGGTGGCAGTGTTGTGTAACATAATGATTCAGGGATGCAGGCTGGTGATTATGGGTTGACCAGAGTATGAGGATAATAATTTATGATGCATGCTGGCGAGAAAAAACACTGAACAAGTTCAAACGGGCCTGTTTACTCTGACTCACAGTGCATGCTATTGTGTGTGTCTTGACATGCAGTTATACGTCAGATGCACAAACCTGCACCTAAAACGCTTGATGGAACATTATGTAAGCTTGCGTACAGTGTTGCCTAGAGGCTACCCCCGCCCTGGAAAGAATAGGGGAAGCAAGCAGGGTGCAGCTAAATTGCCGACAAGCCGGCACTGATGATGCAGCTTGTCATTGGTCAGTTTCGAGTCAGATGCTGTGGGCTCCTCCGTGAGATCCAATCAGGGAGGGTGTGTGTTTTTCCCCAGCCGAGTCTCATATAAAAGCAGCTCTTCCGCCGTCAGCGAGCCGGGGAAATTTTCACTTTTCTTCCCGGCGGGTGGTGTTCAGAGGCTGAGAAGAGCTGGACTTGGTTTCTACGAACCAACGCGCCATCATCAAGAAAGCACTTACCTCAGGATACCTCGTGGTTCAGGTCAGTCGACGTTTTATTTATCGCACTTTAAAATTATTGTTATATAGCCTATATATATTATTTTTCTGTAGTCGGTCAAGGTCATATTAATGCGATTTGAGCGTGATGGATGTTCTGTAACAAAACAAAAATGGTTTTGTCGGTTGGTCAAAATATAATATAACTAAGATAGATATTGATTAAATTGGTATACGAACTTCCTTGCTTGATCAGTATCTAGTCCCCGACTCGAAATGCGTTGTGGTTTTTCTGCATCAGTAGGCTGACTGTAAAGTCTGTACCAGGTTATGATGAGGCCTGCAGGCTGCAACCATGGTGCACTCTGTTTGCACAGTAACCACAGTAACGTTTTTCTCTCGCTAGTGCTACATGTTGAATCTTGTTTATTCTGGTGCGTTTGGCAGGGATGCCATGTTTTCCTCATGTTACACTGTTGGCAGGTCTGCAGTGCAGACAGTGGAAACGGATCAGATCAAGCTGCATCACCTGACCCACATTCTCACCTTTTTTTTCATCTCGCTTTCTCACAGATCAACCACCAACTGAACACAGAGCCACTCCGCCTGAACTCCATCTGCCTGCCACCGTAACCAAAAGCCACCCGAAACCTTCACCATGATGCAGATCAGCGACCCGGCCAGCAACAAGCACTCCCTCATCAACGTCATGCACCGCTTCATCGCGGCGGCCAACAACATGGACGAGACCATCATGGTGCCCAGCCTGCTGCGGGACGTCCCACTGTTGGAGGAGCAGGCGGCCAGCCGGGTGGAAGCCAACAACAACGAGCCGCCCTGTCCCAACAAGCAGATGGACATGTACGAGCACTACCTCCTGCTCAAGTCCATCAAGAACGACATGGAGTGGGGTCTGCTGAAGAGGGAGAGGAGCGGCGGGTCCAGCTTCCTGGAGATGGCCGTCAAGCAGGAGGAGCAGCAGCAGCCATCAAGCGGGGAGCGACTGCCGGACGACAACTCGGACCTGGAGGACCAGTTCCACTACCACCTCAGGGGACTGTTCGGGGTCCTGTGCAAACTCACGGTGCAGGCTGACCACCTCACCAACCGCTACAAGAGGGAAATTGGCGGAGGGAACTTCATGAGATAGAAGTCACACCCCAGTTTTAATTTTAATTTTTTTAACCCCCTGGACTGCTTGACTTGCAACAGCAGGATGTGAGAGAAGAACAAAGATCTGAATGGACAGTGAACTGACCAGGGCAAACACCTTGCCACTTCTCTCACTCCTGTCTTTGAGTAGCGACACTCCAACCCCCCACCCCCCTTCTGGTCCCCTGATCCCCCCACTTTCTCCCCTCCCAGCTCCACTAAACATAACTTTAAACCAATGACGCCCACATGAGCCTGTAGGAAAGATGAATTTGGACTGGAACAAGCTGCTTTCGTTCATTGTCATTTCAAAAGGGTCGATGGTTTGTGCTTATTGGTGGCTTATCAAGTCCAGATGATTGACAGCTCTGGTAGATGTGCAGGAACCTCCCCTGGTATTTCATTTCAAATTTTAACATGAATCTGTCAGAAAAAGAACTGGTGTGATTGTCAATAAGCAAAGGTTTCTGACTAGGAGAATTTGGAATGCTGGTTATTCTGTCCCTCCTTAAAACGCACAAACTTCTATTTGATGCTGGGCTGAAGGGCCTTTATCAGAAGAGCTTTTGAGACATCTTGCCAGATCGGTGTTTCCGTAACATGGCGTGCCTTGACTTTTATATACCTTCATCATGCCCTGTTCAGTTGCTTCCATCTGGTAACCCCCCCCTCCCCCCCGGTCTGAATGCTTCAATGGGAAAAGGTGTCGTAATGAAAGCACTCATTTGTTTGTCCTTGCATATTGCAAATTGTTTTTATATTGAGCAGAAATGCAGTAAAACTGATAAATAAAGAATTTTAAAAACTTTAAGTTACTGTCTTACTTTGACTTTGTCGCTTACACAAGGGTTAGAGGTGGATTGCCCAATTCCTCTTTTTTTTTTTATATATATATATTGAATGTGGGGTTCATTTAGACGTGCCAGAACATTAACCTCATTGTATAAAGTCACTGTTTGCTTTGCTAAGTACACAATACTTTTCTACTGTCTGAAATGCAGGGCAAGTCTATAGAAACAGTTATGCAATGTTGGATTTCAGGGTTTAAGTAGTGTCAACTGGTAGGGGTTTACCTGAGGGAGAATATGCAAACAGATCACACTTTACTCGAAGGGTTTTGTTAAGTAAGAGACTCATTTTAGCGCTTTCATTTCCATTTGTGCAAATGACTGCTCATGCTGATGGAAAATAAATTATTAGAGGGCTTCTGCTGCAGAGTCAAAATATAATATTGCGATTACTGTTCTGCAGCATTTGGATATATACTCCAATAACCTGCCGTTTATTCAGTTTGCCATTGGAAGTAAAGGCTAAACACCCTGGGGACATTTTCCATTACTTTGGAGAAGCAATGATTATGATATACAAATGTTTTGTCTTTATTTGGTTTTCACCGCCTGTAGTACATGAAGATGAATGGCCTTTGACAAACATTGTGGTTTTTCATTTGCAGCCTTTGAAATTCAAATAAAAACATTTGCATTATAAATTATACTGTCATGTTTCCCCATCCCCAATGGTGAGCTGGATTGTGCTTAGTTTTACAGAGTTATGCCATCTTGTGAAAGTTGTAGCTGTATGGTGATAACCATATTGACACTTTTGTATGCCATTATAAGATGACAGACTGGCACAAACACCTGCATCGCATAACCTATTTGGTGGTTACTTCCCTTTATAATATAATTGATATAATATAGTTGATATTTTAACAGACTATCTCAAAGGGTAGAAGTGGGTTAAGAAGGCTATAAAAAGGCATAGGGAACACTTGACTCATCAGACATAGATATGTTTATTTTGTGAGACAATGAACTTGATAAAAAAAAAAGCTCTGTGTGGTGGCAGAGACACAGTAGCCTAGTAATAGAGTATCAATCACAGATGTCAATGACACAAACTGCAATTTGACATTAAATTGAACATGTTCGCTATTCTGTATTATGAACAAGCCATTAAATTGCGATTTAATTTGCTCAAAGTGGTTCCCCTCACCAGCTGCCACATCTATCCATCACTCTCTGAAACCCTCCCCTTAGCAACAGCTCCACCAACAGTAGCCAATCCGCTAACAAAGGCTGTTTCCCCCTCTCTCTCTCTCTCTCTCGCACGGCACAGTGATTAAGAGAATGTCGTGTGGTGAAGGGCATCCAGAAGAGACTGGAGGGCAGTGATGGTTGTGCTGGCAGAACGGTCCAGGCTACCCGGTCATCCTCTGACCAGACAGAGAGCATGATGGGACTGGGAGTTCGCATAAAAGGACCAAGAACTGCCAGAGCCTTGTGGTGCGAGGCTGCAGGCCTCCTCTCGTTTCACTCACAATGGGCCATAGAAATGGCTGCAAAATCAAAATGGCTGTGTTGGTCAATCCCTCAGCCCACTCAAGTGAAAGGGGTCAACCGCACACTGGCGACAGCTGGTCAGACGGTTCATATGAATAGAAATGGGGTTTTATTATTATTATTATTTCAAGATTCTAATCTAGACTGATCTCTTTTAATGTTGATCTGTTGATTTCATTTTCATTGATTTTATTTTTGCTATAGAATCTTTTAGAATTTGCCTGGGGATAAATTGCTCCGTTGCACGCACTAACCAACCAAATATGAAAGGGCCTGCCCTACCCCATGACGACACTGATATTCTGTGTAAATCAGACATGACTAAACAACCACTGAGCCCCTGGAGCCTCCCAAGTAACGTCCATGTCTTGAGGAAACCTGAGAGCCAATGGCTGCAACCAATCGTCTGTATTTCAGCTTTGAGACGGCTCCAGTTGTAAGGATGTGCTCAGTTTCACTGCGCTCAGCAGTAGCTTGGAGGGTGCGTGACGCATCAAAGTCCACTGGCTGGGTTACACTGACTCTAAAACACTAGGTGGCATTTGATGGGCAATTTATGACTATGATTGCGTTAACCCAGACGGTAGTATAAAAATTTAGATTGGTGCGATACTGCCAGGCAGTGGGTTTGTGATAATGCGACTGAGTGTGTTGTAAGGGGTTACAATGTGACCAAGAGGGACTTGGGGCCCAGAGCTTGGGACATCGGAGACATTTGGTGTTGCATGGCCTCTCATGGGCCTGTGTGGTTGGCAGGCCTGTGCCCCAACCCCCCACCCCTCTCTCCACACCCCATGGGCCAGCACCAGACTGCGTGATCACACAGACAAGCCTTTGCCAGACAACAGTAGTCTGCCATCCCCTCTCAGCCAGCTGCTCTGTCCCTCAACAGCGCTGTCTGCTCAGGTGTTGCTTCACGGCAGTAATACTTAGCTGACATGGGCAAAGCGCAGAGCAAGACTGTCACACACAGGGCACAGATCATTGTCTTTATGAGGTAGGTCAAACAACCTGGGCAGGCGCAGTAATGCCATATCTGAGTTGATACACATGATTCTAAAAAAAAGGCCCATTATCTATTTAGCAATGCAACTGTATCTATTATTTGATATTCCTGGTTGGCGCACCTACACCCTAGGGTGTACACCCTAGGGTGTAGGTGCCCACGTACACCCTAGACGGCCTAGAGTATAGGTGCCCTAGGTGTGTAGGTGACCACGTACACCCTAGAGTATAGGTGCCTAGGGTGTAGGTGCAACTGATCTACTATTTGATCATCCTGACTGTATCTATTTGATACTCCTGGTTGGCACACCTACCCCTAGGGACGGGTGTAGGTGGTGTAGGTGTGCCAACCAGGTGTGCAAACCATTATCGGTTGCCCAACCTGTTTAGTCTGGCTGTTACAATGGCAACAGCACTGCTCCCAGAGTAAACACCGGGATCTATTGACTTTGCTGTTTAAGCCCTGGCACGTTTGAATAAACCTCAGCAAGCAGGCCTCTGGCTGTCATTGCTTGAGACTGTAAGTGAATGTGGATAGTTGGGCGAGGACTTTTTTGCTAAACTTAAGTGACCATATCAAGGGGCCTTTCGAATAGATGTAACACGAAACCACATTCTAAACTGAGATGTTCTTTAATTGGAGGAACGTGTTTTGTAATAGAAGGTATACTGTACATGCAGCATTGAGTTAGTGCTGTTATTGCCATGATGCTCCCTTGACACTGAGGATAGCCTACGGCTGAAACGTTTGTCTTGTTGCTGCTGTGCAGAATAAACTTTGTGTAAATCTACTTGTGAGTGCTGCCGTGGTCTATTGACTATAGACTCCTATTATCTTCATTGCCATGATGTAAAATCTGGTGTGAGAGTGGGCGAAGCCTCCATCACTGCATGACTGAGACTTAGAATATGCTGCCCTGTGCTGCAGACGTAATAAGAACCAGCATGCTCTATCAAGTCATTAGCAAGGCTGCAGAAAGAAAGCAGAGAAATTGCTGCTCGGTATTCACAGTCTTTTTCAGTAAATAACTGTGAGTTTTATCCCCATATCTCAAGAAGTCTGTCCTCAAGACATGCACAATGTTATAAGACAATAAAGTAACATTGTCAGCAAATTCATGCAAACATTTAATATAGTAGTAGGATATAGTTTCTCAATTTAAAGGTATTATTTTTTCTCTATTGTCTGTTAACTTAATCACCCCCCAAAAAATGGTTGAGATTAGGGTTAGGGTGTGAAAATAGTGCAGTACAGGGTGTCAATGGTCTTGTGGCTTAATGGCTAAGGTCCTTCCAATCTATGGACTGGTGTTTGATTCCCTGTCAAACCAAACGCATTTTTATAAAACATTAGGGTTAGACATTAGGTTTAGGCAAGTACAACAACTTGGTTTGGGTTATACTAGTAAAAGATTATGGTCCTGGAACTATACCATCACGGTGATATCAGGACGTCCTTCGAGCCTCAGTCAGTTTTGAATGGCGACAGCCAGAGGAAAGAGTGAAAAGCCGTGAGAAAACCTTTCTTAAGAAGTCTGACCTGGTGGCGCAGACAGGTGGCATCCTGCCCTGCAGTATTTAGGCCTTGGTCACTTTTGAGGTCGTGGGTTCGAGCCCAGTAACCAACTGTACTTCAAAGTTAAAAGAATGTGTGTACTTTTCCCATCTGTTTATCGATACCGTGTAAAAAAAATTCAAATGCATGTTGACAGATTACATGTGGTTAGAAATTTACAACCACTAGCAATCACAGTTATCATGCCTGCTGCTCCTGCTAAAGAGAGAGAGAGAGGTTTTGCTGAATAGCCCACTGTAAAAAGTTTAACCAGACAGGTCGAACTTTTCATAGTGCACTGTGAAAAGTTCAACCAGCGACACCTGAACACTCACACCCAGGTGGTGCTAATTAAGTGTCTTAAAGTGGTAATCCAGCTGCGCTGGATTAGGTAATGGAATTGATGAGGGAGAGAAGTCTCTCCTCAGGAAACCTGGGTTACATCATAACCATCCATTCATCTCTATGCAATCTAAATCCCATAGAGATAGGCACAGTGCTTATCTCTATACCGTCTATATCCCATAGAGATAAACACAGTGTTATTCTATAAGGTGTGGTCCACTGACTTAAAGATGGATGCAGTCTGATTATTTAAACAATCTTTGAGCAACAGTTGTACCAAAACTTTGTGACTTTGTGTTTGTGTTGTGTTTGTGTATTGTTGTGGAGGAATCTTACACATTGGACCTTGATGGTGTGCAAACACATGGAAAAATGCCCATGGATTCTGTTACCTTTCTTCTACATGAAACAATGTAAGATAAATCAAGGTCCAAATGATTGCAGTACCTTTGAATTTAGAAACTGAGAATCATGCAGTCTTATTGAGATTGTTTTAGACTGGGGTTCCAGCCCCGAGCGTGCCTCACCCGCAGCTCAGCTGCTCTACTGGCATGTGCAGCACACAATTTGCCCGACCAGGGGTCAAAACCGCTGTGCATGGGCAGGGCCGTAACCAGGGTTCCGAAATAGGGGAGGCGGGCGCCACCGAAAAAAATTTGAGGTTTTTTTCCCCCTTTTTTAGCCATATATAGAGTAATATATCATTTTAAATCAACATTAGGATTATACTGTTATGATGTCATTATTCAGTATATTCTCTTTCATGTCACCACCTGCTCAGCTCTCCTGTCAACATAATTGTAACTAACAAACACAAACTGTTTTAGCCTAATTCATATCAAAATGACACCTACAAACACAGGTACACAACCCAAGCCGTACACAACACACAAAGTCATCATCGATAATAAAAAAAACATACAGAGGGACATTTATTTATTCCTGATAGGAACGATTGAAAAATAAAATAAAATATATTATGTTGTTTTTAACTTTACACCGCCTCTTTTTGTTACTTATTGGGTCATGAAACTGAAACCATGCATATAGCCACCTGCATACCTGACTTCGGGAGCTTGGCAATTGGCATCATGCATGATTAGCCAGTAGCATCCCAACGTGTCACACAGGTAACATTACTTAAGAGACAGACTACTAGACACTTACTTTCTTGGTTGTTGCTAAAAAATCTGTCAGTGTCACTCACTGTCTGTCGTTCACTCGCTCACTGTCTCGCAGCTCGCTCACCTTCAATTATCTCGCCAGGCAGACAGACAGTCATCACTCACCACCATGCTGCTGCTCTCTCGGAATCAAGTTACCGCGGAAGCGGCGTCAGATGACTTCCTGCCTGACCTGCCTTTCGTTTCAAAATAAAAGCGATCCCGTGTTTTTCATGCTTTTCCATGCAGATTGTTTTATACATTTTTTTTTTTTTTTTTTCCCCCCCTCTGAAATATTAGGGGAGGTCCGGACCTCCCCGTCCTCATAGCTAGTTACGGCCATGTGCATGGGGACCGTCCTTTGCAGTATAGTTTATTGAAGAACATTTATTTTAAAACTTTAATATCTTCAATTAATTAGAAGTGTAATAAAAACAAAAAATTGGTTGTTACTGTATGCCTATTGACACTTTTATTTAAATACAAATCTTTTTGCTACCCAAACATATGTGGACATCCTGGACTTGACCTCACAAACCTTACCTCAGTAGGCAACTGACATACACAGTGTGCCACCAAGACACTGCCACTACTGCTGTTTCTCTTCTGTTGTTGGACAATTTGAGCAATTAATCACCAGAAATGGCTGTAATATAATTGAGCTCCTAGTTAACTTAGTAAGCTGATCTAAGAGTCTAAGTCTAAGTCCATGTGTGTGATTGTGCACTGAGTGACGTCACTCGAGCACTCCATGATGTCATCAGTGATGCGAAGTTGGGCAATTGTGCGCTGCGCATGCCAATAGGGCAGGCGAGGCCACGTAGCTTGTGCTACAGCGCACAAGCTGTGTATGAGAGCCCACGCAGCGGGCAAGCTCGATTTCTAGTCATATATATTGTCCTTCCTCCGATGGGCAGGCCAGGAGCAGTGGGCATCTTTCTTGTGTACAGCGCCCGGGGACCATCTTCAAACGTCGCTGGTCAGAGGACGATCTCCTGCATGTTTTTAGTGAGGGTCCATACCGATGTTGTACTGAGGACATGGGGGAGGGGCACACCCTCAGTGCCCACAGCGTCCCAAGCGGGAATCAAACCCACGACCTTCTAGCTGTGAGGCGACAGCGCGACCACTGTGCCACCATGCCCCCGAGCTGCTTTGGAACCTACAAGCAGGATGTGAGATTTCTGTAGGGACAAACAAGGTGAAAGGATCTTCCTGCCAAGAATTCCTTCGCATGACAGAAATGATGAGCTTCCCTTTTGATATCTCGCTTGTATCCATCTCATTGACATGAGCTAAACAACATAAATATCAATAGTAGAACACATTTTCCCAAATATATTGTGATGTTTATTAAAAAGTGATTAAGGAAGTTAGTGAAACATAATTTTCGGCTTTCAACATGAAATGCTTTCCAAATAATATAATGGTTTCATTTAATGGTGGATGACTGCTAAAAATCTCTCCAAATATGAGTGATATTGTTTACCAGCAGCCAGTTTTCTGTCAGTTTACAGAATATCATACAATCTGAAGTGGAAAAATACAGGCTTTGTTTTTGTTTTGAATTCTATGTGAACTTTGAATGGTGATCAATGAAGATAGTAATGTTATCTAAGGCCTGTCTTTCTTTCTTTCTTTCTTTCTGATTTTTCTTCATTTTCTAGTTTCATGACATGACAACCTGGCAGCTACAGTGTTGTCATTAGCTCCATCACTGTGCAAGTGGATATCTCCTCATTTAGCCTTAGATTAGCCGTAACTCTTTTGTCTTGGCAGCTTTGGGCGCAGCTGTGGAGCCGGGCAGCAGCCCGGGAACACCATGTTCTCAGACAGATGCTTCTCCTTCAGCAAAGAGCCAGCCCCCTCTCTCCCTCCCTCCTCCCCCTACTTTTCAATATAAGATGGATCTGATCTATCCTCTTGTAAGGACATGTACAGTATACGAATGTTTGTGTAATTTGTAAAGAATCCAACTGTCTGCTGTTGTTGTTGTTTTTCTAGGGGGAGGGGGGCATAAAATGTCTTCATTGATCATAAACCACTGTCTTCTTACATGGTTAATGAGCTGAATTCACTCAAAGGTTATATTAGGGCAGGTCTCTGTAGAAACTCCCCACTCACACAGACCCCGCCCCATAGGACAAGTCAGGACAACTTGGCAGTCACCGTTGAAAACCAGGCCAGCCCCGATCAGTATGTTCTGTGCAGAGCATTATTATATAGAGGTGGAATGTATACAGTTATGTAACAGGCGTGTGGGCGTGGCGTCCAGCCAGAGCTGCTTACTGCCTGTGGCGTCCAGCCAGAGCTGTTTACTGCCTGACACAGTCTCCTCTCTGCCTGGCCTGCATGCATGGGCCTAGGCCGCTGCTTGCTTTGGCAGCTAGCTATCATCTAACTAGCTCTATCCCATTCTGTGCTGTTTATATGGGTCAGTACAACCTTCCGCCTGTGACTGTCTCCAGCCCTGCATCTTATTGCTCGCCCCCTCTTAATCCTGGAGAGTCTGCTGAAAACCACACAAGAACAACTTGTGCTCACTCACACACAAAACAGGACATTGTTTTTCTTTTTCAAGACGGCCTGGATGTTACTATTGTGTTTGTATCGTGTGACTGTCGAGAGTGGCATTCTCTTACCATGTCCCCAAAGGCTATCTCTGTAAACCGTACACCCAACACTGAAATGCCACAGTGTCCCTCTAGGAATCGGTTTACCCTAATCAGGTCAGGTAGGGAGGTGATAAGCATCAGCCCGGGCTCCTTCAGGCCCGAAACCCTCTGTTCTGAGTGGGAAACACGGCCAGATAAAGAGCTGAGCTCTCCACAGGTCAATGCCTCTCGGTCCACCCCTGGCCAGCTATTTCATCTCATCTGCAAGGCAAGCAGGGGACAATGGCACAACTGTGTGTGTGTGTGTGTGTGTGTGTGTGTGTGTGTGTGTGTGTGTGTGTGTGTGTGTGTGTGTGTGTGTGTGTGTGTGTGTGTGGCATTTGTGCTTGTCTGCCTGAGTTTGTGCAGTTGTTTGTGTGTGTTCAGTGGGCAAGTCAGCGATTCCACAGTGGCTGACACAAGGCCTGTATTGTCAGTGGAGCCACTGGAAAACTATACAATCTAGAGAAAACACACAGTAGATCACATAGCAGAAAACAGAATGTTGATTTGCTGACTTGTAGCTGAATCTTTATCTTTCAAAGTGAGGATCTCGGGGTTATCAAGTACCTTTGTAACCTGGCAACAACCCCAACATGACAACAAGCAAGCAAGCAGCCCACATTATTTTTAGACTTTCAGGCAGTATTTGCATTTGCTCAACCCTCATGCAGTTGGGAATACAAAGGGCAATGTGTCTCAATTTGATCCAGATTTCACAAATAGGTCTGGATGTGACAAGTCTGCTGAGCACGTGCACTGAGTGTGCACTGTCTGCGTGTGAACGGAGTGTGCACTGCGTGTGAACTGAGTGTGCACCGAGTGTTGACAACCTGGCAGTGAACTCAAGTGTCTGGACAAGGTCAGTACATTGCAACATTTCTGCAGGGCAATCCATGACAGTGTGTTTTCGCCCCCTGGTTTATATTTAGAACTGCTGGCTGAACCAACGAGTCAGAGATAGCAACAGATTAGACGCCATTAGAGGCCTGGATATTAATACTGGCCAAGGAACCGTTGGCAGCTAATGCAGTCACTCTACACTCATACTCAGTACATTTCAAAGAAGTGCCCCCATGGCATGGGATGTATGATTTATCAGTCTATTTTCTACAGTGCCGTTGACATACAACAGACTCCTGCAGACGTTCCTCGCTGCAGGGGGGGGGGACACATTGTTCTAAATTTTGCTGATTGAAACAAAAGGAACTACACTCTCATTGGATGAATTTAAGTTCTCTCTCAAGCACTAAAAAGTGTCCACAAAGTCCAAAGAACAGTTCAGACGGATTATTCTGTCGTCTATTTGAGTGCGTTTAAGATTCTTGTCAACACTGGTGATATGGGGAGTTGTTGTTTTCAATAGCAGAGGAGAAAAAAGGAAGTAGCCTATCTCGGCTGTGCTTCAGATGCAAGCTAAGTGAATAGGACTTCCCCTTGTGGCTTTTTTCAAAGAGGACTGTTACATAAACCAAACACAAGGGTTTGTACAAGGCAAAACAGATGCCCTCGTTGAACTCGAGGGAGTGTGGTGGGTGCTGTATTTGGAAGACCTATGTTATCACAATATAAGAGAAATCAATAGCAAAAGCAATCTGAAAAGCCTCTTAAATAGCATGTTGACACATCTTGCTTAGGTTTAAAAGGGACATTACAACTAAGATTTGGTGAGAAACATTTTCTACAGCATTTTCTTTGCCTCTGCAAACGCATAAAGGCCTCGCCTGGTACCATTCATTCTGTAATATTTGAAGTGGAAGTTAATAATAAGATCAAATAAATATTCATAGCCTGTTGTACAAATATTTACTTTTCCTCTGGGTCTTTTGAGTCAACAGGGCCTCCACATATGAACAATACACAACTTCGACCAGCTCCCCTCTCTCTCTCTTCCTCTTTCCGTGTCAGTCTGTCAGTACATAGATATGTCAGTAGGTCTTGTACGGACTTGCCCTCATTTTGCACCAATCACAATCCGCTGGCCCACAACCGATGGCCAATGAGCAGCGCGGCAGGGCAGGGGCTCGGTGAGGGGGCGGGCGTGACAGCTGAACTTCAAGTATGATGTAATAACGCTTATGATTTACAGGGCCAGCAGTGAGGCTTCCCAACATTGCTAAACCCTCAGAGAGATATGGTTACCTTGGTAATGGCTGCGACTGTCTGGACAATCATCACTAAGAACAGGCAATACCTGACAGAACTCGTACTTAATGTATTGTAAAAATGCATACTTCATGTACAATTGTAAGTAGGCTACATAAAACATTGATCAAGTAAAAACCTAGATGAAACAGAATTGAAACTGGTAGCAGCCACATGCTATCCGTTGAGAGTGGTTGAGAGATAGCCCTGGCTGCGCCGCAGAGACTGAACTCTAGTAACCTCTTGGAGTCGGCACAGGTTACACAGTGTTGGGCGTTGGGACCGTCATACCGTGAGGCCCTGTGTGGGGTCTGTCACGTCCCCAGTACAATGCAGCGCCTCAGTGTTTTACATGTCCACAGTTAAAGGAACAGTTCACCCAAAAAATATAATTCTGTCATCTACTCATCCTCATGCCAGTTGAAACAGGCGAGGTGGAGGTGTAATCCATTATAACACAGGGAGGTTTGCCAGCACAACTCTAGAGAAAACCAGTCACCATCGAGTTCAGTTGTGAAGTACTGGCGTACTTAGTATTTCAGTACTGAAGTCAATGGTAGAGGCCAATTTATAAGTGTTACTCTAGTCTTCACCTTAATACATAATTGATGGCAACTAAATATCACTGAAGTACAGGCACTTCACTTTCCATGTACAGTATATGGGCATACCATAAGCTTCAGTTAAGTTCTCAGGACAGCTTTTATGGGGATATAGCATATCTGTACATGCAGACTCGCCCAACCCAACACTACCAGGGGCCTTGCAGCTCAACAGAAGTCATAATGTTGCCACCTTCTGGGACAATGCTCAAATAATTTGGCTCAATAGCATCACACATTGAGGCTCCAAAATGTGTGGAAAAGCAGTAGTTTAACAGAAAACGCTATAGAAAAGTGTTTACATCTAGGTAATCTAGATTAAGCATTATAATTGTATACAATACAATACAGATCTAGGTACGCAATGTGCCTAATGTTTGTATTTTCAAGTAACAAAATGGTAATGGCATGTGAAGTGGAATGCCAGTGTCAGAGATGTCACTAGTAGCTCATCATGGGTAACGGAGAAAAAGGGAAAAAGAAGAAATAAACGAAACAAAAAAAGAGCAGGCAACAGATCGTTCCTTTCAGTTTCACTGTTTACCAAGTCTCTGTCATTGGTTCCCTCTAGTGGACATAATCAAAGCCAGACCATATATCTTATTGACAGAATGATGTTTTGAATCTTCAAATCGCCCTATCACACTAATTATAATGATGTACTTTTCATTCAATTGTACTCCCATCTACAGACTTCACATGGCGATTCCTATTGTCTGTTGAGCGGAGAGCTGAGTATGTGAGCAATCTTTGCAAATGTTAGAACCAGAGGGCCAATTGTCTAATCTATAATGTCATCAAGCAGCAATTCCCGGAGTTTCTTTTCCGAGCATATAGCTGCATCTCCTGCTGGTTCAGAACTGCCACCATTACTATGAAATTAAACTTAATTGGTTTAAGAGCAACAGTGTGAAAATGTCTCTAGTGACACCAGAGATTAATATCATGGTTATCACATATTCATTCATTTAAATGTTCAAGGATAAAGAGGTAAGATGTGAAATGAGTCTTGGGGTGAATTTTCACTTGAACATCTAATGCAAGCATTACTTCAGTGAAATCATGATAACCTAATAGACTAAATGAAGAGGTGAAAACGATGATTCACAATCATGCTTTATTCTTGTTGATTTCTTATAAAAGAATCAAATAAAAGGTTCTTTCCAGGTCTCACACACTGCTCAAAGTCTTGCTGTATCCCATTTTCTTTAACTAAATTATACTTTCTTTACATTTCAGTCTCTTCGTCTTAAATATCTTTTATTAGTTTGTGACTTCAAACCAAAACTTCATTGATTGTCAACACAAAATCTATCTTAGCACCAGTACAATAAAACTGTACTTTTGCCTTTTGAAATACTGTTTTGCAATGAAGGAGAAAAATCTCAGAATAAAGGGATCCTAATAAGTACATTTCAAAATGAAGCACCAACCATACAAAGCAATTTTCATAGATAGTTTTGTCAGATACATAAGAGGTCAAATATATTAATGACTATTAAATTAAGCACAACAAACATTGTAAATAAAACACTCGCAACACAAAGCACGGTGGGATCCGGGAACACCATAAGGACACAGGGACAGTCGTGGCTGCAGTGAGAGGGCATCTAGCTCTCTGAGAGGTTCTGGACTCCAGAGATGGTGCTACTTTTCCTCGGAGAGTGATCCACAGGATTCTGTATCAGTTCAGGAGTGCAACCTGGGGAGCGGAGAACACTACCGCAGAAACGGTCCATCTGTGCAGTTCTGTAAACAAGTTCTCGTTCTCAAGGTCCAAAAAACCCCCAACATGTCATAATCTGAGCGGGGCAGCCGAGTGCCACCCAAGGAATACTTGATGAAATGTGCACACGAAATGAAATGCAGAGCAACATGGTAAGCTACATGTCCATCCAGTCATGATCTGTCCACTATGACGATAAGAAATAAAAGGAACAAACTGGACTTGAGGCTGTGAGCTGGGCGGGTGTGTGCGTGTGTGTGTTTTGTGGGTGAATCTAAATTATGTGCCATGATCTCTTTTCTACAGGTCTCCAGGTCTCCCAGGTTGACAGAGAAACCATCTGGGCCAATGGCCTCCCTGACTCTGTGAGCTGGCCGTTAAGCCTCTTACCTTTACGCAAGAGTTCACCAAGATAAAAGCCTTGGATTATCTCCCATCAAAAAATAGCGCTTTCCCTCAGGAACAAACTCAACAAAAAGTCCTAAACATAATTTGTCCCTTGCCACAAGAATACATTTATATAACCAAATGTTTTAACCCTGATGGCAAGATATACATATACACTACCATGTACATACATCATCACTACAAAAGGTTTCTCAATAGTTCTCAGGTAATCAAATATACCTATAGATAGGAACCTGAAAGCTGCGTTCCAGCACTGACCACTCCGATGTGCCGGTCCTTGAGGTGGTGTTGCAGTGACCACGTAATCATCTTGCTGCTGAGGTCAAAAGGTCAGAGGTGGAGTGTCAAGTCAGTACCATAGCTGGAGTTTAGACGCTTCAACTCATAACCCTTGTTACAATGGACGGAGAGGTTTTCTTCTAGCTGCTGCTTGCAGGGAGGACTAGGTTGACACACTGGGGATTTGCAAATGACAACAGTATGAAAGTCTATGGGTTCGAGAAGCGTGGTGCCCCAAAGGCTATCGGCTGCGTGTTTTCCCTGTGTTCGGCAGCATCGCCTCCTCCTCCTCTTCCTCCTCCTGGAGGATGTGAATGGTGGAGCCCAGTAGTCTCTGCAGCTCTGGCACACAGCGCACCAGATCCACAAGCCCCTCTTCATCCTCGTCCTCATCTTCCTCCTCCTCCTTATGCTTGCCTCTGTGCGGCGCCACCAAAGCAGAGCTCACCTGGCTGATGGACACCTGCTTCCAGAGCTCGGCCTGGGACAGGGTCACCACCTCCAGGTGCGGGTAACGCGCCCGGAAGATCCTCGCCGACATCTTCAGGCGCTTCAGGATGTCCGTCAGCAAGAACCAGTTGCAAAAGCTGCCAGAGAGGAACATGTCTGGTATTAGGCATAGTAAGATACTGATAGGGTTAGAAAAAGTATTATTTTTACGGTGTGGCCACAGGCTGTGGTCGAGTCGTCTTGAACAGGGTTTGTCTGTATATGTCTGTCCCCACAAAAGTAGACCAATCACAGCTCACGCTGCTACGTGCATGATGTCACGTGCCCGATGTACCACCGGGCAGGCATCAAACAGCTCTGAAGTCAAAGGATGCCACACGCCATTCAGCCCACCAGAAATGTTAAGACCGGGGTGTCCCGGTGGCTCACCTGGTAGAACGCATACGCTTAATTTATACTTATTAGAAAGTGTCGCTCAGCACATGGTCGCAGACGAAAAAGAAAGTGTCGCACATGGTGTTGCATTTATACTTCAGTGAATGTTCGCCTCGGTTCAACGGTCACGTGACACTCGAACGCTATAAGCAGACAGCCAAGAGAAGAGAGGGAACGCACAGTGAAACCACCTCGGAGGCAAGATGTAACGTACTTGGCGGCAGCCTGCAGCCGCATATAAACGACACACAACTCACCTCCTCTTTCTCGGGGGAAATTGGTCACAATGTTCTTTGTGATTTTCACGAAGTCATCAAGGACAGGCTGATAAAAATAGTGGGGACACGTTCATTCATTTCAATCGAGTGAAAACCAAAACAAGAAAGTCAAGCGCGTGCCGTCTATATAGCCAATCAGACTTGCGCGACACATCGTGACGTAGTCAGCGACACTAGACATTTCACCAGGTAGCAGTCGCTGCTCGCCGACACTTGAAAGTGTCGACTCAAGTCCTCATTTCTATCGGCGATCGCTTCAAAAGTGTCGGCAGACAAAGCATAAATTGGGCTATACCATTAAGGCTTAGTCCTTCACGCAGCGACCTAGGTTCAAATCTGACCTGCGGTCATTTGCTGCACTGATTCCTCGCTACGCGTGACCTGCAGCCCCGCCCACGGCTGACATACATTTTTTCGTTTATATACCGGTATATATAAACATTTACATAATTACCTATTCCATTTTACATGGAACTACGTCACAATGCAGGGCTTGACATTAAGGCGTGTCCGGGACAAGTGGAAGAGAAATGTACTTGCCCCACCAGACAAGTTCAGAGTGTGAGTGTTTCCAACACACTTTACTTGGGCAGGCTGCCCAGGGATATTAACGGCCACCCAACTATATTATTTGGGGACCCATTTTAGCATTTGTTATTCTGGTTTGTGAAACATGATGCCAAATTTATCAGAACTGAGTGAATTGTGAAAAGTCTGTTTGATAAGTTAATTTACATTTTAAATGACTCATGACAAGGCAAAAAAGACTTCAACTGCATAATACTGTCAGAGAAAAAACTCCTTTGCAAAACAAAACAAAACATAAATTATTGTAAAATGACACATTTTTAACTCATTGAGTGCCATGGACGAGTATGTTCGTCAATTGGAGTGCCAAGGACGAGTATGTTCGTCAATTGCGTTTTTTGACGGTGGGACGTGCATCAAAGCCAGATCCATCTCCTGTGAAAGTATGGTGGCTGTTGAATGTGTAAAAGCTATTTTAGGGACCCATTAGGTGGCGACAGTGCTCTCCAGATTAGAGAAAGGCGAGGAAAAAAGAGAGAAGAAGTAATGGGGAAACGGAAATCGCATCGATATGCATGAAGCATAACGTTAGCTGTGCCTGTGAACAGCAGTCATCTGCTGCCACAATTGAGCCCCATCCGTGGCCGCTGCGATAGCCCCTCCATATGATTTAGTTGCCGACACCAGCATCTTTCTGAAAAGTTACATTATTCTCAGCTGGGAGCCGGCGACAGGCTGTGAAAAAGCGGGGTGCAGCGGACTTTTCAGTGCAGAGCACACGCAGAGCAAACGCACTCGCAGCAGAGCCCCAGAGAGACACTCCTCCCACCACGGAGGAGGAGGAGGAGGGGGGTGGGGCACGCAGGGCACTACAGCATACAACCATTGACAGTAAACAGACCCAGGCAGCAGCAGGCTCGATGCACAGAGACAGGCAAACAAGCTAGAATAGGCTATCTGATGCCCACCAGCAGTAAATCAAGACCAGCAAGAAGGTGTAGGGTCTGCGCACGCAGGGGCCAGCGCTGCTGGTTGCAGCTAAAAAATATTATTTGGCCAAACAAAATTCCTTTGTTTTCACTCTTTTATTGAAGGAAATTATTTTTGAGGTGTCATTACATCAGAAAATATTAGCTTCAGAGTCAATGATGTGCTTGAAATGCTTCCTTTCACAAAAGGCTGAATATCTCAGATTCTAAATTGAAACGTGTCTTTTTGCTCAAAACAACCTATCTTCTCCGGCTCATAACTAAAGAACGGAAAATGGTATCAATAAACTTTTTTTTGCAGATGATAGAAGAGAGTCTCATCGTTCTTTGTGCGTGTTCGGTGTTTACATAGTAATATCACACAATATTCTGTGAGCCTCGAGAAATCACTGAAAACGCTCTGAAACTCTTGCACTGGGAGCGTCCGTTCTCCAAAAGTGGCTGGCACTCAATGAGTTAAGCGGTGCAGCCGCTTCTATAAGCGACATGCGTGTCCATCCGTTTTTACCGAGATTTGAACAGCGCCCCAAGAGGTGAGCACGAGATTTACCCCAGGCCCATCCACCCGCCTCTACAAGGAAGAAAAAGTGGAGACACAAAGCACCGCGGCTCAAAGCCGGTTAAACAGGAGAAACACGCACACACACGTGTGTGCATGTACGCACACACGCATGCATGCACACACGCGTGTGTGCAGTGCCAGAGAGAGAGAAGAGGTGGGAGAAATATATAGGGTACGACCTATGCAAACCTGCACTGCTTACTTCAACACCTGGGTGTGACTTTTACCCGGACAAGTGACTTTTATGACTGGACAACTGAAAAGTAAATGTACTTGTCTGAAGGACAAGTGCCTCAAAAAGTCTTGCCAGCTGATTGGCCGGTTACGTAGAGCTGCACCACAATTACATTGTAACTTCTGTAAATCACTGCGGGCGGGTGGAAGTCCAGACCGATCCGTGCACTGAAAAAGAATGCGAGTTCACATGTGAGTTCACAGCAGATCCCACATATGGATAGGGTTGCCAACATTCCATCCCAGCAATACGGGACGGTCGGACCAACCCCAGCCCCCCCCCCCCCGGGGCGGGGTCATGATATTATTATTTTTTACATTCAACTCTAAAAAATGTGTTATGTTATTCCCTTTACAGTGTTTATTTTCGCTCATTTTTCCACATGAGTGATTGTGGCACACCACACGCTGCCAGATAATATAGCCGCGCCCACCTGAGAGTCTCTCACACACACGACGCTCTGTGCAGCTGTGCCTGCCCCCTGTCATCAACTGAGGGGTCCTAGCGCCCTTCGTGTTATCTCATACAGCACACAAACACACAGGCAAGCAGACAGACAGGTCACAATATATATGCCTCTTCCCTTAAACCCGGGACAAGTGGCGTCCCGTACGGGACACGTCTCTTTTGACCCAAATACGGGATGTCCCAGCTAATACGGGACTGTTGGCAACCCTACATATGGAGGTGGTTTGAAATGCGATTCCAAACTGCTTTCTACTGATGTGTCTTCAACCCGGGCGCTCTGGTCACTCAGATTGCATTTCAAAGTGTCTTTTGCAGGGGGCGGGGCGGGGGCTTGAATATCAGACAGCAGACAGGCTGCAGGCGAACACTGGCAGAAAAACAGCCGCCTAGCAAGCTTCGCTCATAATGGAGCTACTTCATAGCTAGAAACAAACATGCACTCATTTGAAAATAGGAAAGAATGTATAGTTCCTTCTTTGTTGACTCACAACAACCTGTCAGCACCGCAGCTCTCTCGGAGTGGTGAGCGGAGACTACACACAAGCAGCAGAGTCAAGCCTGCCGGAGTTAAATACACCCCTTCTGGTCACAACTTTCAAAATAAAATCCCCCGTCTTTCCCAGGCTTCAGCTGCTGCACTGTCAAACATCGAGGAGTTCTGCACCATGCTTTTTTTTTTACTTTATGTAAACTATATTTTTATGTGGTTTATTGAGTTGCCTCATATCTGGAGGCTCTGTATGATTTAAGTTTATTTTGGTAACAGTTACACAGTACAGAACAGGGTATTCTTTTATTTTGAAGACTGTAAATGGAATTAGTTGTGTTCAATGCCGTATGCTGTGTGCCCCGGAGGGGAAAATAAACCTGGTGTCTCATTCCAAGACAGTTGAAGCCGCCTCCATCTAGTTATTTTGTACTGTCAAGGTATATGCGCAAGCCTAAAGGTCCTTACACATCAAGAGCGATGCGAATATACGGCACGAAATTGCGATGCGAGTTTTGATCAACCTGTCAATCACAGCCACAGATGTGTACACGTCGGAAGCGAATTTCTGAAAAATCGACCGTGGTTCGAAAAAATAAACACCGCAATAACGCTGGGCGAAACGTCGCCGTTGGTATGCACGGTTGCATTGACTGATATAGGTTCGGAAAATATTATTGACGTGCGAATTAATCGCACGAAAAAAACGTGCTCGGTGTGTAAGGACCTTAACACTCGGTTATATTTATTTATACAGGGGGAGTCTCGCTGAGAGCAATTCTCTCTTTCTTAGGAGCACGATTGTTTGGATGGTGAGATGATGGCCCTTTCTTATGCTTCGGCATTGGAATACTGACGCCTGCGTCGTTACCACAGCAACCCATGCAGATAGGTTGGTGATGTCTGGACACACAAATCCGACTTGATCACCTGCCCAAATCAGATTTGTGGCAGTGCGGACAGTCTTACAAATCTGATTTGGGAAGCTAATCAAAAATCTGATTTGAGAAACAAATCGCATGCCATAATGACTCTGTTGCTTTTAAAATTCACACCAGTGCACATACTGATCAACAACATCAGTAAAGGCATTATTATGGTAATTGTCAAATGGCTGAGTGTGCAGAAAACATACAAACCTATCATTACATGTCCACATGCTGTGGCTGGTGCGTTAATTACCCATTAACATCGGTGTCCACTGCCCATCCCTTCAGTGTGTGGTGTGTCTGAGGCTTTAGACTGTGTGTGATTGTTCATTTTCTAATCATTCTTGCCAACACTGTCTCATCTTTGCCAACTCACCCCTGGGTTAATGACACCTGAACATGATAGCAGGGTAAGAGGGGTTCGGAGGAGAACTCAAACAGAAGGCAATCTTTGTCGGAGTCCCTCTCGCTGTTCCCGCTTCCCTTCTCCTCCTGCTCTTGATTCTGCTCCGACAGCAAGAAGTCCCAGCACGGCTCCTGGTCCGTCTCTGCAATGCAAAGAGAGGTTCAGTGAGGTAAGCAGAGGACCGGAGAGACTCGCTATATACAGTAGCTGCTTCTCAGCACAGGGTTACGACGCCCTCTAGTGGGTAGTGTGTTCACAGAAACCACAATACCTGGCTTGCATTCAGTGCTAGGGATGCTCCGATTGGTTGAAGGACAACACCGGAGAAATTCAGTGTTATGGCTCATTTACCAGTGTCTATCAAGTTTACATCTCCCAAATTATTTTTTTATGCATGTTGTATGTAATGAATCTTTTAACATGTACTTGTCAAATACATGTACTGTATGTTAGGATGAAACTCCTAAGTTAACATGGCGGCACGCGCGGATGCAGTGGCTTGCCTCTCTCTGGAGTCACTAAATTTTGTTGTACGACTGTTCAATGACAATAAAGGCATTCTTCTTCTTGATTTTTTCCCCCGTGATTTTTTTAAATACAAAACTTTACAGTGTCAAACCTATCTTGAAATCAACTGCTGTCCCGACTAACCACCACACCCTAATTAAAAAGTCATGGATAAGACAATGATGTCTGTTGAGGTGATTTTGAGAAATTGACAGTAAGCAGAGTGTAATGTCCATTGATATGAAAAAGCTCAACCTGGGCACAACAGAAGAACCATAAAACTGAAACTCAAGACCAAATTAAAGCTTCACGTTTACCATGATGGACTATCTACAGTAGGTGTGTGGGAGTTGTTTTTCATACTGAGCAAAAATGGAAGCAAATGGCTTCTTCTGAAGGCAGGAAAAAATGATCTTTGATATCTCCAGCTATGCTGACTGTGTGCAGACACCAGCAGCAATAATGTAAAGGAGGGTCAGCCCAGATGATTGACACAAACTTGAAACAAAACAAAACACTGGTATTATCCTTTAAGAGTGGCAATAGACTTAGTGGAAATCAGCCTCCTCCCATAATCTGTATAGTCTGAATCAGAAAATGATTCAAACTGTCATCACACAGTTTGCTGCAGTGCACTCCATTTGTCACTAGTAATTATAATTGAAAGTAAGTATTAAATTCATAATCAAAAGTAAGTATTAAATCAAACTTATGTCGCAACTGCGCTACACATTCTGCAGAAAGACATGCAAGGTTCACGAAGAGAAGAAAGATATTGTAGATCTAGATACAGCAACAGATTATCTACATATTGGGACAATATTGGTCAATCTGTTACTGTCGTCATAAATTACCCAACGTGTTCTCTTCAGTCTCTACAGCTTTTCTGGAGTGCTGCAGTCTGTCCTCTCTTCAACAATCCCTAAATTCTCCCATGCCAACCCCCATCCTAGTACTGCACAATCAATCTAATCACAATCGCAATGTCAGCCTGTGCAATTATATATAATCGAAAAAGGCTGCAAAATTTAATTAAATAAAAGAATGCAACCGTTTTTACTGGCACTGAAAACAGTAGATTTTTTTCTTGGTTTTTTTGTATGCTATTTTAAGTTTGTATGTTTGTGTCTTGAGAAAAACACATTTCAAAATCATCAGTAATCTGTGCCTTTTCCTTGATAACCAAGCAAGTGTAGACTCATGATACCATTTGTTTATTATATGCCAACCACAAATTGCAATATTGTCCACGATAATCGCAATGTAAAAAACAGTACAGTATGTTCCTCCACTGGATAACCGGCTGCCTGTGGCTGCTCGTATCAAATTGAACCCCCCGATGCTGGAGTGAATGCTAACCTACACCTACGCACCCCAGTGGCCAAGCCCTGGCTCCCAGCCTCACACCCCGGCCTTTGCCCTGCGCTCTGCTACGACTGGGTGCTCAGTTTCCCCTTCCCTGCAGCCACCTGACCGCCGCGCCAACAAGCCACCATCCTTCTCCCTCCTGGCCAGTGGTGGAATGACCTTCCTACCCCATGAAGGACTGCAGAGTCACCCAATATATTCCATTACAAATTGAAAACTCATCTCTTCAAGAAACACTTCACGCCTCCCCCACCTTCCTCTGCTAGCCTTGCACCTAATGTTGCTCCTGTCCAGGTAGACAGACAGACCGACATAGATAGATAGATAGATAGATAGATAGATGGATGCATCTTACCAAACAGGGAGCTGCTGTAGAAATCCCAGGGTAAACTGGGATCGTGTTCACGGCGTCCTTCCAGGTCTGTGAAATATTCTGGAATAAAATAAATCAGAAGGTAGGAAGTAAAGAATTGACATCTGATCATTATGAAGCATGATCATTGGTAGACATATAGTATGGGATATGGATGTGAACAAATGTGTATAAAGATTTTTGCAATATCTCTCCGTTTATTGCTCACTGTGCAATGTTGATGTGTATGAGCGAGGACATTATGTTTTCTCATGTGCTGGCACATTGTAGATTGTGTGAATGTAAAGCAAATATAGCTTTTTAGTATTTACTTTCATGTATTGTTTTTATTAACTTGATTATAGCCTCTTGCTACATTGTTTATTTTGGTACAGTATGTATTTGTTGATGCTGTGACACGTGGGGCCTGTACTACGAACCCAGTTCAACAAAGTCAACCGAACCTAACATTGGCGATCTGGACAACCGGTCCCACGTAGCTGGTTATCAACTGGCTCCGTTAATGGAGGATTTACCTATCCAGCTACAGTAGCAGCGCATTCACATGAAAAAGGGCGGGGTTTGTAACAAATAGCCAATCACATTCAACATGGACAGATTCAGATAAGACTATTCGGATAAGATCAAATTAAACAATTAATCCCTATGGGGAAATTAGTTTGTTGTGCAGCAAAAGTAATATGATTCACAGGGAAAATGATATAGAATATAAGCACAAAACTGTACAATAGAAATAGGCAGAAATAATAAAATCATCAAACAATAAAAGCCATAGACAATCAAGAAGAACAAATTTGTATAATGAATAACTGTCTGCAAGCATTATAAAACATAACCGCGAAAAATAAAAAGTTGTTTCTGCTTCCAAGGCCAGAGAGGATTACTGGAGGATCTGCCCCCTCATTCGGACACAGTGGGAATATTTTTCATTGATAAAATAGTTTGTCGAAACATTGAGGCTGTAAAAAGATTTTCTATTCATAAAGTTGACCTCGAGGCTGCGGTAATGGAATATGAAATAGCCTACATTGAACCAAACACTGTCAGGAATCCAATTAAATAAAGTCAGTGCAATTAATATGCAACAGTAACTTGAATCCATAATATGGTCAAAATATCTCTGATATAATAGGTTACCATGGGAAATGTGATTCTACTGGTCTGTAAACACATAGCCCTGCTAACAACACTTCTTGCTGCCTGTTAATACAAAAATAGCTGTTTATTTTGACAGATCCAATACCCTGAACACGACCTGCTCCGGAGCAGGTTAGCTGTGCACTATAAGTTACCATGGTGATCTACCCTGGTTAACCAGTGAACCAGTGAACCACCTTTGTGAAACTGAAAAGTCAGGGTTAAACACAAAGTTACCTTGCTAACCCAAATCCTGCTTTGTAGTCGTTCTGGGGTAAAATCTCATTTTGGTCATTTATCCATTTAGTGACGACTAGTACAACTGATGAACAAGGTGGCCAATATCAACAAGCTGGATACTTTACCTGTGAGGAAGGTCTTCATGCTTTGGCTGTGGGCCAGCTTGACTGGTGTGTGTCCGGAGTAGGTGGCCAGAGTCGGGTCTGCACCATGATTGAGCAGCAACCAGACAATCGGGAGGTTATCACTCGCCACTGCATCATGAAGCGGCCTGAGGAAAATATACAAAAACACTATTACCGGTATTTCTCTTTTATACTTTTAGAACAGACCTGAGTCTGATACTATTTGCAAATAACCTATATAGAATAGCAGATGGGTGGGGTTTACTACATGAACACATTTCAGATAGTGTTGGGCAAGTATGATCAGGGAAGTATGCTAAATTTACTTTCACACGATTACACTTTCTGCCACTCTTGTTATAGTCCTCTGTGGCAAACCACGCCCACTGGGAACCTCTGTAGGCTAAAACAAACAGCAGAAAGTATTTGCAGCCACTGTTTGACCAAGGTCTGCATAAGAACATATCACAAAGCCATGTTATCCAAATATAATCCCCAGTTTTATCATAAAAATAATACCTTTCAATGTGTATGAGCTTATGGCATGTAAACCTTATGTTAATTATGTATTCTACTATTTACTATTACTATATTATGTATTTGACAATGTAAATCCTACACATCACTCAACCTTTTTGTGGCTTGTGCCCATCCCCCCCCCCCCAAAAAAGAAGAAGTCCTACTGTACTCCTGACCCCATGTTGCAGGTATAAGAGTGAAGGACAGTTAACTAAATCATAAACAATGACACCAAATAACGGTTGACCCCCCCCACCCCCCCATTAGAGGAAGCCTAGAGGCAAAAAATTATTCCACGAGAAAATTATACTTGGTATAAAGATTGCAAACATGATCATATTTGTAAATATCAGAAATATAATTCTTTCAATTCAGGAAATCAACTTGTAACTCCCCCAAAACATCTTGCTCCCTCTGGATGGGTCTCAGCCCCCAGGTTGAGAAGCACTGTTCTAAATCATGACCATGAAGCCTCACCGTGTTCCATCCTGGGCGCTGCAGTTGACGTCAGCCCCGTGTTTCAGCAGCATCTGGACAATCTGAGTCCAGCCCCGAGAAGACGCCTCGTGGAGAGCTGTGTAACCGGCGTTGTCGCGCCGATTCACCTCCCGGATGTCCTTCTCAAGACAGTACAGAACTACATCCTGAAGGACAGAGAGGCACATCGACATGTTGGAAAAAGTCAAAAGTTGAACGATTCTCACGTCATGTTAGCATCAACATAGGGGATAAGATGGGAAGTTACCTGGTAGCCCAAGCGGGCGGCTCGTTGCAGCAAAGTCTCCCCGGCGTTCTTATTAACAATCAACCGACGAACCTCTGGAGGGACAGGCTTTCTGGGAGGAGACTCTAGAACGCTGCCTCTTCCTGATGAGCCTTTCCTATTGGATGGAGGCGATGGCAAGCCCTTTGGAGTGGCCGGGAGACTGTGTGGTCTCTTTCCATCAGTGTCATCATCTACAGCCAATGAGGCACTGCGCTTGCCCAAGCTGCTGCGTTTGGTCTTAATCTACAATACAGATTTTGTAATGAGAACACTGTGCGAAATCAAATCCATTGTACTGCAATGCAAACGTATGGCAATTGGCTCCACATAGCGGGAACCAGTGCTATATGAGACTAGCTGCCATGATTGATAGTGCCATAAATGGCATTAATCATTACTGCCACAAGGGGGCACTGTAAGCTAATCTATTCATGGCGCAATGTCCCTACAGCGTTTCCTAATATCCTGCATGGTTTAAAATGTACGGTAGATGTGTGAGCAAAATCAGCAAGCATCCTACCTTCTGTTCATCACTGTCACACAAGTGCTTGCTTTTGAACTTCCTCTTCCCTGAAGGCTTGTCATTGCGCTCTGGAGAGGCCTCGCTCTCCTGGTAGCGAACTGACCCTGAGCGAGTGAACGAGGGTCTCCGCAGAGCAGCGTCTGGAGACTGGCCACTGGGGCTCGGACACAGATTGGCCTGCGAATCTGTAACGACAAAGTGGCTTTAGAGGTTGTGCTTTCAGCACTGAGTGGTATCAGAGGAACAAAACCGTACATTGTATAAAGAACAGAATTCATCTATAGTAAGATGACACAGATAAAGACAGTGTTGTAGTCAAGTCACTATATCTCAAGTCAGAGTCGAGCCACAAGTCCCCAGGGTTCGAGTCCGAGTCACAAAATATATGAGCGTGAATGTGCATGTAGGTGGAACACACATGCCTGCACTTGCACAAAATGTAATGATGTCACGATATTAATATAGCTATCAATATCTCATGCCAATTTATTAGGGCCTATTACAAAAAAAATAACAAAAAGAAAAAAATCACACCCAGGTTGTGAAGTAAGAGGTGCAGGTTTATACACTAGATGCCGTCTGTTGAGGCTAAAGCAAGGAGACTGATTTGATTCCAGGCATGTGTGCTCATGCGTGTTTCAGCAGCTTTGAGCTGCTCTCTCCATAGCTTGCCAAAGTCTCACCATCGCGAGATTACCCATGAGACAGAAGATTACCCATGGGCCATAAGGAAGTGAATTCTCCATTAATTTCCCGGTTTCTTCAAATTCTTATTTAAAGAGTTTTACTTGGATAAACCAAACACACTATGTGGCTTTAATAAACAATCAAACAGCTAATTTAAAAACATTTAAATATAATAATAATAATAATGATAAAAATAGCCGCAAGCGGCAATACCAGGGGTTCAAGCCTATTGCCCCCGAAGGGGGCATATCTGTCATTGGTCCAAATTTCAGGGATTGGCCCAGTGGTATGGATGGTTAGAAAAAGAGGAAATGGGGTGTTGGTTGTGTCGCCGGAATTTGGTAGATTGGTATAATTTCTTGTTTCTGAGTAGTGGTCGTGAGTTTTCTAGCCTAGGTGCAAAATGTGGTTACTGTGGGCCTTAGGGTTTCTGAGATATACACAGTTTTACGGAAGGAAAATAAGAATAAAGAATAATAAATAAACAAACAGCAAATACAATAGGGTTTCCAGCCCCCTTGAACCCCTGTTGTCATATTGCCATACTTGGTAACCGTTTATATATGCCTATGGCGTCGGGCGAAGCATGACCCTTAGGTGTGGTATAATAAGCTTATATAATAAGATTTTGCAGCTCGGCCGCTGCGTGGCCTTGCCCGCAACTCGGCTGCTGTGTGGCCAATGAGACCAGCATCACTGATGATGTCAGATTTATGACATCACTGATGATTTCATCAGTGGGATTTATGACATTAGTCATGACATCAAAGTGGGACAATCACAGTGGGACAGAGAAACAAACAGAGAGCCCCAGCTCCCATTATACTGATGATGATGATATATATCATCATCATCATCATCATCATCATCATCATCATCATCATCATAACGAAAAGGGAGCAAGTGGGCTCTGCGATTTTTGTCCCGGAAGTGATGTCATTCAACTGGAAGTGATGTCATCAGTGATGTCACTTGAGCAATTGTGCATTGTGACATCACTGATGATGTCATAGGCATTGTGACATCATCAGTGATGTCATAAGAGCAGGGGTGATGCCAGTGATGCGAAGTTGTGACACCAGTGATGTCATAAGACTGATGATGTCATCAGTCATGTCATAATAGCAAAATCATCTTATGACATCACTGATGATGCCATAGGCACTGATGTAAACTTAAAGGGATAGTTCTGTTTGTTTGAAGTTGGGTCCTATGAGGTGCTCTCATACAGTCAGTGTACTGGGTAAAGCACTCTGGACACATCGTGCACCGAGATAGGAGAACTGCACTCCAGCTGCGGCAGGCACAGAGAGCTGTCTGCTGAGTGTGAAGGGGTCCATGAGCAAAAACGTAAAAAACAACAGAAAGAATACATAAAGTGCTTCCATACTGCTCACATGGCATAATGCAAGTCTCCACAAGCCCTGAGATGCCAAGTTGACTTGAAAAGATGTAATTTACACCCTGTTTTTAGCTAAAATCGTCACTATAGCAAGGGTGTACCCTAGTTGTTGTAATTTCAGCTGCTAGCTCCAGTGATGATTTCAGCTAAAAACAGGGTGTACATGATGTCTTTTCAAGTCAACTTGGCATCTCAGGGCTTGTGGAGACTTGCATTATGCCATGTGAGCAGTATGGAAGCATTTTATGTATTTTTTCTGTTGTTTTTTACGTTTTTGCTCATGGCCCCCTTCACACTCAGCAGACAGCTCTCTGTGCCTGTTGCAGCTGGAGTGCAGTTCTCCTATCTCGGTGCAAGATGCGTCCAGAGTGCTTTACCCAGTACACTGACTGTATGAGAGTACCTCATAGGACCCAACTTCAAACAAACAGAACTATCCCTTTAAGGGGCACACACACACACACACACACACACACACCCGCGCGCATGTAAACTTAAGGGCAATAACATTTTGTGAGCAACACACAGGCCCGCCGCACCCCATTACGCAGAGTACGCAGACTGCGTAGGGTGACTGAGGGCACCAAAAAAAAAAAAAAAAAAAAGGTTTTTTTTTTTTGGTGCCCTCAGTCAGGCCACTCACTGAACAGCAGGCCAGGCGCCGCCTATTGGTTTACTAGTGGTTTTATTACTTTATTCAGGGTTAAAGTGGGTGCATCTCATTGTAAAATTGGACTCGGCCCAAATTGGGCTTCAAACGGCCCAAATTGGGCTTCAAATGGCCCAAATCTGGCTTCAAACGGCCCAAATTGGGCTTCAAGCAGCCCAAATTTTTTGCCGCCGCCCTTCGGACGCCGGCACGCACATCGGCCCGTATCGGCCTGGCCTGCTTGGTATCTAATGCCCGGCCTGAATTATGATCCCAGTCCGTCCCTGCTTGCATGTACAGTTTAACAATCGCTTGTTTGCTGACATGTACAGTAATTCTAACAGTTGTTTGTTTGCCACATGTAATGTAATGTGAGATACACTAGTATCGTTCATAATGAATGATTATGCAGTCTTTCGTTTGACAGTTATTGAAAGTTTTGCGGGGGGGGGGGGGGGGGGGCACCACAAAACAATTACGCTTAGGGCACACAAATGGCCAGCAGCGGCCCTGGCAACACACACACACACACACCAATAGGGCAGGCGAGGCCACGCAGCAGCCGGGCTGCGTATGTGAGCTGCAGGGCGGGCTCGGCCACACCGAGCTAGCGAGCCTGCGCGGCCTAGGAATCGAGTGCGCATAGCGTGCGAGATGCCTACTATATACAGTATATATTACCACACACAATTTAAAACTACCAAAGAGGATTAGGGACACTTTTTTTCCTTTCTTTTTTATAAGTCAGGACTCCAAGAATAAAGTCAGAATTCTGAAAATAAAGTTAGAATTTAATGTCTGAATTGTGGGGGGAAAAGAAGTCAGAATTCTGAGATTAAAGTCAGAATTCTGAGTTTACGGTCAGAATTTTGAGACAAAAGAATTCTCAGATTAAAGCCAGAAATCTGAGAAAAAAATCAGCATTCAGATTTTAATGTCAGAATTCGGAGATTAAAGTCAGAATTCTGAATAAAAAGTCAGCATACTGTTATTTGTGACATCACTGATGATGTAATTGATGATATTACCGTTGGAATTTGAATGTCTAGGGTCCCTAGATTTTTGTGACGTCCAAGTGGGGTCACAAGCCCAGAAATGTTGGAAACCCCTGCCATAGAACAAATAAGCACACGCGCGCCCTTATCAATTACCAAGTCAGACTCCTCGTCTCCAACTTCCGAGTATGAATGCATGAATGCTGGAGTCCAAGTCCAAGTCATCAGTGCTAAAGTACAAGTCGAGTCACGAGTCCTGAAAATGAGTCCAGGACTGGGACTGGAGGCCGAGCACTACAACACTGGCTACAGAGTACCTTCAGCCTCTTGCTCACACCCGTCCCAACATGGAGCATGGAGTATTTTAGGTGCTCGTTTGCGCCAACATCACACTGTACAATGCTTCCTACCCCAACGGCCCTTGCCTCAGCCATCTAGGAGGATGCTGAAGCAGGGCACCTGCACTGCACTGTGTATAAGAACTATTCTGGACTGCTTTTTGCATTCCAATGTGCTGGACTAATCTCTATACATCAGCTTGCACAGTTTCTGGTCTGCATACATTTCTACATACAAGTCTCTGGACACATTTCTGTGCATATGTTACCTTCATCTATAAATATTCTGATCGAAGAAGAAGATACATCAATGCTATGCACCTTGCACAGTGTTACACCTTTTCTGTATATACAGGCCATACAAATGGCCTGTATACATACAAATGGCCTTTGTATAACGATGTATACATGACTGCATAAGCAAGCATATGGCGTTCTGTAGATGTGTTACTGAATACAACACATTTGGAACATCATGTACATAAGCTATACATTTACATATCTCTTTTCTTCACATTCATTCTAATTTTTTAGATATTGCATATATCCATTAACTCTTCATACATTTCCACTCAATATGTTGTTAATATGTTGGAACTGACGGATGTATGTTTAATTCCTCCATTTGCTAGATTCTTATTTATATTCCATTTTCCCTATTCCGATATTTTTCTGCCGCAATCATCCAATTTCCACAAATGTGAGTTTGGATAACAAAGCAAACAATTGGTAGGACATTTACACTATAAACCAGTCACCAGCTTTGATGGCCACAGGCCGTCACAGGGAGAGGTAGAAGATCAGTGAGTCAAGTATATAAAATTTAGATTGTACAATTAATTAGAAAAGCTGCTCACGCTAAAAATGTAAATCTGTACATATAGACATTTTCATCCTTCTCGCCATATCTGTAACTAACAGCTGCACTTTTGATTACAACTTGACCGCAAACGGATAAGATTAAACTTCATTGATCCCGTAGGGAAACTGGGTACCTGCTGCAATTCCAACGGCCTGTCTCAGGGAATCCTCGAGCTGCTCTCCATCTTCCAACTTGTCTTTCTCAGTGATGTATTCCCCAGTCTGGTACTTTCTGTTACGGCAGCGCCGGCGTTTCTTGCGAGGAGGGGTGTCTCCCTCTGCGCTGGTCGTCTTGGCCTTGCCGTGAGAGACTCGCTCTGGCAAGGGGTTGGTGCGAGGTCTCCCTCTGGGCCGGCGGGCAGGTGTTGTGGGAGGCGTAGCGGGTGAAGGCGGGGGAGGAGACGTCGGGGGAAGCGGGGGAGATGGCGTCGCAAAGCCCCAGTGGTCCAGCCGAGCCTCATCAGCTCGCCGTCGTCCCCTCCTCAACCTCGGCGTGGAGCTCTCGGTGGCCCTAGGCTCCTTACTGGAGATGGTAGAGCTGTTGAGAGTCTCTACACTCTGAGGACTGCTGCCGCTATCTGTAACTGATTAAACCAAATTTGCATGTTACACTCAGACCAGGTACGAAGCATAGAGAAATAGACATAAAAAAAATGCATGCAGACCATATGCTTTATATTTCCAGCCCACTTAACAATGCATGTAACTACCAAATTGCTCAGGGTGACTGCAAAATATTTATCTCAAGAAAAGCGACTATAACTCTGAGATTAACAGAATAAAATATTGCCAAGTGTAAGCTATACAAAACGCTACAAATCTGACGCAATGAAAGCATAATTTCTATTTAAGGAGTCTGTGAGGTTGGATATCTGAAATGCATGCAGACTGTGAGAACCGTTGTAAGGGCTGTAAATGTCACAGTATTATAAGAAACAATCACGTTACCTGGTTTGTGAGTTGCCTGCTCAACCTTGATGGGACTGCGCTTGTCCTTTGGAATCGTCTCTCTATTCTGTGGGGAAAGTTTTTCCACTGATGGGCTCTGCTCTAGCACAGGTGCACATTGTTTCTTCTGTTGAAACACACAGGGGACAGAGTGAACGGGACGCTATTGATCACAAAGCTTTCATGCTGATCGAGCACATGTAACGAAACAAGCAGAGTGTGTAAGACAACAAGATTCACAATAAGCTCTTGGAAGTGGAATCATCTGTCATAGATTATAATTACAGGTACTGCCTGTCAAATTCAAATTCATCATTCAAAACCTGATTCTTGGAAACTAAAAAAGCTGATTGCTTCCTTAAAGATTAGGTAGATCTACGAAAGGGAGATAATGCACTCAAATCTTTTATAGATCTAATATAGACTTTCACACCAATACGGACAGGTAATTTACCTTTTTAGGGCATGACACTTTGGTTGGAGTGCTTTCCTTGTCTTGTTTTCTCTTTGTTGTTCCTGCAGCTTTCTTCGATGGCTCTGTTTGGGACTTCTCCTTAGCTGGCTTCTTATGACTGGCTTTCTTTTGTTTGATGACGGCAGCTTTTGCTTTGGTTGGCGACTCCTCTTTGGTTCCATTTGTTTTCTTCTCAACCTTGTCGCCTCCCCCTGCACACTGGCCTGTGAGAATAGACACAACGATGCCCTCCAATTTCTCATTGGGAGGACGGTCTGACGCCCCACTTTCTTTCTTCAATATCTGCCCCTCTAACACCTGGGCTAGTTTGCTCTCCATCCTGTTCCCGTTTGTTGATGCATTGCTTCCATAGCTATGAGCCTGGGCAGAAGGCTTTGAGGAGCCTTGCTTCTCTTGTAGGCCCACGTGTTCTCCCTGACTGGCGTGTCTCTCAATATTATTCTCCCTGGGATCAGTGGCCTTCTCAAGTCGCTTCATAGTTTGAGATGAATCCCCTTGAGATGGCATACCAGGCCGTTTCTCCACAGACCTGAACGGTGCGTATTCAAAAGCACAAGTCTGTTTGGACTGAGTGTCTTGGCTCCCCATGAGTTGATTCAGTACATCCGCTTTCCTAGATGAAACAGGTACAGCCTGACCGTTGCCCTCGCCTGTCAGTGCTGTCGTTTCCATAGTTTTCTGCTTTACAATGGACGCAAGGTTAGATAGTGGGGACTTCATTCTCTCCCATTTTTCATCCTCAATTTTGGACGGGCTATGATGGGCACTGTGAAACTTACAGCCCTCTGCGATTGCAGTGGCCCAGGCCTTTGGGGAGCCTTGTGTGTTTTTTCTCTGAACAGAACAGCCCTGGTGAGGAAGAAGAGCTGGCTGCTGCCATGCTGGATTGACAACAGTGGTAGAGTATGGCACTGCTGCTTTGCCAGCTCCAGACTTCTGATGAGTCGGAGCGTTGGCAGAGACCGACAGAGCAGTTGATAGGGCTCCTTTAGCGGGACAGCTCTTAGGCATGGCTGTGCTGGTGTTTTTAACATGCTTGACACTATGGGCATGCTGGTTGCCCTTCATCAGATAGGATGGCTTCTTTCCCCTGGAGGCCAGATGTTCTCCTTGGTCAATGATAGATATAAACTCCTGCTTAGCGAAATTCTGAAATTCATCGGCAAAAGTCCCTTTTCCATCTTTGCCCCGAAGGGTAGAAGCCAGTATGGGGCTAGCCACGCCTACGTAAGTTCCAGGGATGTTTTTTAAGGAGTCTTGTGAAGGTCCTTTGCTCCAGGATGGCTTAGGCTCCAAGACCTGGTGATTTGGAGGCCTATTTGATTGCTTTTGATGAGATCCATTTCTGTGGGTATTGGGTAAGATCGGGAATTGCACGGCTGAACTATAAGTGCTAGTATGAGTCCTCTTTGCATTAAGAGAATCCCTCTGCTTTGACTCGTGGTGATGCTGCTCCATCACAGGAACTGGGGGCTCATTTATGCATTTTGGACGTTTGGACTTAGCAGACAAATCAAGAGGTACGTCTCTTGGTTCAACCGGGCAAGTGACTGTATGGTCCTCTGAAGCGGATGGGGGCTTGGGTTTTAGACAGCCCATGGATATGTTGTCTATGCTGTGGCCTTTCTCCACGTGGTTCAGCAGTCTGCTCTGAGTGCTGATACTGGCCAGTGCAGGCCCACAGCAGATGGCAGCGGTGGGAGACAAGGTAAAGCGGGTTGGTGGGGCAGAACCTAATGATGGGTGCTGTAATGGGAGCGCAATAGCTGGTGAGGCCACCACTGAGGCTAAGGATTTATGCTCGCCTACAGATTTGGCGTTCTTATTCAATGCTAGGTTGGATTTTAGTTTTGAGGTGGATGAGCCTGGTTTTTTCTCTGGAGTGGGAGTCCGGCTGACAGAGAATGGATAGGGGTAGGTCCGCATGAGAGGTGTTCCTCCGACGCCTGAGCTTTGAGGCTGAATCTCTTTCTGAAACTGACTGGCTGTGGCCTCTCTCAGCGCTGCAATCTGACCCAATGCTGGTGGAAGAGTGATTTTACAAAGTGGAGAGGAAAAGTTGGTGGATGGAAGGAAGGCAACAGGCTGGCCTGGTTTGAATATGGTGGAGCATTGGAACCCAGGAGGAAGACTGAGCACTGGCTGTGTTTGTGTATGGGATTTCTTACTGGATGTCACATTGCTGTGACTGGGCTTGAGCGAGTCTGGGCTGACCTTTGCACCAGTTGACCACTGAGGTGTGGGGAAAGCCCCCGCACCATCAGCCTTGAGTTTAGGGACGTCTGCTCTCTTGTCTGAGCTGGTGAGGGGAGAGACGGACATTGCCGCATTGTTGAGCTGTTGAGGTGGAGGAACCTCGGGACTGTGGTTGTAACTGTTAGGGTCCAGACAGGCTTTCGCTGTCTTACAGTCTGTTGTCGGGGTGTTCTTGTTTTGCTGACTGAGGGTAACATCTCCTCTGAACTCAGGGGGCAGCGTCTGGGGGGGATTTCCCACCATACTAGTAGACGCTTTATTTGGAGCACCGATCTCTCTGCTCACCGTGCCTCCATCCCCTACATTCATTAGTGTAGGATCCACCTGAGTAATAAGATAAGTTCATGAGGCCAGTGTTAATTAGATAAGAGAAAAGCATGCTCTAATCTCGTAATCTAACTGTAATAAAAACAATTACCTGCATAGGTGTTTCTTTAACACAGCATGCCTCCAGGGGTGGGTGAGTCACTCATGTGAGTTTTCCTTGAAATACAGTGATATGCTGTAGAATACAAAAGGAGGGAAAACACTTAATGCAATCACTGATTGTATTGTTTTAGTTTCGATTACACAAAAGACTTTAATTTAAATCCTTCATTCTATTCTATGTAAGAGTCACTGATTTTGAGTAAACAATATTGGACAACTGAAAACTTCCTGGAGGCCAGACATGTTACAATTTCCTCAAAACCAGGAGATAATTCAGAGAAGCACAGCAAAATGTCTTAAATTGAGGAACATATGTGTTCTATTGTTCCTTTTGATTGTATTAAGTTACAAGTAGGCAGTGTTAACCATTGGGCAGTGCTTTGCTCTCCATCAATCCAGTATGTGAATTCTCTTCACTAAAACAGGATAATCACTGAATGAAATGTGACCTATTGCATCAGGGGGCCTTCAACTGTAACCTCTCAATTACACTCGCTTAGATGTGTTCACTGGTGAGCAAGCTATGCACTCTACTGGAAGGTAGAGAGACCACAGCATGCAGGGGGGGTTGATGATTTTCTCGCCGTCTAAATATAGGCTACATCAATTAAACCCCCCTAAATCATACAGAAGTTTCTATATCCTTGTTCAATGGATAGCGATAACCAGACAGTTTGTGGCACTCATGCGGGTCAGGGGCTGATATATGATTAGGATAAAGCAGCCCACCTCTGTTAAATGTATTATTTAATCGAGATTGCTGGAGTGTAAGAGATCTTCACTCTAGAAATCTTAAATCCATCTTAAATTCATACATGGATTCCCTTTTGCAAACTACAATTCAAACGACAAAAGATTTTCACAGCAGATTGAATACCTTCCATAACAAAACAATCATAATCATGTACAACAATAACAAACAAGTATCTAATCTAACTTGACATCTGAAAATAAACATTTGCAAGGCTCTCATCATGAACGAGGCGGCCGGCGACACACGGCAGAAAGCCCGTGGTATGTAGGTAAAAAGCGAGGTGAGCGCAGACGAGCGCATCGCCAAGTAAATGAGACCACTACAAAAAGGGACCAAATCTATGTCAAATCTTTGTGGAATGTGGAATGTTTACTCTCAAGTCAAGGGGACATAACCAATCTAATGCACATAATGATTGACACCCGGGCACACCATCTCCGCTGGAATCTGCGAATACGGACTGAAAGGGATACAGCGATGCAGCTATCGCTGAATGCAAGGAGGGTCTGTCTGCATTCATTACCGTATAACATCATGTTGCTTACAGCTAGTTTGTCTTTGTGCTGCAGATACGCGGTCTACTCCGCCACATCGTTTGAATTCATCTGCCCTGATGTAGGCCAATGAATACATGCAATAGTGCACACACCGTGGGCAGCAACACCCGTCAAAACAAAGTCAAGCCTGCCATTACCAAGGAAAAGCCGATTCGGAGAAACCAAATATTCACACTGTAGCCTACTTCCACCCGGTCAGTTCACTGCCCAGCCGGCACAAAAGACGTACGTCCCAATGTCATATTTGGAAGGATATAAAGTGCACAATACCACCAATGTCATATGCATTTAGTGGTATCCAGGCATACATCAAAACAGTTAAATTTCTGTATCAATATCAGCACGGAAAAACTCTGGAGAGCTCCGGGCTCGCTCGCTCGTTCGCGGGAGATGGCGAACACAGTCACCATAATGAGAGGATGACAATATGCCTCTCAGGTGATCAGTCTGCCCGCACTGACAAACACACGAACAAACTGAACAGGCTCCCTTCGTGTCTAAACCCCGGAATAACGTGTGAGCACAAATTAAAATGTTTCAACATAAAGGCAGATGTTTGGGCAACCCGCTGACAGCCAGGAGAATTCCCACCTCGAGTGCCTGGGCTGCGTCGTACACGAGCTACAATATGTGGCAATGTGTCACATCTTTCCGCGATAAGGTAGTCAACATCAGCCGAAACCACGAAACCCAAGGCTAAACTAAACTCCGGCGACCATCCCGTTTCAAGCCACAAACAGACAACCAAGTCAGCCTATATTATGCTTTCCAAACAGATAACCACAATCAATTCCACCAGCTGATAGCTACAACATTACGGAAACTGACATTGGCTAGCATTGAGTTACTCACAAATGTTGTGGTAAAAAGTAGCCAGCTGGACAGAGGGGTGGCGGTGGGGTAACAACTTATTAGATAGGCTAGTTCTGGAACGATCGCCCCACTAACGCGAAAAAGGGCAAACAATATTCAACTCCAATGTCCAAACACACCACGGATAATGTCTCATATCCCTGCGCAGCAAAGTCTCCGCGAAGCCTCTGCATTATACTCCCAGTGGTTTGCATGTTTAGGCAGGCTACTGTTATTTATCTCTGGCCCGACCAGCAACGTGAAGTGCTCCGTCTTCTATCGGCCCTTCAGCAGAGCCACTTCGGCGTTGAAAGGCATTCGCCAGGCAAGCCCGACCCGAATCGATCCTCCTCCTGCCCCCCCCAGACTCTCCCAAATACTGAATAATTCCAAAGGTAATTAGCGGGCAAGATAAAGATGTCTAATGTCACAAACAGTTACGAACCCCGTCCCGTCCAAATGGCATGTAAACGACCGTACAGCACGACTCAAAGGCGACCGTCCAGCCTTTCGCTCGTGCCCGTCCGTGGCTGTTCACTAATCTCGACGGTTTTCGGTTCTAAAAGTCCGAGGGGGGGGGGTTCCGTCAAGACAGTCCGTACCGTATCTCGAGTCTCTGGTCTGGTGGGAGAGAGAGAGAGGGGCAGAAGGTGCACAGCCAGCATGGGATATGTAGTGCGCGGCTATCCACGCCCAGGATCAGAAGCTGGAGCGGTTGGGAGGGGTAAGGACTCCAGGTACCAGCATGCAACGCGAGCTTCCAGCCGCTCAAGGGGAAAGAGGGATCGCGACCAAAGAGTGTAACGGTGCGCTAAACTGAAAAGGCTTATCTGAGTAACGAAGTGATAAACTGTATTTTGTTGTGGCACAGAGTCTTGATGAACGGGCGTGTGCATTTGAATAACAATCGAGTCAATTAACGGAATCACACACGGGGGTGATGGTGGCTGCTGAACGGAATTGCAAAATAACAAAAAAGAGTGGGAGAGGTCTGGTTCTGTTCTGTTGCAGCGGAATTAACACGAGGAAGCAAGATTCCGGCTGTGTGGGGCACTCCAATTACATGTTGTAAATGTTACAGGCTACAGACTGACACAGTGCATGGAGGAGATGCACGGACACTGCTGGAGCCTTTTCTACAGATCTTCATATGAACTGCAAAATATAACATCTGAGACATATTATCTTTAAAGCCATGCTGGTCATCTGTGTTGGTCCCCTAAAAGGACCTAACTTGAGGGCTAGCTAGCCGCACATGCAGTGCCCCTAAAACTGACCTCCAGTTTTATAAAAGGCAGAATGCCTCATCACTGGAAACACACATTTGTTTACTCCCTATTTTTCATCTCCTTCTGTGTCTTCTCTTTATTCATTATAGCTGATATGAAATTAATATTAACCATTTCCCCAATCCTTAGCAACCCCATATCTGTGTAGAATACCTAGAGGTCTGCAGTATAGTAGCCTATACGTAGGGACACTCACGCGTCACAGGAGCAAGGGGGGCAGCACGAGACCCTGAACTGGGGGCTAACTCGCCATGACAATGAGCGCAGATGTGAATTTTGTAAATAAACAAGACACGTACGTGGTGTGAGCTTCAGTTTTTAGCCTGAATATTAGAAAAGACCCCACTGATTCATAACAGGTCTAAATAAGTCATGTTATAGCAGTCGGGCGCACTTAGTGACAAGCAAGACGACAGTAAAACGGACAGGTTTTTGTATTGAGTTTGGCATCAGTGGGCGTAACCCATAAGAGAGCGAGGCTCGATCCCCCAGTAAAAACAGCGGAAGTAACTCCAGAGTGTCCCTACGTATACTGCATACTACACCCTCAAATGCTTGTTGTCACACTTCACTGAAAATGCTGAAACTCAAAATGAATCCATAACTAATAATGACCACTCATACTGTGTTATTTTCTTTCGTAGATATGCCGTATGTTAAATTCTTTTTCAACATCCACAATTTTTTTTTTAATTATTTGACCGTTGTAGTTTGGTTTTATACCTGAACCCTATTGTATCCAAACCAGACAACACATTCTGACTCCAAACCCATCAAAGACTGTTCGGTCAGGCCCTTCATTTTCCCCGGCATGACCACCGTATCTGCCCGGTAGCGAGTTGCAGAGCCACGACTCACGGCCGGCCCGGGAACATGTCACGACTCTCACGGCCGGCCCGGGAACATGTCACGACTCTCACGGCCGGCCCGGGAACATGTCACGACTCACGGCCGGCCTGGGAACATGTCACGACTCACGGCCGGCCCGGGAACATGTCACGACTCTCACGGCCGGCCCCGGAACATGTCACGACTCTCACGGCCGGCCCCGGAACATGTCACGACTCACGGCCGGCCCGGGAACATGTCACGACTCTCACGGCCGGCCCCGGAACATGTCACGACTCTCACGGCCGGCCCGGGAACATGTCACGACTCACGGCCGGCCCGGGAACATGTTACGACTCACGGCCGGCCCGGGAACATGTCACGACTCTCACGGCCGGCCCCGGGAACATGTTACGACTCACGGCCGGCCCCGGAACATGTCACGACTCTCACGGCCGGCCCCGGAACATGTCACGACTCACGGCCGGCCCGGGAACATGTCACGACTCTCACGGCCGGCCCCGGAACATGTCATGACTCTCACGGCCGGCCCGGGAACATGTCATGACTCACGGCCGGCCCGGGAACATGTCACGACTCTCACGGCCGGCCCCGGAACATGTCACGACTCACGGCCGGCCCGGGAACATGTCACGACTCTCACGGCCGGCCCCGGAACATGTCACGACTCACGGCCGGCCCGGGAACATGTCATGACTCACGGCTGGCCCGGGAACATGTCACGACTCACGGCCGGCCCGGGAACATGTCACGACTCTCACGGCCGGCCCCGGAACATGTCACGACTCTCACGGCCGGCCCCGGAACATGTCACGGGAGGCACAGCTCGACTCGGCAGTTACATTTAGGCAAGTAAAACATTGCGGTTGGGTTTAGGGCAGCAAAAGAGGTTAGGCAAGTAAAACAAGGTTGTTTGGGGTTAGGGTTATGGTTTGGGTCGGGAATCGAACCAGCTCTCTCATGACGAGAAGGTTGCATGTCGGGAATTCTACAGATCTACCACTCCCACCCACTTTCCCTAGTGCGCCTTTGACCTGCTTAAACCTCAGACTGTCGTTACAATCAAGCAGTGTTTGAATGGCGTCCGGGTAGTGTAGCGGTAGAGTCCCTGCCTACCAACACGAGGGTCACAGGTTTGCACCCCCGTGTTACCTCCGGCTTGGTCGGGCGTCCATACAGACAAGATTGGCTGTGTCTGCGGGTGGGAAGCCGGATTAAGGGTATGTGTCATGGTCGCTGAACTAGCGCCTCCTCTGGTCGGTCGGGGCACTTGTTCGGGGCGGAAGGGAACTGATGGGAATAGCGTGATCCTCCCATGTGCTATGTCCTGCCGGTGAAGACCCACGCTGTCAGGTGAAAAGAAGCGGCTGGCAACTGTGCATGTGTCAGAGGAAGCATGGTGCTAGTCTGTCTACGGCTCTCCCCAGATCGACAGAGGGTGGAGCAGCGACCGGGGCAGAAGGGGGAATTGGCCAAGCACAATTGGGGAGAAAATGGTTGGAAAATCTGAAAAAAGTGTTTGAATACTCTAGACTGGTCTTGGTCTCAGACAAGCCAGGACTCGGGATTTTATTTCAAGACCAGTCAAGACCACAACTGCAGTGACATAATTACCTGCCTGTGTATTGTCTGATTTATTTATTTAATTTTTGAATGTGATTGGTTGTAAAAATTCCCCCTTCAATTGCAACCAATAACTTTACATGTTGAAAGTTTTTACAGCTGAACCCACTCCTCACGTGCCAAGGAAGACACAACACAGAGACAAGGCATGGGAGAACATGCAGTGGTTGCAGAGACGTTGTCCAAATCATCACTCATACGATTTGCTTCTACAAACCACAAAGGGTTTCTTTGAAAAAAAAAACACTCAGCAAGCCATCATTAGAGTCATGGACTTGAAAATGGTCTCGTATTGGTCTGGACTCGCCCCCCCTGCACCGGGTCTTGGTCTTGACTCGGCCTCGCTCCCCCTCGGTCTTGGTCTAGACTCGGTCTAGGTGGTCTCCACCCCAAAACTACCTTCAATTTCAAGACTGCGCCTCGCCTGCAACGTCTATGTCTGACGGGACAAGCAATCACATGACTGGGGACTAGCCATCGCCACATCCGCACCATTGATTTCTGATGGGAGGGGGCTACCTTTCTCTTTGGGAAGTGACAGCAAGGCTCCTGACCCCACGTCAGTTTGTGATGGGTTGGGAGTGAGACCGGGTTGAACCAGAAGCTGGCAGGTGTGATTTTTCATAACGCATCGTTGGTTAACCGGGCTGGGTTCTGACTGTGCAGGTGAGTTGCTCGCACGGCTGCAAATAAACATTGTTAAGGAGATATGAACAAAGAAAGACAGTGTTATTCACTCAGTTCCCTCAACAAAATGACATCTTGCAGTGCAGTGAATCGCATTCACATGGACTCTGATTATGTCAGGTTCACACTCATGGATTCCTACTGAGGTGCGCGCTTGAGCTGACTGAGTTTCGACCAAATCTACAATTTGGACAAGGTTTGAATTAATTTCTCCAAGGGACAATTCTGCACATAATCAACACAAGCCTGAACTAATGCATAATGATAACAGCCTTTAACCTATTCACAAGTATCCAATCATGTTTAACATGTCATACTGTGATTCCAGTTATACTGAGTTTAACACTAGGCACTGATGCAGAAAGACAGCTCTGTGTATTAAAGGGACACTTCGTATTTTTTGAGGTAGGGTTGTTGTATGTTGAGGTACTTGCCGACAGTCAGTGTACTACATGCAGTAGAATGGAGACCGGTTACGTCAGGCAAGTAGAGCTGTCTGCTGAGTGTGAATGGGGTCATGAACAAAAATGTAAGAAACAACAGAAAAAATACAGAAAATGCTTCCATATTGTTCACCTGGCATAATCCAAGTCTCCACAAGCTATGAGATGCCAAGTTGACTTGACTTGAAAATATGTAATTTTACAGCCTGTTTGTAGCTGAAATCTGCACTGGAGCCAGGTGCTTGAGCTATGAGGAGAAGAAGAAGGACGCGAGGGGCCAGCTGCACATGGCTATATTTCAGCTAAAAACAGGGTGTAAATTATGTATTTCCATGTCAATTTGGCATCTCAGGGCTTGTGGAGACTTGGATTACGCCAGGTGAGCAGTATATAAGCAATTTATGTTTTTTTCCGTTCTGTTGTTGCTTACATTTTTGCTCGTGACCCCATTCACACTCAGCAGACGGCTCTACTTGCCTGATGCGGTCGGTCTCCATTTCTCCAAACTGGGACCGTGCCGGGTGCCGGGTGCACCCCACATCAAAAAATCGAAACTATCCCTTTAATACACAGAGCTGTCTTTCTGCATCAGTGCCTAGTGTTAAACTCAGGATAACTGGAATCACAGTATGACATGTTAAACATGACTGGATACTTGTCAATAGGTTAAAGGCTGTTAACATTATGCATTAGTTCAGGCTTGTGTTGATTATGTGCACTGACTGTCGTTAAGTAGCCTACCTCATACAACCCCACATCAAAAAATCCGAACTATCCCTTTAAGATATACAATTGAGTATAGAAATAGAGTACCACAGGAATGAGTCTGGAAGACCTGGATATTAGCACTTCCGGCCCTTATGTGTAAAAGTCAATGGGATTTGTGTATGGGGATTGTGGTTAAATGCTTGAAATAAGGTCTGCGGTTAACAACAGTTTATGAAACAGCGAACTTTGTGTTCAGCAAGATAATTTTCACAAGTCAGGACCCCTTTTATGATTTTCGAAGCGTAAATGTGTTTTTTTCAACGTGATTTTCAGAAAATGCTTCAAAAGTCATAAAAGTGAGCCTTATTTGTGAAGATTATCTTGCTGAACGCAAAGTTCGCTGTTTCATAAATGTTTGTTAACCACATACTGTACCTTATTTCATGCATCTAACTGGAATTCCCATAGATTTTTTTTTACACGTAAGAAGTGCAGGGACTTCTGGGAAAGCCTACAAAAATACGTCATCCCTGCCCTACTCTATATCACACCATATCATATGGAGATCGGACAGTGCTAATGATGCGTTATGATTTAAGGAGATATCTGCCATGCAGGTGAGACCATATTTACATAAATTAGTGGTTAAATCTACAGTATGAGACAAACTGCACTTTGCAAATATTTTCAGTTTAAAAACCTAATTGAGGTCAGCTTCTTATTTAGTGACATCTCTGGCTCAAACAAAAGTCCTGCAACGAAGACAAACAAATCAGGGGCACAGTGAAGGGTACAGGTCTTAGGGTATGCCCGAACCCGTGAATACCCTAGGACCCGACCCGGACGGTTCTCGGGTCCATTCAAAAGAAGTGACTCTGGGTACGGGTCCATTTTCCACGGGTCTTGGGTCTCTGACAGTGAAATGCCGGGGCCAAAAGGATCCGAGTGGACCTGGTTTGTGGCTGTCACAGCTGTCAATCAGCTCTTTTTAGATCGTCAAATAACTCATTAAAAACAAACTTATCAGACAAATGAGCACTTGAACCTACTAGAGGTCTTCGGGTATGCCTGGGACCCCTGGATACCCGACCCAGACCCTGTCAGGCCTCGGGTCCATTCAAAAGAAGTGACACTCCGTGTCTGGGCCGGGTGTGGGTCCGACATTTATCGGGTCTGTCTGGGTCCGGGTCTCAGCTTTCTAATAACAGGCGGGCCATTCGGGCCCGGGCACAAATTTCCCAGGTCCATTCGGATCCGGGTCTGTCATTTTGGACCCATGAAGACTTCGGTAAACGCAAGTAAACACAGTTTACCACCTCTTTGAAATGAGGCAGATAGTTTACTCACCTATTTTCAGATCACCTGTATCAATCAATGAGAGGAAACAAGGTGGGTCAACTACTCATCTTTGATAGTTTACCTGCCTCTGTATTTACCACTACACCCCTACAAATGCAACTGCAAAGGAGCCGGCTAGAATGTGTTGTTGTCTGTCTTGGAGTGAAAGGTCAACATATCTCAGTTGCAGGTATGAGGTGAATGATCAACATATCTGCAACTTCCAGTTATGCAGGTGTCTAGCAAAAAAGGTTCTGGTACATAGCTTGCAATGTCAAATCGAATACAGGATGTGCACTTTATCTCATGTGGTTCTGCTCCCAAACTGTAAATATTGTCAGGCTATTTATGCTCTCCCATAATCATATTCATATCATATCAATCATAATCAGATTTTGGAACAGTAGCTGTACAGGTTACCTTGCTATAATTAGGTCACTTGTACCTGAATCCTGCAAGCAGTAGGCCTACCTAGCTTAGGGTATCCACTCCTTTGGTTTAGGCCGACACTGTGATGTATTTACAGACACATTTCCTACTTTTCTTAACACTTGATGTGGGAAAGAAATAAACGTGCATATCGTCAGAGAGTTAAATAGATTGTTTATTATTACGAGATGTGTTTCTTTACTGACTGCCGAGGCTGCGCAGGACAACGATCCTGTCCATCTGACGAGAGCCTATGCGAGCAAACTATTTCGCCGCTTTCATATCGGTGAATGGATTGGTGTGTGTGTGTGTGTGTGTGTGTGTGTGTGTGTGTGTGTGTGTGTGTGTGTGTGTGTGTGTGTGTGTGTGTGTGTGTGTGTGTGTGTGTGTGTGTGTGTGTGTGTGTGTGTGTGTGTGTGTGTGTGTGTGTGTGTGTGTGTGTGTGTGTGTGTGTGTGTGTGTGTGTGTGTGTGTGTGTGTGTGTGCGTGCGCTCCAACATGCCCTTCGCCATTCGCTCATGGCTGCGTGCAAACAGCCAAATCGCTGACAGATGGCCAAATGTGAAATTAAAATGTGTAAACCAAAAACGCCGATCGCAAGGGGGACGGCATGGAGGCACATCGGGAGACCACCAAGTCGGTGGACTCGGCAGTTGACACATTGCATTGTGTCTGAGCTGGCTGGGGTAACCCGGAGACCTCAACGTCCGCGCCACCACAGCTATCCCGGTAGTGACCGGCTGCCCGGGGCTTCACCAATTATAGACGAGTTTGTCTCGCAGGCTCCACGGCGGATGTTTGAAGCATTGGGATTCGAAAACTTGTTAGCTATATGGGTAAAATTAAAACCAGGGACAACACATCGTATCCACTGTGACAACTACCGAGCACGCTATAGATGAATGCACATTGTTTACTTCGAAGGCCTGGTTTTAAGAATCCCCAAAGTGGGCATACATGGTCATCTATCTGTGAGTCATATTGGAGATTATCGACCCTATTTAGGCCGCCATGGTTTACAGCTACGAGGATGTCCCGTCTAAGTTCGCGGTTCACCTGGACTGAATGTCAGGATGGGGAAGTGGGTGCTGAACGTTAAGTAAAAATCAGGCGCATTATACCATACCGCCTTGAAGTAGCCTAATAAATTATTCCACAATAAACGGCGCGACCGTGACAATTGATCAGTGAATATAGTCCGAGATGGTGATCTTATTTGCCTGGTTAACGTTAGCGTACCCCATCCGATACGCCGTCAGATGATGCTAAAAAAAATACTTTGCCTAGAATTGAAATGCATCACTTCAGTTAACGTGTCAGCGTTTGGATAGCCCGACCGCAATATCATGTATGTCATCTCGAGGCAGAACTTGGGTCTCCATACATGTGACACGGTTCTACATAATGCCGCGGGATACAACGAGGCATCACCCAACTACTGTCGCTTCTGCAAGGCATGAAACACTTGAAAAATACATACATCCAGGTCAAAGTTTGGCAGAGTTTACTTGTCCTCAATGGCGTTGTGCAATGCCCCCTTTAATGCCCCCTGCTCGCCCGTAACGCCTTTGTTATTAGTAATCGCATGGTATTGCACCGTCTTACCTTGCGCTCCAAACTGTCTACAGTCACAAAGCCTGCACACAGCGCAACAAGCTATTGTTGTCTGCCGAGAGGCTTCCGTGCGGGGTCGGGGAGAGGATTGCGAAGTAGAATGAATACAGTATGCAATTTTGGCTTGTCCTCGCGATCTTCCCTTATTGCCAGTTTTCAGTCTGCAGCAGCTGGAGATGAAAATCGCGCACCCTGGGTCCTAGCGCCGGCTAAAGCCCTACAGGTGAATAACAAACAGATTGGGACTCGACGCGGGCTTGAATCGTTTAATTGCAAGCCACTGCTTTGGAGTCAGATAAACTACTCTACTACGTTCTCACTATACATTTTAGAAAGCCTCAACAAACATTTAGGAACGATGCTTACCGGCATGTTTTTTTCTCCATAAACATTAAATTACATTTGAATATGTCATCTATAGAGGTATATCTTCAAATCCATCAATTACATATTACTTTGATAATAGCAGTCTAGTCTAGTTTATTGTAGTGGGTATAATGTAAATTTCATCTTGGAGTGAGATTTGTATGTGGGGCTTCCTGGGGGTCCCCAGCAAATTGATCAATGGTTGTTGTTGTTATTATCCATTATCCACTATCTTTCCATTTACATGATGAAGTTAACACAATCAGAGAATAATAGAAGAATGACTGTTTCTCTGTTACCTCTCTACCTGCAATACAGATAGTCATGGAACTCTGGACAAAATCACATGTAGAAATATTCTCAGATTTGGGTCTGAGAGACAACATCTCCTCAAATTGACTAAATTAGGGGTCCTTGATTATATGTGGGAAAAAAAGGTCAAGGATCACCTAGATCTCTCTCTCCCTCTCACTTTAAATGATGACATAGCCTAATAGGCCTAAAACTGTCACAAAACTATACTGTTACGTATCTTTGCCCAATTGTAAGTGGGTATACTCAAATCCTGGAGCTTTCCTAGTGGGTATACTGCATATCACATAGACTACACCACTGGTCTGGATAATAGAATTAGTGTTGGTAAGCTTTTACACTGAAAATGTCAAATTGCAGACTTCAACACCAACACCATTTCAAAACACCAAAACCATTTCTTTTTCACAGGTCTCATGCAGTCCCTGTACTCAGAAGGAACATCATGGCACTAACACTGCCAGACTGAGGGATTCAATTCCCACTGGCGCCACCACCCATGCAAAAAATCACCCGTACCTAATACTCATGATATAAAGATGTGGTGAGTCCACCTTATGGCAAATATGCCCTGGTTCACCAAAACCCAACTTGGGGGACAGTTAGGCTATATTGAGCCTTTCGTATTTTATGAACCACCTGAAATAAAATTTCCAAATGTAATGCTTTTGTTTTGATCAGTTTCTGCTGCTCAGATCACTAAGCCACACCCTGTGATATGTTGGTCTATAGGGGGGTGCCTTTGATGAGTCAAAATCCTAACTATATTTAAAAACGCCAAATATGCCAGTAAACTTGTGATTGTAATATTGAACTATCAAGTCCATCTTGCGACGGGATCACCACAACTTAAAACGAATGTGGCCCAGGCAGGGGTGTAAAGTGTGTGTGTGTGTGTGTGTGTGTGTGTGTGTGTGTGTGTGTGTGTGTGTGTGTGTGTGTGTGTGTGTGTGTGTGTGTGTGTGTGTGTGTGTGGCGGGCCTTCCTGCTTCCTACCCCCCTACTTCCAGCCCCCTTGCTCAGACCACACCCATCTTCAAACTCGGTCTTCATTGTAGGGTTGTCCTGAATGTCATTTTTTGTGTTTATGTCCTCAATTTGAATTAAGTGATTTATCGCTTGGGATGGCTACCAAAATCCGGTATTAAATGGGCCTCGGGGCTAAATTATTAAAGACTGTAGTATTGATAAGCTCCGACGTTAGCGGTTATTTTATTGTATTTTTCCCGTAACGGGGCTGCCAAGAAACATCTCAGGGCCTTACTGACTGACTCCCCACTGTTGAAACATGCACAGTAGCAGAAGAAACAGCATAGATAGGTGGGATATAGTGTTGAGAGGAGACTAGTTGCAGCGCACATCTACCATTTTATTCGTTTATGATTTTCCTTTAATCCTTTTGGAAATAAATTGTAATTCCCAATCTTTCCACATACCCCCCCTTCCTGCAAGCTGCTCAAGTACCCCTAGGGCAGTGGTTCCCAACCTTGGGGGTCGCGACCCCAAGTGGGGTCGCCTGGAATTCAAATGGGGTTGCCTGACATTTGTACAAAACACACACACACACACACACACACACACACACACACACACACACACACACACACACACACACACACACACACACACACACACACACACACACACACACACACACAGAGGACTAGGGTCACTTGTGATTTTTTTTAAAGTCGGGATTCATGTCAAAATTCTGAAAAAAAGTCAGAATTCTGAGGGGCGGAAAGTTCAACTTCCGAGCTTAAAGTCAGAATTCTGAGTTTACTGTCAAAATTGGGAGGAAAAAAAGTCAGAATTCTAAGATTAAAGTCAAAATTCTCAGATTAAAGTCAGACATCTAATAAAAAGTCAGCATTCAGATTTTTGAATGTTCTGAGAAAAAATACTGTTATATGACATCACTGATGATGTCACTGATGATATTACTGATGTACCGAAATCCCTAGATTTTTGTGACATCAAAGTGGGGTCACCAGCGAAAAAAGGTTGGGAACCCCTGTCCTATGCGTGCCCCTGGTTGGGAAGCACTGCGCTAAAGAATTCAAATCTGAAACAGTCTATGTTCCAAACACAATATAATGTAAATACAGCACCGTGGCCTGAGTGCTCGCTGGCTGGCTCACTGCGCTTCCCAGCCGAGGGAGAAGGCCTGCCGGCGGCCAGGAAGCATGCCACGAGCCGCGGTATAGCGATATTCCTAGAATGTGAGTTATAACCAGCCAATTACATATCCTTTGCATCTACATTAAACAAAGATATTCTAATTTATTTTTTTGCTTATTTGCGAGGATAGATTAACATTTATGGGCTAGCAGCCATGTTGCAAGCATTCTTGGAATTTTTTTCTAGCCCTGAAGATTGATTGATGGGTGGATGTTGTTATATGGTTGAAATTGTTTGGTGCCCTGCTGATGTAAGCAGGCCAGTAAACAGGAAGTAAACATGATTGCAGCGGCAGCAGTCGGGCTCCGGCTTAAAACTAGTCTTGCCTAGTCTTGTTTTTTGTTTTTTACATTTTGGTGTGATTCAGCACGCTGCTGCAGCCTGTCTCTACTCTCTGTCACACACACACACACACACACACACACACACACACACACACACACACACACACACACACACACACACACACACACACACACACACACACACACACATTGAGAGAAACAACTTCACCATGGCTAAACGCCTTTCAACAGGCTACTGGAGGGACACGTTACCTCCCGGGCAGTCATATTCTAAAAACAGGATAATAGTGCATTTGCCATTAGGTTGGCCAGAACGGTGCTATTTTGTTGTTTAGCTAGCAAAAGTTAACTAGCTTGCAGGTCAATAAACTGCCGTGCCGCTATCCCAAGAGCTCTTACATTTTTTTGAGGTGCCGCACCATGTTGCCAGATTGGGTTGAATTTTTTTTTGGATTGAATTGTGTGTGTGTGTGTGTGGGGGGGGGGGGGGGGGGGTGGGCGTGGGCGGGTTCTGAGAGTAATTTCTTTGAATAGTTTTTGGGCTGGAAACCATCAGCTTTATCTGGCAACGCTCTGGACCTCTGTCATCAGTTCCTCAGCAGCAGCTCCATCATAAACAGAATGAATAGATGTGGGGGGAAAAGCTGTGAAATGCGCAGCATTCAAATGTTAATTTTCAAATCCGAATGTCAAATGTTTTGAACAAAGCTTTGAATTTTCAAACTATTCGGTACAGCCTAACTCATTGTGATCTGAATTACGCACCTGTAAAGTTTCATGACTGCATCTTGCATGGTTGTGATGCTATCGCTTTGACAAAATCTGTCCACAGACAGACAACACCTGGCAAACTACTCAAAACAGCTTCTGTGGTAGTTCAATAGGTGTCTCCAGGACCACATTTTGCCTTAAGGGGCCAAACACACACGCACGCGCACGCACACGCACACGCACACACACACACACACACACACACACACACACACACACACACACACACAGCCCTTGGTTGTTCTCTAGGCAACCTGACACACACCAGCTGCAGTAGATGTTTTAAAACCTCAAGTATGAAAAGCTGGGCACTGCACAAATCTGGAACACAAACAAGTCAAATAATTGTTCCTAAAAGGCACCCACTCGTTCATTACAGAGGAAGCTCTTATTGGGCTGGACTCTGAAGGAGCAGACATCTTCAGAAATTGTTCTGAGCTTTTATGGCAGCGAGCAAATCATGGTTGCTGGGCGAGTTTCAGGCCTGGATTCACCCGCATGGCATGGACCATCAGACTCAAGAAAAAGCAACATCGTTTGGCCCAGGAGGAAGTGTGGGGAGCAGGAAGGCACATGGATGAGATGGGGCCAGTACAAGGTCCGACCATAAGATCTCACCTAAGATCCCCCCCCCCCCCCCCCCCCGAGACCAGCTTTTCTGCTGGGATACGGCTGCGTCACCAGCCCCCTGTGCACCAAGAAGAGAGGAACACTGGAGAGGAATGCTGAAGGCTTTGGTGGACATACTACAGAGGCGTTATCCTTGGTTCACATCACAAGCATCTCAGAAGCAGTGCTTCACAGGAGCTTGCAGCAGGAGCCTTGCCATTCACACCATTGCCATTGTTTTGCTCCACGCCTCGCTCTGTTTTGCCCCGCGCTGCCTTGCTCCCGCTCACAACTTGCATTGACTTCATGCCTGGCAGACTCTATGCTGAAACTATCGCTGCAGCACGTGTGCAGCGTCACTTCAGCGTGGCGTTGTGAGGCAAAGCGCTGCGGCTGGTGTGATGAGTCTCGCCTGTTAACAAGGATGCTGAAAGGAAACTGCCTCCACGTTGCGTTGTTTCAGCGTAGGGTTGGCATATGGTGTGTTTGGCCCCTTACTCTGCCCAGGGAAGGAGGCCACTGCTTTCATCAAAGTGCCGTTGACGCCAGAAACCCAGAGGAAAAGTCAGTGAAGCTTGTCGAGTGCAAGACCTGCACCTGACCAACAAGGTATGAGATGGAGCTCAAATCCAGATGTTGTGCTACTGTCTGACATCAAGGGAGGGGGTCATGCTCAGGACCAGACAGAAGAGGTCAATGAGAGTAAGATGGACATTAAGGTGGAACGTGGCAGATGAGTCCCACTGATCGGTGCAGCATGCCAGTTCTGCTGTGCTATTTGCATCACAATTTTTCACAAGAAGATGCCCATCAGGGGCGTCTGGGTAGTGTAGAGGTAAAAGCACTCGCCTATACCACCCAGAGTTCAATTCCCTGCAGCGGTACTTCCGGCTTGGTCAGACGTTCCTACAGACACAAATGGTCGTGTCTGTGGGTGGGAAGCCGATGGGGTATATGTCCTGGTCGCTGCACTAGTGCCTCCTCTGGTCGGTCAGGGCGCCTGTTCAGGGGGGAGGGGAACTGGGGGGGAATAGTGTGATGCTCCCACATGCGATGTCCTGCTGGTGAAACCCCTCGCTGTCAGGTGAAAAGAATGCACTAGTCTCTACGGCTCGCCCCGGATCGGCAGAGGGAGTGGAGCAACGAACGGGATAATAGGGGGAATTGGCCCCCCCTGTTGGGGAGAAAATGGGAGAAAAATCCGGGGGTGGGGGCAGGGGCGGGGGTGGGGGGTGGGGGGAGGATGATAAAAACAAGAAGAAAAGAAGATGGACAAAGCTGTAATGCAGCAGTGGACAATCAGATGAATAATAGTTTTGGGCCTCGCTGTAGGAGGCCAGTCAGCCTTCCACTTGAATTCATTGGAGCATATCTTTTAAATAATATTTTCTAATTGAATAATACAGTTGCAAGAAATAATTGTGCGTAGGGCTGAGTGATATTGTAGAAATCATTATCATGATAATCATAAGGATTTTTCTCAATATATCAATATATATCACAATATGGTTCATGCATGCAAAATCATGTTAAACAATCAAATTATTGTTCATCTCATTGAACCAAATGGTGATGTTAGGTGTGATGTCAAACAGAAATATCATGAATTCACTTAGAGAGTATCATTCCTGCAAATAGTGCTAAACTTTTTTATACTTAAAATATGTATCCTCTAGAGCTCAACAGGCACGTGACTTTTCTTGACGTAAGTTCTGCGTCCATTTTCTCCATAGACATTTCGATAAATCCAAATATAACGGGTTTTAAGGCTCGAACCAAGCCAACACGTCATCCAGAGAATCTTGAGTGACCATAAAACATTCGGTTTAAGCGAGAAAAAATAAATAAAAATAAATATATATATATAATAATAATAAAATAAAATAAAAAATAAATAAATAGGAACATATATTTTTGGGGGTATTTTCTTTACATATACAGGTTTAACATTGCTGACACAAAAATAACATTACATCGACAACCAACTCTGTTTCACATGCAACCTACCGGTAGTTACAATTACAGTATCTAATGGTTATCTTTATCATGTGCACATAGTATGCCAAGTTCAACAGCCATGGGATGGATGAATTCTGATCCAGCCCACAGTATACAAATGCATTGTGCCCTGCCATGTTGGAGCCTGGATCGGTGGGAATATGAGTCCCTGTCACCTCTCAAGGTGCGCTATTGTGCACCGCATGATAAACAGATGCAGCGCTCACGCTCACATTTTGAAACATAGCCTAACTGCCCTTCCCTCACTGGCACACAGCAAACAAGCGAGCTAGCTCAAAATAACTAAAACCCAGGGATGATGCTGGAGGCAGACAATTTCAAGAGATGGGAGATGGATTATTCCTTAGTGAGTGTAAAAAAAAGAAGAAGAAAAAAAGAAGGCCTGTATGACTTGTTTTCTAAGAATAGAAATGGCATCACCGATTTGAAACCACACACCAGCAGAAAGATGGAGTCGTGGACATTTGGAGAGACTTTGGAAAGTCGCTGAATTGATGCTCACTTTATGGTTTGTCGGTCAGTGAGCACTTTCCCCACGCTCAGGCTGAACAATCTCAAAGCAGAATTTACCAGGAGAAATGTGAACGCGAGGCTTAGAAATTCAGGTTTGAAGTCTTAAAGGAACACCCCACTGATTTTCAACCAGCTTTGTATCATTACAAAATCAGTAGTATATCCGAAAACTGTTAACAGCTTTGCAGTCATTCATTTAGTTTGACAGTTATTGAGTTAAGTTGTGATGTCATTTGTGCGAGAATAACACCACTGGTACACAACTTAACTCAAATCAACTCTCAATAACTGTCAAACTAAATGAATGCCTCCAAACTCTTGACAGATTTTGTAATGATACAAAGTTGGTTGAAAATCAGCAAAGTAGCCCTTTAACAGATCCATTGCATTTGATGTGGAGAACATGCCAGAATGCAGATCAAACTGATATAATCTCTTGTGTTGGGATGCACAAGTTTTTACCTTTTAATCCCAGACATGATACTAAAGTCTGGAAGCACTTTCTGTGTGAGGAGATGATGAGTGAAGGTCAACAAATAGACCAACATGTTTTGTAGACTTTACAAGGACCAATGAACTTGTGTTTAAAGGATAGGTGCCAAGTGTCCCACTAGCGTAAATATGGTGGAACTATGGCAAAATACCTTGCAACTGTTGATGTGCCACATTCTGGCCTACAAATGTTGCTGTATATTGGATCTGTAGAAACATCATGGTCAAGAAATTAATTATTATACTTTAATTAGGACAGGGGTTCTCAAAGTGGGGTCCAGGTTCCACTAGGGGTCCCCAGCAATTCCATCTATCAGTAACACTGACATAATTGTATCACTATTTCCATCATGGGTTTCATACACTTTCTGTAATAAAACATCTAAAAGCAAAAATGTTATCAGGTGGGGGACCCCGGGACAAAATCTTATCAAATGGGGGTTCATGGTCTAATTTGTGTCAGTTTAGGGGTCCTTGATGTGAAAAAGTTTGAGAACCAACCACTGCTTTAGGATAGCTACATTATTTTGTTTGCCTAAATGTTACACACAACCAGCGATATGTGACATATCGCTCGTCAGTGTAGGAATTTAAAAAAATAACACAGTCTAAAAAATGGGGGCATTTCCACAATTTTTGGGGGCACTTAAAAAAAGGAATTCCTGCATGAAGTTGCTAAAGTGTAGTGTGGACAACAGCGCACTGTTTGTGTGAGTGTCTTCTTCGTCTTCTTCAGGCAACCAGCTTGCAGGTGTTGAGTGTGTGTTAGAGATGGAAATTAAATGAATTGAATGAAAAGAAAATTATAGAAATCATGGGGGCAATCTTTTCCCCTGGATCGTGGTTTTACGGGCATTCTGAGATTTCTTGGGGGCATTTTTGCCCTTGCCCCTGGCTAAATTCCTACACTGTCGCTGGTTGTGTGATGACATCATATGTCATGTTCAGAGCGCTCTGTGTATCAGCTGTAAAATGTTAAAACATAATATTATGTTGATGTTTAGGTTGACTAAATACCATGCAGTGTGCACATCCAGTGCTTTGTCAGGTGGTTTAGGACCAAGGGGCGTAGTGGAGGGTAAACACAAGTAAACACAGTTTACCCACCTCTTTGAGGCCATTTAGACCTGGCACTAATGTGTTTTCTGTGATCAGATTGCAATCGGACAGTGCTTGACCACTTGAAAGTACAGGTGTAAACGCCCCAAGACACATTCAGGACAGATTGCTAACTGATCAGCCAAACCACCTCCGGAGGCGGTCAGGGATGCATTGTGACCACATTGAACACAAGTGTAAATGCAATGCATCCTCCGTCCTCTAAATCCACATACAACAACAGTCACCACTGTTTTTCTGCTGCTCTATGCTATGGAGCTTGCCTGATCAGATCGCAATCGGATCTCAATGTGGACACTGGAGATACATATTAATACCAGGTGTAAATGTAATCAGTTTAATGTGGTCAAGCACATAATCTGTCAAATCAGACATGTCAATGCATTAAAGAAAGGTAGAAATGCATCAGTCAATACAAAAAATCACAACCAGGTGCTGAAGGAAGCAGTGCAGTTCATATGCTACAAACGCACACCTCGTGCTACAAATGGTCACACATGTGACGTATAGAAGCGGCTGCACCGCTTTAAAAAAAATTGTGATTGACAGACAGGATGCGGAACCCACTTACCTAATTTTATATTAGATAAGATCTAATCTCGCGTCACCAGGCTCTTCCCAAGGAGAAGAGCCTGACACCTTTAGAGAGGCAAAGTGACCGCCTACTTCCTGCTTCAGCACTGTACCAGAGATTTTCATCTGCCATTTATTTTCCCATGGACATTTCGTAAAATGCTTTTAAAAATAGTTTTACTTCGTCAAACCAAACGGTTCAGCTATATTTAGAATTGGGAGAGGCCATAGAACATTTCACTCCGACCAAAACTTAAAAAAACATCGAAAAAATATTTTCTTTAAATCCGCGATTTTTTAACGCCCTGCAGCTCACATACTGCAGTTCAGCCGCTACGCGGCCTCGCCCACAACTCAGCTGTTGCGTGGCCTCGCCTGCCCTATTGACGCATGCACTATATCTCCCGCTCTCTCTCCCTCAGTCTCCCTCTCTCTCTCCGTCAGTCTCCCTCTCCCTCAGTCTCTCTCCCCCTCTCCTCTCTCCCTCAGTCGCTTGTCTCCCTCTTTCTCTCCTTCAATCTCTCTCCCCCGCTCTCTCTCCCTCAGTCTCTCCCCCCTCTCTCTCTCCCTCAGTCTCTCTCCCTCTCCTCTCTCCCTATCCCTCAGTCACTCTCATGTCTGTGTGTGGGTGTGTGTCACTGATGGCATCATCAGCGTCAGCGATGTCACAATGATGTCACAATGCCTATGTATGACATCACTGATGATCAGTGATGTCATCAGTGACATTATCACTGAACTAGTGTCCTCTAGAGAGAGAGTGGCGTCAGCGGAGGACCAAAATGCGAGACTCATTAGCCAATGAACAGCCAGGAATGGGTCTCGCGCTACTTTTGCATGCTAAAATAAAGCTGATAATGTACAATTTGATTCATTTCAAGGGATGAAAACCCCTTTCAAAGTACAACACTGTCTATTTTTCTGCAACTCGACAGTGCTGCTTCTTTTACTCAAGAGTTCCACTTTCTACTTCCTGGAAAAAAACTGGTCCATTGGAGTGAATGGAGATGTCGGAACTCTTCTCTATAGCCTTGTGTGTGTGTGTGTGTGTGTGTGTGTGTGTGTGTGTGTGTGTGTGTGTGTGTGTGCGTGTGTGTGAATTTATGACATCACTGATGATGTCATCAGTGGGACAGAGTGGGACAGACAGAGACAGAGCCCCAGCTCCCATTTATATACTGATGATGATGATGATGATTGACGAATGTGCATGTTTTTAGGCCTTCACATCATTGTGGCATCATCAGCTGATCAGCACTCGATGATGATGTCATCAGTGATGTCACTTGAGCAATTGTGATATCATCAGTGATGTCACTCGAGAATTGTGATGTCCCCCCCCCCCCCCCCCCGACTGCGTTGATATATCCTGGTTTTATGCCAACATTTTTATTCTGGTGATTGGGTCCGATGTCCATAAAGAATTTGTTTTACCTGACAAATGTGGTGGTCACGTTTCAATAACAGCTACAAAGATACAAAGAACCGCTGGATCCGATTGTTCAATCAATCAATTTTACATTTATATATATCTCTAGGTCTCTCCATCCTCCAGACTGTCCCTGCCCTGAATATGTTAGCCGCATTCAGACAGCCTGGGCCGGCTGACAGTTGCGCTAGGAGCCGGGACTAATTCCACACATCCACAGCATCCGCAGTCCTTTGGTATCTACATTAAACTCAGATATTCACATTTGTTTGTAACTGGGTTAGGGCCGAAGTCACGTTATAACTTTTAAACGCCTCAGCTTCTCTGTCTGCTCTCTGTGGCTCCTTTGGGCTGCCCAGCCCCGCCTGTTCACACTGCCTCCCAGCACTGCTCTCTCCAGATCAACAGCGAACACACTCGCACACTGACACACACGAACGAACATTATCTCCTGGTGGAGATAAAAAGGCATAGTAGACTTGCTCCTATGGAATTGTATGCTTACGGGTATCCAAAGGAGTTTATATATATAGCCGATATATATCAGCTATATATAGCCGATACTGATAATAGCCGATAGGGCTGTCTTCGACTCAGAATTCTGTCAGTCGAATCGGATTTGGCTGTTTAATACGAATATTCGACTATTCTTCCTCCCCCCCCTGTTGTTAATAAGACTATCTGGCAGTCAGAAAATTCCTTGGCATGAGCTTGTTTGATTTTGTTTAATTTGGATTTGGTTTTACCATATTAATAGTCCGAAACTTATACCAAAATAGGCTATATATCACGATCTATTGGGAGAAACCAAGCAATTCTATGTAAAATCAGACATTCAGCGCCCTCATATAGGCGGAATGGAATAGTCCTTGATTCATAACCACATTTTGTGACTATTCGACTGTGAGGTTGGCAGTCAAATCAGGCTCCTTCAAACGACTCATCAAATCATGACTATTTGTGGCCACCCCTAATAGCCGATAAAGATACATTTTCCATTATCGGGCGATAATTTATCAGTTCGATTATATTGTGCATTCAATCAATGAGGGGAAACAAGGTGGGTAAACATTTTGGATAGTTTACCCACCTCTGCATTTACCACTACACCCCTATTTAGGAGTTGATGTTAAGCAGCCTAGTGAAAATTACAAATATGGCGAAAAGGCACTATGTAATGTCCAGCCCTTGAGATGATTATCATTCCTACTTTGTAATTGCTAATGTAAGACAGCTTTGACCTCAGCCTTGACAGCTCTGTCTTGTTGACCTTACAGTGAGCAGCAGGCCCATTGAGTGGAAATCTAACACAACCTATGAGCTGATCAGTGCCTCACATTACCAGTGTCCTGCTCGCTTTACATGGATGCACGAGTTTCCACCTTTTCATCCCAGACATGATACAGTTCAGAAGATACATTTCTATAGGATAGGCTACTAGGTTGTAGGCTACTATTAACTACCGTATTATAAATGTAAACATGACAACACTTAATTCATTCTGGCACAAAGGCAGAAGGGGCAATGTTCAGTAAGTCTTGTCAGTTTTCTACCACTAAATACATTTTCACGATGTTATGTTCACTGCACGAAACGAGCAGGGGAAATAAGGACAGATGAGGTCGCCCGAGCGAGCTATCCGCACTAGCATGTCAAGTCGCTGGCTGCTTGCTCAACACCGGGTCAAAAACGTCACAAAAGGACCCGACTCTAAACTATTTATCATAGGCGCTAATAAGCAAGGACCCCCTAAACGGTGCTTACTGGGAAAATGAAGTCGAATGCCAAATATTTCGTACGGCGAAACGAAGCGTGCAGGCTGCAGTGAAGAAGCGCAGCGCAGCAGAGACAGGAAGGGTAGGCACGTCACGGACTGGCCGGACAGTCAGTTTGTCGCCCTTTTATCATACCTCAAAGACATGGTTTTCATATGATGGTCGAGCCGAATCCATCAAATATTAGTATTGTAATCACACAACAATCACACAACAGCTGTAGTGATCGCTGACGTCACTCACCGTCTCGTCATGTTGAGCTTAAGTAGGACAATCTACTCTTCGTAAAGCCAACTGGTTCCATAGTGTAGTGGTTATCACGTCTGCTTTACACGCAGAAGGTCCTGGGTTCGAGCCCCAGTGGAACCAAAATCTTTTTGCCCCAAAACACTTTTACACCATAAGATGCACGTTTTATACATACTCATAAACCTTGAGCAACACTGCATTTCTGCATAATTTAACATAACGCTAATTACCGGTAGCATTGTCCTGGTGATTCCATTAATTGTAGGTGCCAGTTTAGCTTAACAACAACAAAATAAATCATAAAATCCTAGTGTCTTCACTGTGAGCAATCTAGCTATTTCTCATTGTAAACATTATGTGACTTGAATGAGATGATGAGCACCACAAGAAGCACAAATCTTTAGTCTACTATGTAGCCTACCATTCACTGCCAACTACATGTAATAAAACAAGAAGCCTTTATGAGCACAAACCTCCACAAACTGAACAAGTTTATATCTGTTATGTTAAAATGGTGGCGGAAATCCCACATCCAGATCACCGCCAAAATCTGATAAGCTTTCATAGGAGTTGGCTACCTTGCTGATCCACAGTCACAGAGTGGAGGTAAGGTAATATTGGACCCACACAGGCCCTGACACATTGAAATTGCAAACTGCTACATTTTGCTCTAAGAACATTATTGAGCAACAGTAGCTAATCACTAACAACTTACCAAATCCTGTTATAGTTAGATAAAGTAGGGCCTTCGGCATCACATCTGGTGTGTTTTTTGTTGTTGAAATGCTTCCTTTATTTTTTTACACTGAGTTAGCAGTGTACAACTTCGTCAGGCATGTCCTCTCATGTGCGGAACCAGGTGGCAACAGCGCCATCTATTTGTCATAATCGGTAACGTTTGACGATTGATCTTTTATTTTCTAGACTGGATTTGACGAGAGTCTTTACGACGCTGCCTGTAAATATCACGCGTATTATTTATAATTGATTTATTACTCTAGCGAGAAAAACAAAAACGTAGGTAACGTAACGTTAATGGTTAGTGGGCACGGTTGGATCCATGGAAGGATCCCGCGGATATTGTTCGATGCATATTTCCTGGTGTTACATTAATATATGTCCCCAAAATGGCGAATCTAGCAGCAGCAGTTGCAGCTGCCGCGAGTAGAGATCCAGCAGTAGATCGTTCATTACGATCAGTCTTTGGTGAGTATGGTTATGTTACTTATGCATAGGTTTTGCCCAGTAAGTGTATTGACGTCGATAAAAGAACGGTTTGATCTATATAATGCAAGCAAGCTTGTTAACACAGTTAGCCGCCGGCTAATGTTATTGTGCCGCTAACCTAGCTAGGCAACGAGGTAACGTAGCTCACGTTAAGTTTGCAAACACATCTTAGTAACGTTAATGTAAATGGGAATTTACTGTACATTTTATTGTCATCATGCTCTCATGTCATAACTACTATTACAGTGGGAAACATTCCTTATGAAGCCACAGAAGAACAGTTGAAAGACATCTTTTCTGAAGTCGGCCTTGTCGTCAGCTTCAGGTGAGTTAAAGAAAGTGTCATTGAATTTCAGATTTCGTTTATACGTCTTCCATAGCCAGAAACAGGAATTGATCGTTCTCTCTGTCATACAACTTCAAAAGAAAAGAAAAAAATATCATACAACAGCCATCATATAACTTAAAATGGCTAGTTATCACAGTATTATTTTTCTCAAGAGAAAAAGCATGATCATTTTATATTTGCTGGTTTTCAGGTTAGTGTATGACAGGGAGACAGGAAAGCCAAAGGGATATGGCTTTTGTGAATATCAGGACCAGGAGACGGCACTCAGTGCCATGCGGAACCTGAATGGGAGAGAGTTCAGCGGTCGGGCTCTCCGTGTTGACAATGCAGCCAGTGAGAAGAACAAGGAAGAGCTCAAAAGTAAGTATTACATTGTGTTAATCAACACTTGTATAAAGGTTGCCTTTGTGTGTGTTTAAATTAGAATTGGTTGAGAGCTGTTAGGTCAAGGCCAATGTGGGCACCCAGTGTCTATCAGTCTGACGACTAATATGACTCTGGGATAGGCGGACGGGGTTTCCACTGTATAGTTGATGTCCGCGCCAAGACTTCCACTTCCGTCCGCTGTGGTTATTGTTTACAGTCCAACTGACACAAGAACGGAGTTGGAGCTGATCAATTGTAGGTCCAGATGACATTTAGGCTAATAATAATAATAAATAACTGCATATGAGACATCATCGGATGGAAGGGGGCGGGACGTGACGTCCACTCTACAGCGGAAGCGCCGAAATATCGGCCGTCTGTCCCAGAGTCATAGTCGTCAGACTGATAGACTCTGGGTTCTCAGATTGGGTCAAGGCTGTAGCTGCATATTGTTTTTTTTCTTTCTTTCTCAGGCTTGGGAACAGGAGCCCCCATTATTGAGTCTCCTTATGGAGAAAATGTCCAGCCGGATGAGGCCCCAGAGTCCATCAGCAGAGCTGTGGCCAGTCTGCCCCCAGAGCAGATGTTTGAACTCATGAAACAGATGAAGGTGTGTTGGTTGGTTTACTGCCCCTTGTTTTTCACTCATCTCCATTCTCCCTCCAGAGCCTTCAACAAAATGTTCAGTCAATTTTCATGGAACTTGTATTCCAGTTTTGATAAAACTGCTCAACGTTCTAGATTAATCATTCGTTAAGTTGCACATGCTCTTTCTCACCAGAGGTGCGGCAATTCTTCACAACCAATCTGAGTACTGTGGATATTCATTAGGGGTGGGAATCACCAGATGCCCACGATACGATACTGAAACGATACTTCAGTCACGATACGATAGTATTGCGATACTGCGATATATCGATATTGCGATATATTGAATATTGCGATATTTCGATATATTGCGATTTCTTACTTTTTCAACTGCAAATGATGTCCCCAAAGGAAAACTTTGTCAACATCTGGTTTATATAAGAACAATTTTTCAGTCTGTACATCTGACTTCAACCATTTTATTGCAGCAACATTGTCAAGTAGACAGACCTGATGGTTCTGATGTGAACCAAAGTGCCCTTCTGGGACATGTATTAAACTGATTGATTGATTGATTGATTGATTGACCAACAACTTTCATAAAGTCATGTCATAGTTGCATGCACCTGACAAACTGAACTGTTTGTTACAGTCTACTTACAGTCCACCTTAACTGGATGTGTGTGTGGAGGACTACTGTACTTATGTAGTTTTTGCAACTTCACTTCACTTACACAAAACATCTTGTGCAGCCCATTCAGTAACTAGGGAATTTGTAAATTACTGTTATGACAAAACTGTTACTGTTAAAACAAAATGAAAATATGCTACCGTTTGTTTACTGCTGGCCTTGGAACTAAAGTTTATAGTAGCCCGGTGGCCTGGCATGGCCTGCAAAAAAAAAAAAGATTTTTTTTTTTTTGCAATATCGATACAATATCGTCAGGCAAAATATCGCGATACTGTGGTGTATCGATTTTTCCCCCCACCCCTAATATTCATGCCTCCCAAGTATTATAAAGCGATCTTAGGAGCAAGTACAACATTTGTGTTAATCTATTTATTTGATCAAATTATGCACAACATTCTACTGCTGCACCTAATGATTGTTTTCATTATCGATTAATCTGTCAATTAGTTTCTTGACTAATCGATTAGTCGTTGGGTCTATAAAATGTCACACAATGGTGAAAAATGTCAATCACTTTTTTCCCAAAGCCCAAGATGACATCCTCAAATGTCATCTTTTGTCCTGACCAACAATCCACAACTAAAAGATAATCAGTTTACTGTCATAGACTAAAGCAGTGATACTCCACTTGCGGCCTGGGGGCCAGATGCGGCCCGCGAGAGGGTGCAGAGTGGCCCCCCGGACCATTTTCCAATAATAATAATAGTTTTCATTCTGAATTAGAATCTAATTCACAATAAAAACTAACGTGAAATAAAGTTTGACTGAGCTCCAGCTAAATTGTCAAATATCCCCGTCTGCTCGCTACCCAGGCACTTATCTATGTACTTAACCTAAATAACTTAACCTAACTAACTATCCGGTGTGCACAACATTGTCAGACTAAACTCTGACTGACACCCCAAAAACCTACAATCCGCTACAGAAAAATGTATATTGTTTGTTTATTAACTGGCCCCTGGCCTCCTATCATTTCACGGAAGTGGCCCCCGGGCAAAGCAAGTTGAGTATCCCTGGACTAAAGAAACCAGAAAATGTTCACTTTTAAGAGGCTGGAACGAGATAATTTTAGTTTGTATATATTATTATAATTGATTTATAGTATTTGTTTTTGAGCAGGGAACAGACAGACAATGCATATTACAGTTATGATGTAGTTACATTTTCTTAATATTATTATTATTTTCTTCTGATTAATCTCTAAAAAAATTATTTGGCGATTTAATTTTCTGACGATCGATTAATCAAAAAGCAAGCATTAATCGAAAAGCAAGATGGACGGCATGGTGGGGCAGTGGTAGCGCTGTCACCTCACAGCAAGAAGGTCCTGGGTTTGATTCCCGCCTGGGTCGCTGTTGGCACTGGGGGTATGTCTCCACATGCCTTCGGTGCCTAGTGCCCAGGTGGGCTATCTTGTGAAAAAGGGCCTTTCTGTCATTCTGTGTGGAGTTTGCATGTTCTCCCCGTGCTCACCTGGGGTTTCCTCCATAACATCAACCCCCACTAAAAACATGCAAGAAGACGTTGTCTGACCAGCGATGGATGTGAGGAAGTTGTTCCCCGGGCGTTTCACTGCAGCTTCCCACCGCTCCTGGCCTGCTCAATGGAGGAAGGATGAGCCAGGATGGGGAAAATGCGGAGATTGAATTTCACTGCACCATTCTAGCATGTGTGTGTGCCGCCTCCGAACACGTGTTTGCAGGCATTGTAGTGTGGTTGCTTGTGATGATTAAAGACTGGTTTGACCTTCCAGTTTCATTTCATTCATTCAAGAAGTGAAAATATATTTAAGAGGGAATGTGTGGTTGTGGTGAATGAAAAATGCAATTGTTTCCCCAAAAGGCCTTGTTCACAGCACATAATATGCTGATCCGAGTATTAGTGTGTCATGATACTACAGATGCTATCGGTGCACCTCTGTTTCTCACCTCTGGTGGTGCGCTGATACCACCACGTTTGTTGGGTATGGATGACATGGACAAGCCCACAAAACTGAAACATGTAACATAGGAAGAATCCACAATTTTGTGCTTTGGACCTCCTAGTTGCCATTATTCATGTCTAGACTGTCATATTTCTGCATTCTGTTGACTTAAATCCAGATTTCTGTCTTCAGCTGTGTGTGCAGAACAGTCCCCAGGAGGCGAGGAACATGCTGCTGCAGAACCCTCAGCTGGCCTATGCTCTGCTGCAGGCCCAAGTGGTCATGAGGATTGTTGACCCTGAGATTGCCCTGGTGAGACTGATGAGATTAGACGTACCTTACTTGATTTATTGAATGCGGTTAATATTAACTTAATTTAAAGTCGATGATGCAAACGGTGCCTTTTGTTGAATGCCAGTCTGCATGTTTGAGAGGAGCGACTCGGTATATCTCTTGTGTGTTGTGCTACAGAAAATGCTCCACCGTCAGACTCCAGTCCAGCCTCTGATCCCCAGCACTCAGAGTGCCGGACCTCCAGCAGGCAACCCGCCTCCGGCCCAGCCCAACGCAGCCGGCCCCATCCCTCAGCCACAGCCTGTGGTAAGAACAGCACAGTCTTTCTCATGTCGCTGTTGGGTGAAATCCTCGTAACTCCAGTTTTGTGATTTTCGTTTTATCTTCACTTGAAGGATTCCACGCTCCTCCATGGGTTGCAAAATTTATACCAGGGGTTCCCAACCTTTTTTGCACTACGGACTGGTTTAACATTGACAATGTTGCTGCAGACCGGGGGGTGATTGGATAAACGCATAGCGCATAGTTCATATATGTATGAATATAGTAGCCTATCAAATACACAGGTATTTTCCTCGCATGAATATGAAAACATTAACTCGCCAATGTCTGTCCCACACACCGCACCTGTGTTTATTCCACTTTCTCATTTCTGCGTTATACTGTTTCTTCAATCCATCCATATTGTGGATGGCCAGCCACAGTGCCACAAGGCCAGTGCCACAAGATATAAATGCGTTTGTTACTGCACAGAGGTGTGCATTGTAACCCGACGTGCAAATGAACCGATCCAGCGCAGGGCGGGATCTTTTTAATGTGTGCTGGAAAAAAGCATGTTTAATGATCCTCTGCTTTCGCTCCCTTCTTTTTACTTTCATTTTCACGCTCGCTCTCTTAATGACTCTCTTAATTGACTTTGATCCAGAATGCAGTAGGCTATGCAAACATAGCCTACTTTTCAACCCACCGTCATTTGCAAGCGTAGTATGCCAAGTTGAAAGCTTTCCTTCTTTTCTCTTTCTTTCTTCCCTCCCTCCACGTTGTCATTCTCGTTAGGTCAGGTCTCATTTGGTCTCCCCTGCCTATTCTGAAGAAACTCAAGCGAAGTTTCTCAAGATCGCTGCACCCCGCAGACATTCTCACACACGCACACACACGTCAGCGGGCCATCACCATTTAATTACCTCGCGTACGTGTGTGTGTGAGGTGGGCGCAGGGCTGAGGAAAGGTGCAGGCTGGCAGCTCTGCAGTCCGCACAGACAGACCATGTCAAATTTTTGTCTCTCTCTCTCTTTCCCTTCTCCCTACCGCTTCCTCGCGGCCCGGCAGCAAATGCTTTGAGGACCGACACCGGTCCCGGGCCCGGCGGTTGGGGATCCCTGATCTATACAGCCCGGCTTGCTCTTATGAAACCCTTTCACCTATGTCTCCCCTGCATGACCGATGTTAATCTAACCAGTGACTTTTTTTTATCCCAATATTTTATTTTAATTTTGTATAGAACATCAGTGACATTATTAAGGAATCACAGCTTTCACCCTGATGTTTCCCCCCCCCACTGTCTATCTAAAAGCCACAAATGTGGCAAAGTCAGTGGGAAAGCATAAGGTGCTTTGTTGTTTTAGAACTTCAATCTCCTGTTTTATTATTATTTATATAATAATGGCAATCTTAAATTCACATTCCAAATAACATTTGAGATGAATGGATTATTTTTTTCTTTCTTCTTTCACATTTTGGTATGGGACCAGCCTGGAATGCATGTCAACGGGGCCCCCCAGATGATGCAACCCCCTCCCAACATGGCCGGTGTCCCAGGACCCATGCCTGGACAAGGACAAGTACCCGTGGGGCCTCCAGGTAACCATCAAACTACATGCATGCTTACATCACCAGCTAAGTTAGTGGTTAGCATCAATCTTGTGTTGAATGTTTAGGTCAGTGATCGGTAATATGTGGGATGTGACTGTTCCCTTACATCCAACATCAGCCCCGCCTCAGCTGTATGTACATCATGCTGTATGTACATCAGCTGTATGTACATCATGCTGTATGTACATCATGCTGTATGTACATCATGCTGTATGTACATCATGCTGTATGTACATCATGCTGTATGTACATCATGCTGTATGTACATCAGCTGTATGTACATCATGCTGTATGTACATCATGCTGTATGTACATCATGCTGTATGTACATCATGCTGTATGTACATCATGCTGTATGTACATCATGCTGTATGTACATCATGCTGTATGTACATCAGCTGTATGTACATCATGCTGTATGTCGAACATAGTTTTGTTTGAGAAATGAGTCACCCTTCAGCTGACTACCTCCATGTTACTTCACCATTTTCCCACTCATTGTTGAAGTATTTATTCTGTCTGGGTTTAGGCTTTTCAAAGCATAGCATACACACACACACAGACACACACACTCCCTGGTCTGGTCCCTGAAGTGACTACCTACTTTTTTGTGCTCATTGAATCAAGGAAAAATCCACACTCAAACAGGCAAACGTAGGCAGTGTGATTTTACGTCAAAATATTTCCAGTGCAACCAACCTCAAAAGAATTTGATAGCAGAATTGTTTTCAGTTATGTAAAACATCAGTTGTAAATGACAGGTTTTTGAGTCATCTCATCAGAATCAATCAAAGAGCAAGGGCTTCTTTCTACTCACCATTTTTGCTATATTCATACTAGTATGGCCTTATAACTTTTGGCTGGGAGCAACAAGTTCACCCTATCCTCTGGGGATGTTGAAAGTCATTCTGGGAAATGTAGGACATCATTAACTGAAGTAGATGAGGCAGTTTGAGGGAAAGTGGTTCACAAAGTAACTCTTGGAATGCATTGGACATGACGAATAGATTATATCTAGCAGTGTAAAATAATATACTGTATATATATATAATTATAATTTTGTATACATGTTCAGGGTTCCCACCCATCTTGGAATGTCTGTACATTTTATGGTTGCATTTCCAGTCTTTGAAAAATGGAGTCTTTTCCTGGGGGATTATTCCCTGGGTTTTCTGCGGGTTTGCAGCTTCTGGCAGGCAGCCATCGTGGAGGTCCTCCACTCCTGGGCAGCAACTGATAACATTTTAAAACTTACGACTTGGCCGTCTAAACAGTATGGAACAAATATGACTCGTTTCAGTGCCGTTTCTAACTGGTCATTTCACCAGTGATACAGCTCATGAATATTGTTTAGTTAATAACCGTATCTAGCCCACTAACATCACTGTTTTATTGTTAACACATCTGATCTACACAACAGTTAATGTCGTAAAGCTAGTTGCTGGCATTAGTAGGGGGTTGTGGTTGTCTGTTAATATTAAGATCAGTTGCTGTGCTAAATTAACTTGCTGACTAGTTAGCTACCTAACAAAAATCAGAAGAAAATGTGGTGTGATGTGGCACAGTAATCAAAATTTGGGAACTTTTCAGACCATCCAATTTACTTAGGATACTGAAAGCACCTACACCCACACCACAACTAGATTTTCAGATATCTTTGGTTTCTAGCATGTATATTATACAATATGTAGATAAAATAAAAATAGGCATACAACAACCATAATAATGGAGAACAAAGCTATAAATAATTTAACATTCCATCCATAAACAACAGGTGTACCTGGAAACAGGATAAATATTGAATAACACAGTAAGTATTTGTAATGTCTATAACAATGTATACCTACCTACTTGTGAAACAAACCTATTTTTTGCATGGTTCTCGAATCTCGAGTGAACCTGATGTTGGAACACCAGCTGTGTTTGCTTGGAGGTTTGGGACACCACTGCAAAGCCTCTTTGCTAATGACCCCCGCCCACTGCAAAAATATTTTCTGAAGAGATAAATGACAACATAACATCTGAAAAGTGTATTTTGTTGCATGTTTTATTCTTGGAGATTGTTCTAGTTCCCCCCCAACCCTTTTTTTTCTCCTCTCTCTCTCTCCACGTTATGGCTCAGTTTGGTCACTAGGTGTCATGATAGCCTTGGAATCAGTGGAGCTCCCAGTCCCTTACACAGGATATACTCGGTCATGGTTCTCAGTAGCAGAGCAGGTTTGGAAATGGAGCTGAAGATTCTTCTTAGATGGTTGACATTCAAGGGCCTGATTCTTTCTGTTCAGCACATGAATGTCTTTATATAGTAAGGTTACCCTTCTAAACTAGTTTCATCACCATGAATTCATCCCTTTTTATGTGTGTATGAGAGTGAGTGAGAATGTCATGAGCATGCTTTAAAAAAATGCTCTGAAAGTGTTGCTTTCCTGTCTGAGTCGTGTGTCTCCTGTTCTTTTCACTTTAATGCTGGCTCAGGAAACCTTCAGCATTCTCCCACAGGATCGTCTGGGCAGGCTGCAATCGAGCGGCCTCAAGGTATCACCCATACTCCCTCTGCTCTCTAGTCACATGATACGATTGTTATGGCCTGGCCACCGCATTAGAGTTAGCCTTATTGTTCGACAGTTGGTAAATTGCATGTCAACCATCATCAAATAAGAAATTTACCGTTTCATATTCAGCCAGCAATTAATCAACCCTGTTTGTATGGAGAGGGCGATCTCTCTGGTGAACAGTATAAGTACAGCAAAGCATGCCATGTTACGGTAGGTGGGAAAGGTGTGGTGGTGACGCCTGATGTGAACTAGGTTTTGGGCCAGCTGCCCATAGTATAATCCTGGTATGACTCTGTCACAATGTCCCTCTGTCACTCTCCCTCCCATGACTGGATGTGCTCATGAAAGAGAAACTGGCCTTGCAGGTTAACATTAAAGAGCGATGTGTCATAAGACAAGAAAGAATGATTTCACAACACATCAAATATGAAATATGTGCGCTATGAAATGAGGTCACATTCTCTTTTAACGCGACATCTCAGGAACGCCTGAAGGGAATTTCTTCAAATTTGGCACAAACATCCACTTGGACTCGAGGATGAACTGATTCGACTCAGACTTTGCTTGTTGAAGGTCAAAGTTGAAGGTCACTGTGACCTCACGTCCGTCCCGTCAAAGGTCAAGGTCACTGACCTCACAAAAGAGGTGTTTTTGGGGCTTCAGCAGCCTACTAATTGGCTGAGGCCGGGCACGTTTGGCCAGAAAGCATTATAAAGACTTTATGGCTCTAGGCACAAAGATGCTTAGGATGCTCTGTGGTGCACCTTAGGGTGCTGAGGCGAAGGCTAAAAGAACTCTGTAGCCCCATCAGCTCACCATCATTAAGGGGGTGGGAGGTCTTCCTCCTTCCTGCTGCCTCCAGGGTTCCACACTCAGCCATACAGCAGAGCCAGCCCTTTTTAAGCGGTTTGTTAATCCTGCCTGCACCCCCAACTTTGGAGATGTATGCTCTGTATGCTTTAACATTGGCATACATCAAGTTTGAGGTCTTATTCTCCCCTGTTACACATTTCATGTAATTAGGTGAAGTCAGTCAGGCTGTACGAGGGGTCAGAGACACGGTTGATGTCTCCAGAGAATGGAATGAAGGTGCTGGGATGTTGTGTCTGTAATCCTGGGCCATGACAGCTGAGTGGATGACATCATGTGCTGAACCCACATTATCCCAAGGCAGACTTGTGAGAAGTCCTGCAGCAGGCGATATAGCCACAAGCCCACCGCCAGCAGTTTATTATTTGGACTACAGATGCTAGCCTTCATGTCTCGGTTCTGCTCACATCAGTTGAGCATGTTCAAGGAGTCCAGTGTATTCTCTTGTTGCTGTCTCTCTGTGTGCAGCATGTCCGGCTGGATTGTCAATATTTCCATCCATCCCACCCTGACCCCGGGTAGACATCTTATTTGCCAACGATCTCAGGTTCCCTGTGACCGTAGATGGAAGGTCGCGTATAAATCTCCTTATTTTCTCGCTTTCGACCGCGCTCGCTTCCCTGTCCATTGTGCCAGCAGCTCGGTTGGCACATTCTTTGGACGAGCGCCAGGAGGGTAGGACAGTGCAGTACCACAGTCCAATAGTGACCTAGAAAGGTATAAAAACAATGTGAAACAGTTGGAAAAATGTAAGACAAATGCAAACCAGTGGTACATTTAAACACGATCTGAGTGGTGAATAGAAAAAGGGGTGAGATAAGAGTCAAAGAGGTGCTGCAACACTCATCATGAAACTATGAACCAGTAGTGAGGTGTTAAATGGTAAATGGTAAATGGCCTGCATTTATATAGCGCTTTTATCCAAAGCGCTTTACAATCAGTAGGTAGTCTACATTCACCCATTCATACACCGATGGCGGCAGGCTGCCACCCATCGGGAGCAATTTGGGGTTAAGTGTCTTGCCCAAGGACACGACAGCAGCTGGGAGGGAGCGGGGATCGAACCGCCAACCCTTGCGTCATTGGCCGACCCGCTCTACCTCCTCAGCTAAAGCCGCCCCCAGGTGTTACACCCGTCTCTTTTTAATGGGGCACTTAAAGTAGATGGGATACAAATCAGACCCTAAACATTGCTTTTGTACCTAACATTGTACCATTACACAAGATGTAATCTAACAGTCGACCGATGAGGTCAGGCTAAGCAATAAAATAGACCGATCAGACAATCGGCATCTTTCACTAGCTGTCTAATCTAGATGTATTACATAGTTGAATATGTGTGAGTAAAAGGTTGTTGGGCTTATCAGGTGCTTCCTTCACGGACATTTCATTGATTTAGGCCCATGCTACCTCAAGAAGGCTCAACAGTGCATTCTCCTCTACCCCTGCTGTACCCACAGACTTCACATTGCTGTGTGGCTGTTATCTAAGACCTGTAGCCCCACATCTCTACCTCATTGATTACCTGCACACAATATGACCTCAATTATCTACATTCAAAATACAACTATACTGCCGTCTGTGCTCTATTCTGTATCTCTGAGTATGGGCTTCAGATGTAGTAGCATTACATCCTTGCTCGATAATTGTGCAGACTCACGTGTCATCAGTGCTTATAGAAGTCAGTCATTGGTCAGGTATAGACACTGCGGAGCATGTCATCATTCAGAAACCACGCCCAAAACGGGGGGAAACAAAAAAAAAACTGGCGTTCTCCTATGTCACGTGCATGGTCGCGTGTTTCACACAAAGATCATATATACGGAAGATGAACAATCCAACTTACTTCCTTGAGAGCTAGATCCACATTTTTCTTCTTTGCAATTCTCAATGCCTTCCTTGTTTTGTTCTTGTTTTGTTCGGGAGTACAAAAGAACTTTAATTGGCGATTTTTTTACATTTGTTTTCTGCGCAGCCCACCACACAACAGCTTTTAGATACGTTTAATTCAAGGAAAATTACGCTGGTGTGTGGAAATGAATGGAGAGCTTTCCCCCCGTGATGGGCGTGGCTTATTTAATGCAGTGTCTCTATGGTAGTACTAATTATGTCGAGAAATCCCACGTGATACTTAATTACAATGAAGATATGACCGTATTAGTTATTGGCGCATGTCTTCCTCATCTCCATGTTGTCTGTACTCTTCATTATCATGCCGATCTATTCTGTGACTGTCTCTTGTTTTGTGGTTGTACTTTTGTGTGGATGGTGAGATCTTGTAAATAGTACCACTTCAATGTTTTATGAGTTCTCCTCCATGTTGTTCCCTCTGCTCCTTCCTTGTACGGGTCCTTCTTTGACATTTGTCTGAAGCGAAATGGTGTGAAGGCTCCCCAGTCACTATTGAATTCCCTTGACACTGGGACGGCCACTTCCCATTGATTCAATTTCTGACAGTTGGATGGATGTAGACTCCAAGAGTTACTACTCTTGAAGACCTGAGATGTTGAGAAGACAGAAAAGTTCAGTCGACTCTTGTTGTTAGTGGACATTAGGCCTGCACGATATGAGGAAAATCTGCGATGTGCGATAACATTGTTCAATATAGCGATGACGATACAACTTGCGATAAATAAACAAATATTAAAGTATGCATATTAGCTATACACTTCCTATGTCTTTCTGCTTTAATAATGCTAACATAGACCCCAAACATAGCCTATTGCCCACTGAATAAAGAAATGAAATACACACTGACTCTAGCTGAAACTACACACAGCGTGTATGGGCTTTGGCAGGGGGGCGGAGCACACTGTTGCAAGGGAAAGGTGTATGCTGGATTTACAACACAAGACAAAATGATCAGATGCTGAGTGGGAATGCATGACGCATGTAAATAATACCACTTTTGTTATTCATTGCGTTTCAGGCAGTCTTTGCGATGTGTTTATTGCGCATGTTCATATTGCGATAACGATGAAAATACGATTAATTGTGCAGCCCTAGTGGACACACCTCTTTGTCCAAATCCAGGTCAGTCAGCCACGGTCCACGGATGAGATACTTCACTCCTCTATACTTGTGCGCTTTCAAACCTCTCTGTCGTTCACTGCACTTCTGTTTCTTGTTTATTCAGCAACAGCATCTAATTAATCAAATAGGATGGAAGGAATAAGTTGTCATACTGTGAAACATCTTAATTTTGCATTTTCACGCAATCTTCACGCACCTCCGTCTCCTTTTCTTGTATTCAATCAAATTCACATAATGCCACAAAGTTCCAACCTGGAAGCGCGGGGGAAGGCGCATTTTAATTGTTTCAGACAAATGAATTTCAATGCTCAGGCATCTCCTAAAAAAAATAACAGAAAAATTTGCCACAAAGGACAAAACAAGTTCTTTTTTTGGTCAGAATACAGGAATAGTTTATGACAGCTTCAGTTGGAAGAGATGGAAATTGTGAATTTGGACACTGGCCTTAATTCTTTAGGGGCAATTTCCTATGATGTTTGCCTTACCCTTAGTTTAGGTCAATGCCAATTCCCTCTGTCTTTGTGCCATTGGTCTGTATATACTCGGGACTTGTTAGAGATTACTAAGGCAAACTGTAATCCTCCCATTCCATCTTGCAAGCCTACTATTTGATTGGTTCCTGAAGCGCACTATTTTCCTGCCATCGTCAGTGGTGATGCCAGTCAATAGCAGCCCAGGTCAAATGTCCTGGAGCCATTCTGCTTACTGGCAGACGTAAAACAACTCTACTCCGCCTGCTGTTTAATACCACAGACACTTTTGAGTATCAACACTGACATGAAATTGGACCACAATGGAAACAAGTCATGGACTTTATTGTGTTTTATTCCTCGACAATTTTAATACAGGTTTATGGATTTGATCTGTTCATTTGTATTTTTAAACAACTGTCTTAATAAATTAATTGCCGAGTATGCTGTCAAGCAACATGGCGCAAAGCAGCATGTGGACAATATATCTCTCAATATATAATGTGTGTGCTATGGGACATAAATTAAATCTATTAGAATTTCCATCAATCTATCCATTTTCTGCACCTCATATGATGACGACATGCATTTCTTAAAGGTTAAAGAAGCTACATTCAGTCCTAAAATAGGCTGCTGCACTAAATGCATTCTAATCAGATTCACACGGTCATTTTCTAAGACGTTTCCAGACCAACAAAGGAGACCAACAAAATACTCTTTCTTGGAAATGTTCAAGACGTTCCTGCCTCCCTAAATATAGATTATTATACTAGAAGTATTGCATCCTTCAGACATGCAAAATGAGCCGGAGTAATACTAGGTCAATTTCAATTCAGAAATCGTGCATGAGGGAGTCTACTCTGTACCGCAGAAGTCATTTTCGCTGCAATATCATCTGGATATTTATCTGCAAATTAGGCTTCTTGCGAGTCATATCCAGCTTATTACATGATGTAACATTTAAGCCCAGACTGTCATGTTAGACAAATTATGTAATGATTATTTCTGAGCAAATAAGTGTCCACAGATTACTGTCACGACTGTGACCACGTCTAGATCATTGGTCTAGATTGATTGATTGACTTTAGTCATGTTGTCAATGTGCACTAACATTGAGTTTGGGTAGATTCAGGTAGCTGTCTGTGCTTTTCCTGTGGCTTTTATTAGTACATGTGTGTGGTGCAGTAGACAATAGACATGATTGTACTAGCAAAGCTCACACTGACGCACCCATTGCTCTTGACCTTTTCTCTGTAATAAATGCCTCCCGTCTTGATGTTCACATGGCTTAATGACACCAGATTTACAAGACACAAGTAGGCAAATATTTGCATGTCGTTTTTTTTCTGTCTGTGTGTCTGGGATGATGTTTATTGTATTTTTTCACCCACAAGATTTCAGTTGTTTTGCACATGCAACTCCCACTTTATTTTTAATAGGAGATTATGGTTTTACCCCCCCGTCCAAGCTTTTGTGTGTTAATGAACACACCCCTATTCTTCCAGCCATCTTCCCCCCTCTCTGCCTTCCTGTTGTGTGTGGACATGCCTGTGGCAGTTTGCTGTGATCTCTGTTTACATGTATCTACTATCTACTCTGTCCAACTGCGGTTGTTCTGAGAATGAGATATCTATTCTGTGTGAACACTTGCCTTTTGCGGTCATGTGTGGTTTGTGAATTCCACTATGCCCTTATCCAGATATCTTGATGTAAGTTAAGGCGTGCATCTTTTCCTGGGGACCAGTGAGGTAGGGGCGGGGGGGGGGGGGTGGGGGTGTGGTGGTGTGTGTGTGTTGGGCGGGGGGGTGTGGTGGTGTGTGGTGGTGTGTGTGTGTTGGGGGGGGGGGGGGGGGGGTGTGGTGATGTGTGTTGATGTGTGGTTGAATATGTGATTTGTTCCACTCAGGACCAGGAGGTATCCCACCCAGAGGCCTGCTGGGAGATGGTCCCAATGATCCCAGAGGAGGGTCTCTGCTGTCTGTCACTGGAGAAGTCATTGAGCCCAAGTAAGAGATTCACTTGGATCACATTGCCTTAACAATAGTTAAGTGTGTATTTTGGACAGGTGTTTGTTGCACAAAAGTGGTGATGGACAGCTTAGACAAACACTTTGATCATGATTAATTTTGGGTTTTGGACAAAATAGGTTAAAGGAAAACTAATGTGATGTCATTTGTGCATGAATGACACCACTGGCATCAACCTTAAATAAAATCAACTCTCAATAACTGTCAAACTAAATGAATGACTGCAAAACTGTTTTCACTTTTCTGATACTAGGCATCTTGCGCGCTATGTGCGCTCGATTCCTAGGTTCGCCCGCTGCGCGGCCTCGCCCGTCCTGCAGCTCGCCGAGCTGGCCCTGCGGCTCGCATACACAGCTCGGCTGCTGCGTGGCCTTGCCTGCCCTATTGGCACACGCAATGTCTCCCTCAGTCTCTACCCTTCTCTCTCCCTCAGTCTCTCCCCCCCCTCTCTCTCTCTCTCTCTCTCCCTCTCTCCCCCTCTCCTCTCCCTCAGTTTCTCTCGTGAGCCTTAGACTGATGACATCACTGGTGACATCATCACTGAACTATAGCCTCAGCCTTAGGGCAATCAGCTTTAGGGCAATCAATGCCATCACTGATGACATCATCACTGGGACTTTGTGTGCGTGTGTGAGTGAATTTATTACATCACTGATGATGTCATCAGTGGGACAGACAGACAGAGACAAACAGACAGAGCCCTAGCTCCCTATATATATAATGTATAGATGGATGGATATGAGATCATGTGCAAAATAAATAAGTTATCCTTTAAGTTGCCAGTTGGATTTTAGAAGGGTGTCAAAAGCCATCTCTAATGTGGTGTGTGTGTGTGTGTTACCTATATCTCTACATCTAGCCGGGGCTACATGGGACCTCCACCACCTCACCAAGCACCACCACCCGTACACATGGGCCAAATGGGTCAAATGGGCCAAATGGGAAGTGGACCCCCTCCGGATATGAGGGGACCCCCTCATGACATGAGAGGCCCACCCATGGCCCCCATGGCTGAACCCAGAAACATGATGGGAGATCCCAGAGGACCCCCAATGATGGAGCAGCGGGCACCTCCCATGATGGAGCAGCGGGCGCCTCCCATGATGGAGCAGCGGGCACCTCCCATGATGGAGCAGCGGGGACCTCCAATGGAAAGCAGAGGTAGCTGTGCTTCAGCTTAAATTGGTGTGCTTGTTGAGAACCCCACTGCAGACACGTTTTTCTCTTGTCTCTCCAAAACCATTTGTCCTCCAAACATCACTATCTTCTAGGGGTGTCACAATATATCGTCCCACGAAATTTCGCGATAGTAAAACGTCACGATATGTATCGTTGAGATGAAATCTCATATCGCAAAAAAAAAAAAAAAAAAAATTTTTTTTTTTTTTTTTTCAAAAAATAGACTAAGAAACGTCTTTGTTTGTTGAAGTTCAATGTGTGGAAAGTAGTTCAGTTGAACAAGTCTCTGAAGAGACACATGAGAAGTTATACAGGAGAGAAACCATTCAATTGAGTTTCTGGCAAAACTGTTTACTTGACACGAAAAACTGAAGATGCATAAAAAATAGATTAAGAAAAGTCTTGTTGTTTGAGTTTGAAGAAAAACTGAAGATGCATAATGAGAATTTATACTGCTGAGAAACCTTTTAGTTCAAAGTAAATCTAAGTGACGGTGTAACTCATTCTATTTCAAGATAAGCCTTATCTCCAATCTCATGTTTTTTCTAGTTGTTATTGTAATAACAATTTCCCACAACAGCATGTTTTGTATTTGTGCATTTCAAATAAAATACTACTTTTCCAGTCATATATTGTCATTATTCAAGTTTAAAAAAATATTGTTAAAATCGTATCGTATCGTATCGTTATCGTGAACCCAGTATCGTGATACGTATCGTATCGTGAACTGAGTGTATCGTGACACCCCTACTATCTTCTATTTTCACTTTCTCCTAATTACTTTCTATTTGAAAAGACAAGAGAGCCATGCGTCTTAGAGCTGCCGGTTTGATTCTGCACAGGCTTCTTTATCCTAGTTTAAATCCATGTGTAATCCTGTGCATGTAGTTGACACTTTGGGTGTGTTTGTAATAAATCTAGCTTGAGCAACATCAGAGCCCCTCCACCCTTCCAAGCACCACTCATGCTCATGGGCCAAATGCCAATAAACAAGACAAAAAGTCCTTTGTCTCAGCAGTAGGTTTTAAGTTCCATTGCTTTTTGTCATGGTCATCGTTTTGTAATAACTGTTATTCCTGATTTCCAAACTGCACTGTGGCAATTGTGTGTGTCACAGAATGAGCACAGTTGTGTATGGCCTGACAATGCACCCTAAACTTCAGGTAGTACTGCAGTTGCTCTCAAATATAAACCATTTCCTCATATTTATCAGAGGCCAACAAGACTTCTCAGTATGCAAACCTGTTTGCATTGAATGCTTGTTATGTTGTGCACCATGACATTGAGCATCTATATTATAATTTGATTGCTGTGTATTAATGAACTTTCACCTCAAATGGTCCAACTCATTTCTAAACCTATTTGCCAATGAAGAGATGGATCCTCTGTGTTCAGTGAGGCCTGGATGGTCTGATTTGCCAGCACCCATAATGTAAATGGACTGACAAGGCTCTGCTTAGCATCGCTGACTCACCCTGGTCTTGGTTGTTTGTGTCCTCAGGTCGTGACCCCCGGGCCATGGACTCCCGCGGCTCGGTGTCTGGGCAGAGGGTTCCCATGACAGGTGCCATGCAAGGCCCCGGCCCCCACAACATGGGTCCCAATGCTCCTCCACCCGCAAGACAGGTAATGGCTGCATCTAATGTCTTATTCAGTACTGTAGTACTTATTGCTTCTAGCGTCCCACGGTTTCACTTTCGTTCAAATGATATGAAAACAAATAACCAGAATTAGAACTATTACTTCCAGGCTCCCTTGTCCTGTGTGTAGTTGTAGAAATGAAGACACAGATTAGTGTCACTTAGTGCAAGGGGTGTGAATCTCTCCTCAGATCGATTCAATGTTCATCTTGATATGTAGTTTGTGATTCAATACACAGTCGCATCACATTCACAAACGCAGGGATTAGTCATAGTTAAGTTGGACTTGGAGGGAGAAAGAAAGATGGGGAAAAAAGGAACACTACTAGAGACATCAAGATTCACAGTTTGGACTTTTATCTTTTGAACACTGAAAACGAACGGTGTGTTTGGTCGTGTGTCCTCTAGGGTCCTGGTCTTTCCGGCGTTCCACAGTCGGGAGGAGGCTTCAGCCCGGGACAGAACCAGGTTTCCTCACAGGACCAGGAGAAGGTGTGTGTGTGTGTGGGGGGGGGGGCATAATGTAAACCAGCCCCAGAACAGATGCGATACGGCTGAGAACAGACCCACACTCATGTAATCTGTCAGACGTATGCGGGATCCGACAAAAAATAGAACAGGTGCGTGATTTTTCCATACCGCATGTATCGCCCATCAATTAACATGGGCGAGAGTCGATCCGGCAGTTTTACCGGAGCCGCAACGCAGCCGTAACGCATCTGGTGTACATTGCCGGTTAGTAGGGGTGTCACGATACACTCAGTTCACGATACGATACGTATCACGATACTGGGTTCACGATAACGATACGATACGATTTTAACAATATTTTTTTAAACTTGAATAATGACAATATATGACTGGAAAAGTAGTATTTTATTTGAAATGCACAAATACAAAACATGCTGTTGTGGGAAATTGTTATTACAATAACAACTAGAAAAAACATGAGATTGGAGATAAGGCTTATCTTAAAATAGAATGAGTTACACCGTCACTTAGATTTACTTTGAACTAAAAGGTTTCTCAGCAGTATAAATTCTCATTATGCATCTTCAGTTTTTCTTCAAACTCAAACAACAAGACTTTTCTTAATCTATTTTTTATGCATCTTCAGTTTTTCCTGTCAAGTAAACAGTTTTGCCAGAAACTCAATTGAATGGTTTCTCTCCTGTATAACTTCTCATGTGTCTCTTCAGAGACTTGTTCAACTGAACTACTTTCCACACATTGAACTTCAACAAACAAAGACGTTTCTTAGTCTATTTTTTGAAAAAAAAAAAAAAAAAAAAAAAATCACGATATGAGATTTCATCTCAACGATACATATCGTGACGTTTTACTATCGCGAAATTTCGTGGGACGATATATTGTGACACCCCTACCGGTTAGTGTCTGCTGCCTTGGGAAAGATTGAAAAAGTTTAACTTCATCAGGTCTCCATTTGGAGGTTATGATCATCGACTTTTCAAATGGTCTATGTTCCCCATTCACCCTAACCTGACGCTGCCAGATGGATGCTTTAGCTGTGCATGTAAGAGTGATTGAGTCCTCACCGTCCTCATCGTCGTAAAGTTGCCTTCGAAGCATGAGGTTTGATTATAACGAACTAGTTGTGTGGCTTAGCCTTCCCAAATGTTGAGGGTCGTTTTTTAGAATTTAATACATAGAATTGGGAACGCTACATTCAATTTCATTCAGACTGCCTGTCACTTCCGCGGCGGCAGCCATGTTGACGAGTGAAAAGAACTACAAAGACCATGTGCGTCACACAGAAAGCCCGCCTAAGGCTGCCGCTGATTCGTCGAGCCGGCCATGGTTCGGCCAATCATCTTAACTGCCTGTGCATGACAAGATGGATTACGTCGAGAGAATCTCTTTTGATCTCGCGAGGTTATCCATCTTGCAAGCAAGGTTACATTCACCCACCCACATGTATAAAGGAGAATTGGCACAAGTAGAATAGGCTGGGTGGCACTGCAGCTTAGCAGAGTTAGAGATGTCGTCCCATAACCAAAAGGTCTCCAGTGTGTCAGCTGTTCTGTCCATCAGTAAACCTGTTGTAGTGCCCTTGGGCAAGACACTGAATTCCTGCTCTGTCATTTATTGCAAGTCACTTAAAAAATAAATAAATCATAATGACAGTTAAGCATGAACAGAAAGGACTCCTTGAATCCTTTAACCCTAACTTGAATGCACTATTGTTAAATAGTTTTGGTGGGGGGGTTTTCTCTGCAGGCTGCCTTGATCATGCAAGTTCTGCAGCTCACGGCAGAACAGATCGCCATGTTGCCTCCAGAGCAGCGGCAGAGCATCCTCATCCTCAAAGAGCAGATCCAGAAGACGGCGGGAGCGCCTTGAGGACCTGACCGCCGCCCAGACGCGCACATGCAGGCTGGAGGTAGGTGGAGGCGGAGATTCTATCTTTCCAGTCACATTCCTCCGGCTTCTGTCACGATTGAGAACCTACTCGCTCGACACATTCTCGCTTGTCGTTGTGGAGACTCTGTAATGTTATCTGCTAATTCTCTTCCTGGACTCAATTACCATTGTTGTTTTTTTCTTCAGGCCTGGGAAACGGTCTTACCTTCACCCCCTGATCCTGTCCTCATCAGTTTGAACCGGTCTGAAGACACCACCTCATGTCAGTTCGGAATATTTTATAGGTTGTTTTGTATCGTAGTGTCTTGTGTTTTTGTACAGGAGGGTGAAGTTGACGCTTGGGAATGGAAGAATAAGTGAATCTTTTGAGCCGACGACATTTTTGAAAGCGGAACCGATAAAGGCCAGAACTGGCATGTCATGAGGTTTCATTCTTTTCCAACAAAGCCCAATATTTTCATTTTATGGTTTTGGAAGTTGTTGTCTGGATATTTTCTTTGCCAATAAATACTGAGACAATGGCTGTTTTTTCTTTTCTTTTTTTATTCAAATGCGGTCAGGAATGACATACAGGTTAGGTTAGGTGGGAGGTAAAGTGACACAGAAACAACAAATGTCATTTGTGATTTTGAAAGAGTTATTTCAACAGTGATTTATTGTGACCTGTGGAAAAATCTACAACGTGACTGGGTGACTAGACTCTTTATCCTACTTACAAGGAAATACTAGTGTGAGTTGATGGGCGATAATAAACGGTTGTTTCCAAGAAGCATATATCCTTAACGGCATAGCTTTTGAGAAAATGGTGTAAGACCTGAAATGTCAGTTGAGCCTTAATTCATTTGCAGACATTGGGCTCTCTCCGGTTATCTGCGCATGATCTACATTACATTCTTCTCGCACTGTTCGTGTCATTTGCATCGAGTCACATTTCCGAGGAGCTGCACGCAGGCTGCTCCGGCAGGCTCGCCAGCCCCGGCGCTTTCGGCGAGGGGTTTGACGTAGACTCGTTCTCAGTCTCTATCCGCTTCGACGTGGAACTATTTAGGCCTTTAGGGGTTTTCTTAAATGTCTTCTTGATAAAGGTCCTTAGAATAGTATTGTCAGATTCATGAGGTGTTCGCAGAATTGTTCACACCCGTGTTCTTATATTACTGATGAATCCCACTGTTGTAAATTGAAAGTGTCAGGTGATCCTAATAGCACAGGTAAATGCCCAGCCAATCCTTATAAAAAGGCATGAGTCTTCAGGGTCGTGTGCAGAGAAATTGAAAAGAAAAGTTGGGGGAAGTCAAGAATGCCCAGGTCTGAAGGGTGCCGACAGACCGCAATGCCGATAGCCCACAAGCAGAACCAGCTGAGCGAGGCAGCGTATCGGTGGACCGGCTGGAGCTCCCCCCACACCTAAACCTAACCTCCCCCAGACCCTAACCCCTCCCACGCCTAAACCTAAGGTTGGCATAGTGGGTGAACACCGTCTGGGGAGGGTGGAGCATCTTGCAGCAGTAAATTTGCAATTGTGGAGTAGGCCTACGTCGTATAACTACGCCTACTTGGCTATGCCTATGGGCATTATGCTCTAGAAACTTAATTTGAATTGTGAGCTGAATACAGTTGCAGAGGAAATGAATTCAATTTTGTAATACGTTCAGTTTCAGATTTACTGGAATTGTTTCAAACTAATAAATTCAATTTCAAATTATACTATTCAGATTAATTTTTCAATGCAATTCAAGCTAAACAATACAAAGTCAAATTGCAATTATTCAAGTTCAGCAATTCAAATTCTGTTTTTAGTGACATTTCTGCCTATAAATAGCATGTGTGATCAATCGCTAAATATTAAGTGGTTAGTGTTTTTATCTTAAGACGATAATACTTTGTACTATGAAAATCATTAAATTATAAATCAGTTAAAAAAAATCATAATTTAAAACCTATAGACAGCCTATATACAGTAGAATTAAATAAGTCGGCACTCAAATGTCTAAGTGCTCTTAAGTGTGCATAAATTCTGTTCTTACCTAAGAACAAATCCCAAATAAGAAAACATTGGTGAATGTCAGAATCCTCATGAAAGCATGGGTTTCAAGAAGAACGTTCCGGTTTGTGAATGATGCCCAACGTGAATTGAACTGTGCTAAATTTGTTTTATTTTATTCATACACATGTATCTCGATAAACACAACAATGTTATTTACAGTATTTACAAGGTAATTCAATTTAATTCAAAACATTAATGCTTATAACATTGAAATATGGTGAGCTGATTCAGTAGAAAATGTCAATCCCCATAAGCACTAGTATGAACTAGAAAAGGGTTACATTCCACTTTTAGAATAGCTGTCTGGGTTCAAGTCAGCGGTCTTGATGTAGGAGGATAGTCGGCTACATGATAACCTTATAATGCCTATAATGGTTAAACCACCAGTCCTGATGTATCTCATAGTATGTCAATAACATACAAATAACATCTTTGACAACTAATTTGCCTTACAAGCCATGAATCATGGTAGAAAACAAGAACAAAGAGAAAGCCAGTCCCTGAGTGACTATAATGGTGTGTGTTCCATTTGGCTGACAATAAGGAAGCCAGGCCATCGTGATGCTTGTTGCCTCGGTTTGCAAGACTAGTCAGAGGTTTGGGGCATACTATCCAGATTTCAACACCGCTATCCATGTTCTTGTTGTGGCTGCCATCTTGAGGACCAATTCGATGCCCTTTATTTGCTACGCAATTGGCAATCGAGTGGGACACTAGTGTCAAACTAATGTTTGTCATATTGCATCGCTTATATTTTGACAAGACAGAGCAGAAGTAGCTGAAGGGTTTAATGTATAACATGTATGTAGTGTTATAACTGTCAAGTTTTAAAATGTGTGAATTTAGTGAAAAGCGCAGTCTGTAAAGTCAGCTAGAGTGAATAACACACTCAAAGCTGGCGCCATAAGTTCGCATTGTAAACGTTGAAAAAAGTATAAAAACTGATTTCTCAAAAAGTACAAAAGATATCAAAGCTGAATTAAAGTTATAAAGTACTACAAGTGGTGGCCTGTTTAAAGTGTGAGTGGAGTTTTTAGTACTAAGTATGAAAAGGTAGCTAAGAGTTCAAAAGTGGCATGGTTTGAACAGTAGACTTAGACGGGTACTAAAAAGGTGTGGTCCTCAAGATTGCCGCCACAACAAAAACATGACTGCAGTCCATGAATAGAGTTCTAGGTCTGTTTTGACAGCATCTCAAGCTTTCTCATCACCTTATTGCCCTCAAGTGATCCATGTTCAAAGAAACATTTCCCCTCAATTATTTTGAAAGGGCTTGTCCTTCCAAAGCCGGAATGCACCTCTCGTTTCTCTGCTCAGAAGTTCTCCTTGTTGAAGTAAAACTTGGTCTTGCGAGGATCCACATCTGAGTATTTGACACATTTCTTGTCCAGGACCTTTGCTAAGACTGCAGGGCCACACAGAAAAGTCCCCACCACAGACCTGAGGACATTTGCACACAAAAGAAAAATCTATATTACAGATTTCCATGGTAAATAAAATACAGTATAATAATAGGCTACTCTTATGAATAGATACGACCGACTTCCTCCATCCACTTTGATTCATTGAGAAAAGACATCGAAAACGTTTGATATTAAAAGTAATCTCACGTGGGGTTCTCTTTCCGGACTTGCTCAAACTCTTTGTCCCAGTTGGGCCGGCCATAATGGGTTTTCTGCTTGAGACCAGTCACCACGTCTGTCTCCTCATCAAAACGAACCATCACATGACGAGCCTGTGGGGTGGGGGGGGAGGGAATGGCTGGTAAAGATGAACTGAACTATGAACTACTGAACACTGGACTGGTAGGTGGATAATACATTTAGCCCATGATGTCATGCCATGATTGAGTCACGCACATGGCTTTGATCCCAGCCGGTCAGATAGAGTTTGTAGGTGAGGAAGTCCCCCATGCCTCTCTCCTCCATCTCCCTCTCCAGCACCTGCAGCAGGTCAGCGAACCACTCGAAGGCATGCGTTTCCCGGCACAGCCAGTAGAAATAGATCTGCAACCAGGAAGGAAATGCCAGCATTTTTAAACAATCGTCCTCTTGCACAAGAACAGCCCACGCTGCTGATGGATGGCTCCTCCTCATACAACATGAGGCATTGTGAACTGAAAACACAATGTAGTCTTTATTTAAAACACAATGAGGTCTTGCCTCAGATGTATCAAAGTCAGCATAGCACCTGTCAACACAGTGATATGCAGGTTTGAAGGACAAAGGAGGCACGTAGGCGCAGCACATTTGGACAGACTGTGCCATCAGTAAAGGGAAGTAAATATTCCAATGGCCTACTACTTGCCCTACATATCCCACTTTTAAGACCCACATCAAACAATTGCTCAAGGAAGACCAAACTTTGATCACTTTTAACCAGACATGTACAATGTATTTTGTCTTTTTCTACTTGTGTAGTCACTTTTAATGTTTCCGTTTTTGTTACCTGCCTAGGGACTACGGATATAAATTTAGCATTTTTGTTAAACTCCGACATCCTATATTTTTGTACTGATGAATACCAGCCTGGTTAGGCAGTTTTGGTTACCTTTCTGGTTCGCAGCTTAGGGTTGGATTCTTTGAATTTGTACCAGATGGACTTGAGGATGGAGGCAAATGGAGTGACGCCAATGCCAGCACCGACCAGCATGCTGACTTCATACTCAAATACGTCCTCACTGGCCGTGCCAAAGGGACCATCCACACCCATTCTAGGGGAGAAGAGTAAATAATTGTATGTAGGACAGCAAACAATCCATTAAGGTCATTGATAAACTTATTTGTGAAAAGCAAGGGTGGGTTACAAGGTACTACTTGTCTTGTACCATTTTGAGTATTTTTTTTTCAATTCAGAAATTTCACTTTTAATTAAGTGCATTTTTGCTGAAGTACTATACCAGCTACATTTTAAATCACAGCTACATTTTAAATCACATCCATTACAGAGTACAAATCTTGTGGCTCTCGATAACCAACAAAAACTGGACAGTTGTAAAATAACTGTGGATCCATCTGAAAAGAGTAATCTGGCTTTACTTTGTGCACTTGATTTTGTAATTTCTCATTCTTCCAATTAAAAGATTCAAAGAATCGGGTGTCCGGGTAGTGTAGTGGTAGATTCCCTGCCTATCAACACGAAGGTCTCAGGTTCGCGCCCCCGTGTTACCTCCGGCTTGGTCGGGCGTCCATACAGGCACGATTGGTTGTGTCTGTGGGTGCGAAGACTGATTAAGGGTATGTGTTCTGGTCGCTGCACTAGTGCCTCCTCTCGTCGGTCTGGGCGCCTGGTCGTGGCGGAAGGGAACTGGTGGAAATAGTGTGATCCTCCCACTGGCTACGTCCTGCCCGTGAAGCTCCCTGCTGTTAGGTGAGAAGAAGCGGCTGGCAACTGTGCATGTGTCGGAGGAAGCATGGTGCTAGTCTACGGCTCTCCTCAGATCGGCAGAGGGTGGAGCAGCGACCAGGGCAGCAGGGGGAAATTGGCCAAGTACAATTGGGGTGAAAAAATTGGGGCGTCTTTAACTAGATATTTACACTGGTAATTTTACTTCTACATAAATTAAATTTCAGCAAGGTGACAAATCTACTTTAGTAGGATAGGTCTTAGCATTCTTGCCACCCCTGCTGAAAGGTTAAAATCATGTATGCCGGGCTATAATCACAATCAGTGTCTGCAGTGTGAACAGTAACGATGTGGGCCAGTGCAACATGAATACAGATCACTTCAACACTGTAAAAAAAAAAACGTGTATTAAAGGGAAACACTCACTTGGGTCCCTGCGCTCCCTCCGGCAGCTCCTCACACATACTGATGAGTCTCTGGGTCCAGTCGCCTGCAGAGCGGATGTGGATGCTGAAGAAGTCCTCCTCGGGGGCAGAGGTCATGGTGAAGGGGTGCCACTCCAGCTGGGACAGGGCGGGGCAGTTGAGGAAGACATACTGGCCCACTTCCATTTTGAAGCCGTTCTTTACCAGCTGCAGCTCCAGCACGTTAGACGGCCGAAGGACGATCTGAAAGTAGAGTAGCGAGAGATTAGCCGACCATGACGGGCCAAATGCATCGGGAGGCCAACAGCTGACTCATTATCCAAAAAAAACTTACCTTCCTGTATCGGACTGTCTGCGTGTAACGAATGAAACGTAGTAGACGTTCACACATATACAGGATCATGGGACCAATCACCCACATCCAGGTCTAAATGAGGGCGGAGAAACAGAGACGTGTGGTCAAATAATTTCACAAACTACAGCACACACAGCAACTAACTTTTGTAGAGTAGCATTTGTTGTAGTTTTAAAATATTCACAAAAAGTGACAGACAATGGAGATCAGAGAAGCTTGAACTCCTAACTGCAGGTCTTTTGGGATTTAAAGGACTAACCTGTGGAAACCCCCCAGCAAACTGAGGAACAGGGCACTCAGGAATCCGTCCCCACTCTGCAAATCGGTCTTTACATAAGGTGAAGTTGTGTGGCGGGCTCGTCGTCTGCTGACTCCGCACAATGCGCCTGTGGATGAGACACACGAGTGAAACCTGCAACGCGCCCGAAATAATCATCCCGTCCCACGTCAAATAAACAAGGGCTGAGAGTCTTCTCCTTTCTCCTTACCCCGCGCCGTGAAACACCAGGCCGGCGTAGAAGACGATGAAGAGATGGTGCGTGTACCAGAAGACTTCGAAGTAGCTGCGTCTGATCACCTCCATGGAGGATGTGATGATGAGGATGAGGGCCAGGGTGATGATGACTCCTGTGATGCCGGCGATGGTGGTGAAGACGAGGTTGGTTGGCGTCTGCTGTGCATTCTGAGACACGGCCAGCCAAACGGTGACAACAACATTATTCACCAGGAAGAGGTTTAAGGAGAGGTGTGTGTAGCGCATGATCGCATCAGCAGAGGACTTTGCCAGAACTGATAAAGACTACCCCTGATGACTATTGTGATCAGGTAGACCCCCTAGTTGATAACTTACAATGTCTATGTTGCGGATCGGGTTCAGGTAGGTGGTATTGTCGGAGTCTTCCAGAGCGGACAGTGCCGTGCTGAGTCCGTCAAACACCCCTCGCCGGCTGTCGTTGTACCACTCCACGTTGAGCAAATGGGCAATCACGTGCACAGCTGCCAAAAACAGACAGATAGGAGACACTTCAGTGATGCTGCATTTGAAGGTTGCTTGTTCATTCCCTACCCTGAATTCTGCTGTCATGGGGGGGGGGGGGGGGGGGGTACTGGTGGTTTATGGTTTAACTTTATAGATACAATTCTAAATACCTCTGTGGATTCACATCTGTAGGTTATGACATTTCATGAGAAGTGTTTTCAGCTAGCAGACCTATTTAAAAACATACATTTCTTCATAAAACAGTCTTTTCTTCCAGAAAGCTGCCATTCACTCCTTTTCCCCCCTGGTGAGATAACCACCAGACTAGGAGGTCAATGTATCTAATACACCCTGGGTCAATATTTAAGTTAGGATTTACCTCGACCCCACCCAAAATCTAATTCTACTCAGTCACATTTTGAATAACTTAAGCTTTTTGTTTGAACCCTACTTTTACCTCAATTTTTATCCCACGTATGAAAATTTGTTGCAGAGTTAACTTGACCAATTAGAAGTTCATCTTTATTCTTTAAATGAAGAATATTGCCAGATAGTTAAAACATAATGGATAAGATATCTGGATAAGAGGGATAAACAGGAACTTTGTTCATATTATGCTTTCAATCAAAAATACTAGAAATGGGATGTGCATGTCTTACCGGTCATCAGGCCAATCATGTAGGCCACCAGCTTGTGGAAACTTATATTTTTGTCCAGTTGTTTCCTCATTGTTCGGCCACAGCACTGAAAGCATCAAGGAAGTGAGAGGTCAGCAATTTAAAATATTTAGCCAAAGAATAGCTTTCTAATGCAAAGTCAAACGCTGTGATGAAGCAGATAAAGTGTTGTCGTATGCCTCGCCCTAGTGCTGAGCCATGCAGACAGTGCTGTGGGTTTTTGTCCAAGGCCATCTTACCATGAACGAGCCACGGAGCAGGGACAGCAGGTTCCTGCACACTGGCAGGAGGATCAGCAGACAGTTGAAGTTGAGCACAGCTGCTGGAGCCCTGGCCCAGGCCAGAGCAGACTGCAAGACACACGCATTTTATTTGGAGCCAAAAGCAGGGAAAAGAGTGATCCAAATATTTTTGGAAGGTTACATAAAGTACAGTATGATCATACCAGACACTGAATGCATGTGCTTGTAAACAGGGGGGTAAAGTGTAGCACAATGATAGCTTATACACAGTCACAGATGCAAGCAGACGAATGTAAAGCATGTTCAGCACTCAAGGGTATACAAAGCACAGTCTTCTCCAGATGGAAAGCCTGCCTATAGTGGCTGAGACTGAATATTTTGCTTCTTTTTTTTGGCATCAGTCTTTTGCAGCCCACCTAGTTGCAGTCCATGGAGCACACGTTTGTGACCCCAGACTCCCAAACATAAGCACAATTGCACAAGTTGGCAGTTGTATCCTAAGTTCTACCAAGGGCTGATATTCCATGAGTTTGGACACACACACACACACACACACACACACGTAAGTCACTCACCCCTAAAATATGACGCGTGTAGAAAAACTGATCCCCCAAATCGTAGAAAAAGTAGAACCAGACGAAAAGGAAGATGTTGATGGCCATCCAGACCACCTGCAAGTCAAGACACGATCATGTTTTCATCAGAAAATCAGCTAAGCACTTCTTTTTAAATCTTCTTAATTTGCGTTGAAAATGCAACCGTTTGGAGTTGGACTATGGACACTTGGGCAACTTGCGCACAAAAGGTAAGCCGCGCGCAAACACCGATATACAGCCACATTTTAGCAGTGCCTGTGCGCTGTTTCGGGAGATTAATTATTTTCGACCATATAAAGCTCTATGACGACCTTACCAGTATAAAGGCTGTGAGTCCATGGTTGATAATCCAGTTGGCCATGCTGAACACGCGAATCACAGGTGCTTCACTGCATCTTCAGCCTACCTGCGTCTTTATAGACTACAGACTCCTCGGCCAAACTCCGCCCATTACACACAGGTGGTAAGCAGACACGAGGAAGCTACTGTTACAATGCACAGCTGATGGATATATGACGATGTTGCGTGATTGAGGAAGTTTGTTGGAGAGTTTTCCTTTATGGAGAAGAATGTCGACATTCCGGTCCTCTCTGGACAAGCAGTTAAAAAAAGAAATAGAATGAGGAAGTATTTTTGACTGTGTGTGATGACCCTTAGATGGCAACATAATTAGCCTATTGAATACCTGACTTAAAAAAAGATTTTAAAATGGACAAGAATGCATGTGTAGACATTGGATTATTATTTTATTTATTTTTCAAGTAAATACAGTAGTAGTCAAGGCACTGACTCCTCAGGGCAAAACGTAAAAATAAAGGGCAAACTGTGAATCCATTTCAGTATTTTAGAAGCTTGTACAGTGTGAGTCTTGTTAATGCATCGTCAATGTAATGTTAAATTCTGAGTTAAATATGCACAAGTAATTGTACCTTTTATAAACGACACATGCCTCATATCATTTCTTTACATCTTTTGTGAGAACTTTTTCCAAAAGCAAAACGGGGGACCAAGGCATCCTGATCAGGCAGACAGTAGCAGGCATTTTCAGTCACACAATGCAGTTCGGTATGAGGAAGCTAAAATTCTTCATCGGAAAGCATTTCTTGCCCTGTTGAGTCTTGAGTCTCGCATGTGCAGCGCTGTGCAAAGGGTGGGGAGGGGAAACCCTGAGAGAGAGTAAACCGGTGCCCTGGCCGGGCAGAGTCTGGGGTCAGAGACACTTGGCACGTTTCCCACACACCTGGCTCGCTCTGCCTGACCCACTGCTGCTCTCTCAACGCAGCCTTTGTGCATCACGGCATATCTCATCCCGCTACATTCTTTGGTACACTGGGAGTCTGGGACCTAAGTGTATGTTAATACCACTGATAAAAGGCATCATGAGTTATTCATTTCCACCTCTAAATTGTGAATGAGAAAAGTTTTGTACACTTGAGAGAAAAAGAGGCTTTGCTTAGCCAAGGCTCTCCATGCACCTTCTTTCTTCTAATAACACAAATAATACATCTCATTTCTGTGTTAAACCCTTTAGGTACCCCCTCAGGAGCGCACCCTGTCCTCCGCAGTGCAGCGCGAGCAGCACTGTGTCCCATCACTCCCTGTGTGCTTCAGAAGAGAGCGTCCGAGTTCATAAGGCTAGCATGTAAAAATCACCAAATCTCCACAAACTCCTTCTCAGGCAGCGTCCATAATAATGTCGTCAACGATGGCGGTCTCGCGCTCCCCCAGCTGACTGGTGATGTCGGGGGGTTGTGAATTCTGCGGGTCCAGCGGCTCTACTGGCACCAGGACCATGGTGGCAGCGGTGGAGTAGGAAGGCGGTACCCCCTCCCGTTGACATGGCGCAGTGCAGCAGCAGCAGGCGCAGTGCAGGCAGTCGTGGACGTTGTACTTGAAGAGGCGTTTGCAGGGGTGGCAGTACTGGTAGAAGACCAACATGAAGAGCACGGCCAGGCAGTAGCAGACCTGCAACTGCACCACCAGCAGTGGGGCGCACACATACTCGTAGAAGTCCGACTTGAAGAGGTACCAGAGTGTGACCAGGGCAAAGTTCTCCACAAAGCGGCCGCAGTAGTAGGCGGCCAGGCGGCCCCAGTGCTGCTTCTTCTCGATGAGCTCTCGATGGCTGAGGTCCAGCTGCACCGCCGACCAGCAGAAGACGTTGATGCAGGCGTAGAGGAAGGTGAACATGCATAGTACCACCGTGGTGCCCAGCTTGGAGAAGTTCTTCTCCACGTCCACGGGCAGCGAGGCTTTCCCCACCCAGAACTCGCCCCAGGGGAGGAAGAAGAAGAGGAGCAGGTTGCCGAGCCCGACGAGGATCACCCAGTAGGTGAGCGCCGTGCTGAAGAGGACCAGGGCGGTGATCCGGGTGGCGATCTCCAGCCCTCTCCACACGATCAGGCAGAGGTAGGCAACCGGGCGTAACCGTACCTTGTAGTTGTCGTATCTGATCTGGATGGCCAGAACGTTGCACACCAGAGCGCCATAGGTGATGGAGATCAGGGTGATGATCATCAGAGACACTGCAAACACAGAGAGAGTCACTCGTTAAAACCTCCACACATAAACGGTAGCAGACACACATTTCTACAGCATTTGAAAATGTCTTGCCACTACTGTAGGTGGCAAGCACAGGGAACTCCTTATAATCACCATCATACTATTATTGTTAATTCAGTACAGTTACAGTATACTGGGGGGACTGAAGCAAATGTACAAGGAACTTACATATTTTACCAGCATTTGGCTGGTACTAATTTTGTGGCCTGCATTCAAGTCTAGTGAAAAATGGAAATATCCCTAAAGAAAAATACATCTATTTATATTGATATCTCCAGCTATATGTTGATGTTATGTGAAATTACATGTACATCTGAGTACATTACATTAAAATGTATAATATTTTATAGACAATTTACATTGTAAATATAAAATACATTTTCAAAATAATAAAAAAGCTACTATTTAACAGTAATTTTATTAGTGAGATTTAGAATTGATTGTAAAAAAAAAATCATAGCCTATTTAAAAGGGAAAGACACCTTTCTTCTGACAGAAAGCAAGCATAGCCCTAGCCCCATAACGTGACGCCGCTTTATACTGTACTCCGAGATATTTCCGTACAGTAAAGCGGCGCCACACAGCGTTAGAATCCTCAATAGGTGGACAAGGCTGTTCAAAAAGCTCTCCTACCCGTATCCGACCTCCGATTGCAGATCCGAAGATATGATCGTCCGCCTAGTGAAGCCAGTAATTTAGCCGGAACACCGGCGCTGTTAAAATGATACTGCTTGCGTGAAACAACCATTTAGAAGCAGTCTTTGCACAGCCTGCGCTGAATTTACAGCAGGGTGTGTTTGATCTTACTATCATGGTGCACCGCTTGCACGCGGCGAGCAAACAACACATGCAGTCACACGGAGACAGCGGCTGTCAGTGATCAACGCAAATCCAGCGCACCTGGGAGGTAAAACATGTCATGAAATACTCAAACTCCCAAGGTTCCTGTCGGCACTTCTCCTGTCCTCAATACGGCACAGGCTGTGCAAAGACTAAGACTAAGTCGCAGTTTGTCCTGAAACTGAAACGTAATGTTTAGTTTTGTCAATCAACTACATCTTGTGTCACACATTATACGTCACACCATTAACAACAATGGACTGGCGGGAGAGACTTTCTGATTTATAACTTATAGTGCGACAGTTTTACCACAAACTGCGACTTTCTCGACTTGCAGAGTTATACATATACGTTATAAGTTATAAGTTTTACATTGACAAACATGACGTGTGTACTCCCGTGGCACAATTCAAACAGGATCAAAAAGGTAGCGTATCGCTCCGTACACCACCATGATATTTTTTCACACGCTGTCAGGAAGAAAAGCAGGAAGTGACGTTCACTTTGGCTCTCTATTCAGTTATTTAGCCCCCGACAAGCTAGGTTGACATGGTTGGTACCGATGGATTGCTTAGGTCTTCTAGTTTCATCTCAGTATCATCTCACTTTCAAAGGCCACAGCCTTTGAAAGACAGTAATATCTAAGTAGATATTACCCCCCCCCCCCCCCCCCCCCCCCCCCCCAAATCCATGGCAGGCCAAAACAAACGGAGTGTGGGCTAAATTTGGCTCGCGGGCCCCAAACTGGTCGGCCATGCTCTATACGCTCAGAGACATTTGCCATCTGCCAAGAATAACATTCTGGGTGCATGTCATCGTTTTGGCATGAAAATGGCTGACTTGACAGACAGCATTAAGCCCCACCCACCCCACCCCTGTGGGACTTCTTACATCTGGTGTAGAGGAGGTATTTCTCCTGGATGGTGGCGTACAGCTGCAGCGTGAGCTGAGGGGTGGAGCCCAGGAAAGCCTGGATGACTGCGGTGCGTTTGAAGGCGTTCCTGTGAGTGGCCAGCTTGCGCTCCGAGTGGCCAATCTCCCACTCCATGGGCATCCCCTGGCCCTTCTTTAGACTGAGCTTCCGGGAGATGGTGACGTACGGCTCCTCCTTTTTGCCTGCTTTGTAATAGACCACCAGAGCCTCGAAACACCTGAGGGAGACAGAGAGAGAGGGTCAGTGAGGGGTGGAGTAATACTTTCAAACCAACAGAGGGCAGTGCAATGTTACGTTTAATTACAACACCACAGTGGGACACTACATTTACTGTGATTTTAGAATCAATATTGTGCAGGCAAACTACAATATAAACAACACAGATACAGTAACATACAAGTCCTTAATACAACAATTTTATGCTTTTTTGACATTTTGTCTTTTGAGCCTGGGAAATGTTGTCATGTGAGACTCTACCACAAATAGACCCGAGGAACCTTTTCTGGGCTATGGATCAAACACTAGCACAGTGTTGTGGCTCCACCAGGGGGCAGTCAGAAGAAAGAAACTACAGTGTCGGCCTCCACACGCCCTGAACACATTAAATCTCAGGGTGTGGTTCCTTCCCCGTACTTTCAAGGTAAATGCTCTCTTTGTTTACTGACATGGGGACATTCATTGGTTTTCAGAGGCCCTGGGGTATGTCCCGCCCTTTATGGCTCATTTCCACCACATTTTACAGCCCTGCACAGCCCGTCACCACTCGGCTCTACTTGTTTCAACCCGATGGACGTTTTGCTTCCACCGCTGGTCATCTGCCCCCGCCCACACCTGGTCATCATAGCGACCGCATATCTGCCCTCCGCCCATATTCCGAAGTAGGCTATAACATAACGTTACAATTAAATCCATACACAGAACTTTTAAACTGTTTATGAAATACTGGTGCCTCTAAATGACCTACAGTGTACATGGGCAAATGTGACAATCGGCCAGGAGAATGGATATCACTTTGTTGTTAGTCAAAACTCACATGCGCTGCGCGAGGGACGGGGGTTGCGCTAGAGTGAAGCCTGTACCCCGGTGGCCTCTCACCAGGCAAGACCGCGGCTTCACCAGAGCCCCGCCTGCGGCCTAGCGGAGCCGACGCAGCACTCAACTACAAGCGCTTCCTGAGCAGCGGACTTTTGGACAATTGAAACCATTTTATTTCACCAGAGGCGAAGGCAGCAACACAAAAGACTGATGGAAAAGCATAACAGAAGAGAAGGTAAACCCCACTAAACTGGTATGCAGCATTGCATTGACAGTCAGTAGGATAGACAGAGTAAACACGATTCTGCCTGGCCAATCAGTCGTCTACAATGTTTTCACGTCACCGTATGAACCCGGGTTCACAGAATAGAACCTCGACGAGGCAGGTACGAAAAGTAGCACGACTCGACCCCAATACAACCCGGGCTGTCCCCGTTTTTGATCGGTGGAATGAGACAAAAAAGCGAGACGAGCTGGGCGGGGCCGCGTTGATACCAGAGGTGGAAATGGGCCACTAGGCTGGGGTGTCAAATTAGTTCATTGGCCACATGGGACACAATTTGAAGTGGGCTAGTCAAAGAAAATCAATGCATAATAACCTATAAATAACAACTCCCCCAAATGTTCCTGTTTCTTTTTGTGTAAAGAATTAGGCCTACAGGTATATTTTAAGAACACAAGAGTTTCACATAGGGTTATCTCAGCTACCATAGGTCTATCATTTCAAATCTACTCTCTGTAACTGTGCATTACAATTTTGACGGCAACTGTGCAATTCTTCTCTATATTCAAGGCAGGGTAATGACAGTTGTTTACCATTTAGTGATGCATACAGAAAACACAAATAGGCTACTTAATATTGTAACTTGCTCCTGAAACCTGATACGATCCATTTTCGGTGTCAAATCCTGAGCTTGAAAAGTTGGATTGAAGGACTTCTCAGTGCAATTTTCACACTTTGCAAAGTCATCCTGTGGGCCGGATTGGACCGTCTGGCGGGCCGGTTCTGGGCCCCGGGCCGTATGTTTGACTCCCCTGCACTAAGGTCTTGCTGATCATTGTGAATCATTTAAGCACTACATAAACGCTAAAGCTGGAACCTGAAAATCAGCAAAAGTGGAATGGCGAGGTTTTCACTGTATTCACACTGTATATTCACAGTGCTGTGAGCAGCTGTGCTCATGAAGACACAGCCCAGCCCGCTGAGGATTCTCACTTCAGCAGTAAATCTCACATCACAGTGCTGGAATGTCATCTTTTGTTCCAAAGCACCAACATCTCCAACTTTGGAAATGATGGACTAGAGCAGGGGTTTTTTCAAAGTGGGAGGCAGGCCTACCCCAGGGGGGCTCCAAGCAGTTTCAGGGGAGGCTCAGTGAATGGAATTAGAAAAATATTAATTACATTAGTTATCGAAAGGAGATCACATAGAATAGCCTAAATGTGTGTGATTTGGTTAAAGAGATAGTTCAGAGATACAGTTTTGTGGAATTCTATTGTTTTTCCCACTTTTTATGTATTTGTTGTAGTATGAAATAATGTCAAACGGCAATATCAGGCTATCTAAATAACATAATCATGATCCCATAGGCATCCAGGAATTGAGCGAGGGGGCCCCCTTTTTCCAAGTTTAGTCTGGGGAGGAGGCCCACAGTCTCAGACTTTGAAAACCCCTGGACTAGAGGCAAAAGTTCACTTCCCCGCGGCTCAACTCTGTGCCATCGGACCCTGCTGGACTTACGCCGTCAGCCGTTTTCACTCAGTGTTGTTTCAGCTGTTGTTTGGTGAGGATTTACCTTTATCTCCTTAACACAGTGCAGATGCAGCGCTGCATGAGCTTCTGTGTCTCACTGAACTGCCTTTGACGTGAAACTATGCAGTGATCTGTCCTCGCAAAGCCTGCTCTTATCTCTGGACTCCGAGGCAGTGCACACTCACAGTGTGCACACACCTTACACAGTGCACAGTGTGCACACACACCTTACACAGTGCACAGTGTGCACACACACCTGAGGCAGTGCAGTGTGCACACACACCTTACACAGTGCACAGTGTGCACACACCTTACGCAGTGCACAGTGTGCACACACACCTTACACAGTGCAGTGTGCACACACACACCTTACACAGTGCACAGTGTGCACACACACCTTACACAGTGCACAGTGTGCACACACACCTTACACAGTGCAGTGTGCACACACCTTACACAGTGCACAGTGTGCACACACACCTTACACAGTGCAGTGTGCACACACACACCTTACACAGTGCACAGTGTGCACACACCTTACACAGTGCACAGTGTGCGCACACACCTTACACAGTGCACAGTGTGCACACACACCTTACACAGTGCACAGTGTGCACACACACCTTACACAGTGCACAGTGTGCACACACCTTACACAGTGCACAGTGTGCGCACACACCTTACACAGTGCGCACACACACCTTACACAGTGCAGTGTGCACACACCTTACACAGTGTGCACACACACCTTACACAGTGCACACACACACCTTACACAGTGCACAGCGTGCACACACACCTTACACAGTGCACAGTGTGCACACGCCTTACACAGTGCACAGTGTGCACACACACCTGAGGCAGTGCATAGTGTGCACACACACCTTACACAGTGCACAGTGTGCACACACACCTTACACTAGTAGGGATGCACCGATGTGAGAATTTTGGCCGATACTGATAAACGATATTAAAGGGATAGTTTGGTTTGTTTGAAGTGGACTGATGGACGGTAAAATAAAGCGCTCAAAATTGTCAAAATAGAGCGTGCATGTACACTGATATTGATTTGTTTAGGTGGGCTTTGTTTTAGGTGGCTAAATTACATTTTAGTTCTTGGCCCCCTGTACTAGAGAGACAGAGCTGTGGAGGCTGTTGCTTCAGAGTGCTGGGTCTTGATAGACGGTGCGCTCAGCGTCCAGAACACTGTACCTATTTTCAGTTAGTGTATCGAACTAGCTGATAGGACCCCACTTCAAACAAACCGAACTATCCCTTTAACATTGCTGTTATAGGTGATTTATTTACCGATGTTGATATGATCTGTATAAAAACACATTTCTATGATAATCAAATTGTGTACATACTGAAAAACACGTGATTTCTTGCATTTCTTTATTTCCAAAACATTTGGAAAAGCCCATAAATCATAGATTTACCCCATTGTTTTCTCGCAATGAGAAAGATTTGGCCAATACTGATAACCGATATTAACATTGCAACATCAGACCGATGCCAATATGTTAAAAAATGACTAACATCGGCCGATACGATATGATTGCTGATATATCGTGCATCCCTGACCTACACACTGGCAGATGCGGGTCATCAGTGATTCGCAACCAGGGGTACTTGAGCAGCTTGCATTGCAGGGGGGGTACTTGGAAAGATTGGGGATTACAATTTACTTCCAAAATGGTAAAAAAAAAAAATAATAATAATAATAAAGAGATATATATTCCAAGTCATTTCATAAGCCCATTGTTAAAATGGTATGTGGGCGCCACAACTAGTTCCCCCTGGCAAGTGTTAAAGGATGGGTTTTCCGTGGGGAATATGAATATATATTAAATCTCACGCCCCTAAGGTTTTCGAATCCGTTGAAATTTTTGAAATTGGATATTCACTGCCAGAGATATCAAGCATCTCTCACATATTTTTTGGGCCAGCCGACGCGTTTCGCGTCATCTGGCCTAAGTCCGCCTTGCGGAAGTCGTGCACCTATGAACTACAACTGTTGTTGGCCATGGTCCCGCCTCTAGAGGTCCTCCACGCCCCTTCAGAGGCCTTGACCAAAACAAAAACGCAGCCATCTTGTCAACCGCCTAGCCTGCTGTAGCTAATATTAGCTTCCCATAGTTCCTTGCAAAGAGACCATTATCTCGGGAACGGAAGCACTAATCGACACGGGACTGGCGGCATTGGAAAGCTCGTCAAATTTTACATCTAGTAGTAGGTGGGTTGAAGTAACGAAATCAACGCTGAGCAATGTACCCGTTTTTACACATTTTTACAGAAAATAGTTACAACATCAGATGCGCGTAACTCCTACGAAAATGCCTTAAAATGCATGAAAAAATTTTTATGAAGACATCTCCCGACATATATACTACCGTTTACATTTGGTGCAATTTGGAGGCAATTGATTTTCGATTTATTTTCGATTTATTTCTTCTTCTCTCCATGTCTTCTCTCCATGTCTTCTTCTTCTTTGAGTTTTATGGCGGTTGGCAAACATATATGTGCATTACCGCCACCTACTGGAGTTTGATATCAGCCAAACGCCTGAGGGGTGGGCATGGAAACGAAGGCCACGCGAGCCCAGTGCATTGTGGGAAATGTAGTATTTCGAGTCCCCGCACCCCCCCCCCCACCCCCACACACACAGAGTGGATTTCTGGTGATATCTCAGGCTGTAAACAACCAATTTCAAAAATTTCAACGGATTCTAAAACCTTAGGGGCGTGAGATTTAATATATATTCATATTCCCCACGGAAAACCCGGCCTTTAACCGTTGCACTGTTATGCTCCTGATGAAAAACACCCAGGTGCCATCGCTCCAGATTCAGATTTAGGGGGGCCTGGTGACAAAAGGAAAAAAGAGGCCAAGCCCAAACACTGGCAGTTCAGTGAAACATATATTTTGTATGGATTTACTTGTATGTCTACATGCAACTATAAGTTATAGAACACATTTAGGAGAATCATCAACAGGCATAAGTGAGGGGGTACTATTGGCATGCAAAAACAGCTCAAGAGGTACATAAGCCAAAATAGGTTGGGAACCACTGATCTAGTGTATGAGTTACTGTATAAGGTCTTCAGTATAGCATAAGGCACAAGAACATGATTTATTGACAATCTTCCACGGAAACTTGGCAGCACAACAGCCTGAGAATGCAGTTATGGGTAGTCTCTTCCCTTCCACCAGCCTGCACTTTGGCGTCTGTAAGCGCCCGAGAGCCAGACTGAATTTCACTTTAGGTGGAGAAGGAAAAGACCAGCATGACTTATGAAAGCATTAGCGAGCAGAATCGATATGCTGAGTTTCCGCAACAGCATCTGATCTTAATGGATTTATCAAAAGAAACAGGCTACTGCTTAATGGCAGCCTAACCACCAATCTGTTCCCTCTCTCTGCTTGAGCACAGAGTGTGAAACTCAAAAGACATACAGTTCAGTAAGAAGGGGAAGGAGGTTCTTTGTGACACAATTCTGAAATCAACTAAGAAGCACAGGAAATTCTTTTGGCAGCTCTTTAGCAAGATGGGGAGATACTCATCCGGTGTTGGTAGGCATCACCCCACCATGTGTAATGAGTGTTTCAGCTTGGCATGCTGGGACTGGACCAGGCCCACATGGTGTCATTATGTAGCTTGTCTATACCTGCTTTAGGCTAGGATCATATTCTCAGGGAGACAACAAGTCATGACAAGGCAGGGCCAACATGCAGCAGACAAGCCGACTCCCTACTCACAGATTCCATATTGACTCTGAGTCTGGAATAACAAACTCTCAGGTGGACTCCATGCAGCTGATATGCAGCATCAAGCACATTTCAGTGCAGGTTGTGATTTTAACTTCCTTGTTTTTCATGAATAATGACTACACTACAGCAACCCATTTCCATTCTGAAAGTGCAATATATAGGCTAACTGTGCAGCAGCCACGGCATGCGATCAACAATTACATCACCCCCTCAGCTACACCCACTACAGGAAAACACCCATCAGACCTAAGCAGCAGAGGTAATTTGATTAGGACAGCATAGCACAGTAGAAGAGTAGCATTGAATAGTGTCGAGTAACAGGACAGAACTGAACAGAGCAGAGTTTTGTACAACCGATACCAGAACTTGTTATCTGGCCACACCTCTGGCACATTAAAAGCATGTGTTGGGTGTGACGATGAGAATTACAAGATCACAAATGTAACAAATACACAGCCTGTTGAGTTGCACAGGCCCACTGATATGGGCAGCTGATGAAAGCTGTTCTTGGCCGTGACTCGAGGGAGGCATCCTCCTGAGCTGGAGGGGGAAGGGTGCACTGAATGATAAACCAGTGTCACAGCCTTTTATACAGCTACTTTTGCTCTTGGCTGCTGCTTACTTTTTTCTTCCAGCAGGGCTGGGTATTTTTGTTTTGTTTTGTGTCTAGGTTACCCAACCAGACTGACGCCTCATGCTAACACAAAACCATCTCCAGGTCACTGTGTCAACCACCTCACTCAGCCCCTTCAGCTTCACGAGTGAAAATAGTCTATCGCCTTAGCGGCAGTCTGTGAAATTCAGTACAACAACTCCAGCAGCGCTGCCATTTCCTCACTGCCAATATGACAAAATCAACATTCTCAGAAATCTACAGTACAGCTGAAGCAGCATCGTTAATGCAGAAAACAATATTATGGCAAACAGAATGTTCATGCTGCCCCCCACCCCCCCAAAGAGGTTTCAGCCACCCCCCCAAATGTCCAAGGCCATAAAAATCCTGACGATTTGAGTTCAGGTCAGGACAACCCTGACATAGTGCATACTAGTGCATACTAGTGCATACTATCAAAATCAAGCATTTTTACGGTATCATCATTTGCACCTTCAAATTGCTTCCTTTCTAAAACTTGGGGTGCTGTGAAAATTGCTCCATAATTTCTGACAAAGACTTGATATATTAGTGTTCAGGATAACCCTGACTATAAACTAACCCTACACTAACATTTCAGGTCATTATTGTAAAAGAGAATGTGTTCTCAATAATCTAATCAACCTGGTAAAATAAAGAAAATTATGATAACCCAAAAGTCAAATGTATGCATGACAGTAAGCATATTGTCATACTGACAACCCCCCCAAGTCCCCCCCCCCCCACCCCCAAGTCCCATTTTGAGCCAGAAAAAACGCTGCTTGTTTAGGTCTCGTTGACATTTTTACCACGTGTGGCTTCCTCTGAGGGGACGGGGTGACACCGGGTGACATCCACACACATCAAGCCTCTCTGATGTGTAATTATAGAACTGAAGCTAAACCAAACCTCGACCTTGGTCCAGTAGTTATACTGGGAACTGCAACGCTGCAGAGCACTGCTCAAAGAGAGGGCTTGTTCTCTGATAGTAAATACTGTGTGAACTGTGAATATGATATGATGTGCTGATCTGGCACAGGATATTGGCCCTAAGGCATTCATTGTAACAGATAAAGTAGATAAGGCCGGAATCACATGAGTGCTGTATGTTGAAAAGACACTGGGTTATGTCATGTTTTGATCGACTACAATGATCACACACAAATCAAAACCATTTGGTCAGTTTCGAAGATGAAATCCTGTCTCTTTTTTTAATGCCATTGCAAAGGACAGTTATGGCAGATAGATTGTCACATTTCATTTATACACTATGCTAAAGGCTGTGCCACAACAATAACAAGACATAATTTATACGGATTTTTTTGGAAGCTATTCTTCCAACGACAAGGAACCCACGCAGGTCTGAAAGACAATGTTGAATTTCTTGCGCTAACAAAAGTGCAGCACCTTAGCTGGCCTCTGTTGACAAATCAAAGTTCAAAGAGTATCACTGCTGATGAAGATTTGAATTTCAAAACACTCAAGGAGAAGTCTCCGCCTTCGTCTTGGGGCTAATCCAGTATGAGTCATGGTTCGCCAAACAGGTCTCTTGACTGAGATCACCAACTGCCACAGTATTTCAATATGTCAATACTGTAAAACCTTACAGACTGCTGTTTATTCTGTCAAACATCTTTCAATAAGGCTGGTTAATTTCCTTCCTCGTCTTTTGCAAACACACTTACTTGCTGCTCATGTTCAGAATCTGATCCCCTATTCCAATACCTCCCCCTGCACCCCTAAAGTGCTTCCTACTACTTTCCTTTGCATATACTTGTGCTGACAGTGTAGCATGTGATGTTTGCATTTCCTCTGCTCTGATTCAATCTACATGAATCAGGCACAGCAGCTCTGGGAGGATTCTCCACTATGTGTGTGTGATCTCTGAGCTACTGTCGCAACACTTCAAAACCGGCCCTGACCTCTCTCCTCATGAGCCAAGAGCCAGTCTCCAGCACCGAGGGCCTCTGGGTGCCAAGATTAGGTCATGACAGAGTGGTAAAAAGCTAGTGTGAGGGGTGTGTTACGTGGCAGGAAGCAAGCCAGCTTTCCACAAAAGTCACTGAGGGTCTATGCCAGCAGCCAGGACTTTTAAGACTACAGGGGGTTCAATGATTCAGATCAGTATTTACCCCCCACACTGCATAGAGAGAGAGAGAGAGAGAGAGAGAGAGAGAGAGAGAGAGAGAGAGAGAGAGACAGACAGACAGACAGACAGAGAGAAAAAATAGTGCCTATTGAGTGTGAAGCGAGTGCCAAATTGAAGGGAGAAGTTGCTTTCCAATGGTACCTCCTCACCACCTACCTAATGAGAGGACCGAGGAGCAGGAGGTGCAGTAGGAGGACCAGAGGCCGGTCTCTTCCCAAGTCTCTATGAAAGAATGTCAGCGCCAACTGGATCAGCACTGCGGGCACCAGCATGAAGGCGATGGTGAAGCCTAGCCAGACGTTGTCGTCGGTCTTGTGGTACCTGCTGCACATCACCGAGGCGCTCACGAACTCTGCCAGGTACAGAAAAGTGGCCAGGATGACGCTGAACGGAGGCTGGATGCGGCTCTGATTGACCACCAGCATGACTCCGTTCTCCATGGCAGAGTCCACCGCCTGGGACTGATCCATGATGTCCGAGATCTCCCTCTCCACAGCCGGGCGCTTCTCCATGGCCACTTCGCGAAGCAGACGTCAAAAATTACACGGGGATTTACTTCACGGAAACCACGTTGTATTGTAACCCCGCGGCTCGTCGATCGTCTGCTTGGCCGCCGAAGTAAACACGACCTCCCCGTCAAAGCTGTGTATCTTGTCGAAGCCGCATGACATTACATTTACTTTCGCTCTGGCAGACAGACGATAACGTTACACTTGCCCCACCACGTTAACGTTAGTTGATCATCGCTGATTCTTTGTGTACATGTTGCTGGCTCCTGTGGTAGGCGCCTTACCACCCCGTGCGGGCACGGTGGAATCGTTTATTTGAGGAAAAAACCAACGGTAGCCTACGACCCGAAAGGATCTCACTGCCATTGTGTAGAATGAATCGGCAAAGTTAAAGGTTGCAACGCAGTCCCATCAAAAACATTTAGCCGGAGGATCATGGTCGAAAAACCCGTACGTTACATGTTAGGAAACACTTGTTCACACTCACAGAGAGGCTGAGCAGCTTAAAGTCCCATGGCAGAGTATGAAAGGCAGGTGTTGTCCCTACATGCCCGTGCGGTCGCAATCCGTATCCCAGCGTTTCTCGAACTACCCACAACCCCGGGTGCTTGCAGTGCTGTCAACGGCGAGAACTGCGTCAAGTTAGAAAGAGGCAGCCACTACTACCGGGAATGGTGGAATTCTGCCTTCAAAGTAAAAGCGGCAATTTGCCCGGCATTCTATTTTGAGTAGGCTATCTTGCGTGGCTAACAGATAACAACAATAGCAAAGCGTGACTAAAACACCGTCCGCCCTAGCCTCAACGCGAGACTCATCAATCATTCTTCCATGAGTCTCGTCTCGCGTTGAGGCTACGCCCGCCTTAACACCGCCCCATGTGACATTTTAAGACTGATCAGATGATGTCACAATTGATTTATGACATCACTAATGATGTCACAATGAATTGATTTACGACATCACTGATTATGTCATTCATTGATAATGTTACAATGAAAACTAATTTATGACATCAGTATTATGTTCAATTTGGCACTTTGTTCTGACAGTTCTGACTGGAAAAGTAACCTCTTGAAACTTGACACTTGATATATAGTGGATGTCAAGTTCTCACCCTATGAATGCAGAGACTAAACATTTCAGAGAAATATAAGATGTAAACAAATAGCCTAAATATAAAATAACATTAAACTACATTTAATATATCCTAGATGTGCTAAACTGAAAGCAGAGGAGGCCAAATATGTCCAATAGGTAGGCTAGGCTACAACAATCAATTATAGCCTAGATCAGAGGTTCCCAAACTTTTTCATCTTGGGACCCAAAAGATAAAATTTTGTGTTCCCTAGGAGACCCAAACTCACAAAACAGGTAATGAGTTGCCATGACGACCAGTTGGCGACCCACCCCCCAGGGGTCCGCGACCCAAATTGGGTCCCGACCCATAGTTTGGGAAACACTGGCCTAGATAAAAAATGATGAATGGTGATGCAAGAAGGTAAACACTGCGTGTAAACAGAATATATTTACTTTTATGATTAATTCCTTCAGGGCTATTTTTTGCCCCATTAATCGCTTGCAAAACAAGAATAAGCGATACCTCTTGGCATTGAGCATACATGCAATGAGTAGTAGGTGTTATATATTTTCCTATCCAAATGGCAATGCTGTAGAGGGCAAGCATGAGATATCAGTTACTCTATTTCTATTTTTAGTTTACACCATAGAGCAGACGTGGCCTTGTTATACTGGCCTGAGCAGCAACAGGAACATGTGCAGCAGACAGACACACTCTCTTCATTCAGCTATAAAACATCACTTTATTCTTACTCATTGTCACAAAGGCTTATCCTCATCAAATTTGTCTTTGCTAATGCTACACGCTCAGTAATAGGCTAATAAAACCAACATTTGTGATCCAGTACAACAGAACCAGTTTGAGGTTGGCTCATAACTATGCAAACAAAGATGATCGATTTGCAAGGTGCACGGGAAGAATATCATCTGCTGGTGCCAACTTGATATTTCCCATGCAAAACCCTGAAAAAGCCAATCATTCTCTATTGCACAGCATCATTTCAGTTTGACCTGCCATTTAAAAAATAAATGTAACATCTCCTGTGTGCATCTCCTTTAAATCTCCTGTGTGCATGTTTACTGGAAATGTTCTTTACAAAAACCTGAAAGAGCTGTAATTTCCTTAAGCATATAGCGTGATCACCCTGCAACGCTAAATGGAACTGGCTTGTTCCCCTTCTGTAGTTGTTGTTGTTGTGCTAATTATGTGTAAAGTGAACTGACCTATGTCACTGTGGACTGTGGTACAGCTTTAACACAGGATATACAAGCTCAGCCCAAACATGACAACCTCTCCCTGTCTAATCAGATCCCAAGTCGGTGACATGAGCTCTGCATTGTGAAGGGGGTCTAAGCAAACCACTGAAGACTTGTCATTAATAATGCATGTGTTTGGCGAGGCAGCATGGGTCAGTGACTTCAGTCTGCACAGACTGATAACTGTGAAGTCATGGGGGGGTGGAGTGGAAGACTGAGGTCTTGTCATATCCAACAAGTCAGCCATACAGAGCGGCTGGCCTGCACCCCTCCTGCAGTGCACAGCCTCACCAGTCAATCAGATCAGTGCAAGGCCACTCCCCACTTCAAAATAGAGCAACAATCTGGGTCCATTTCTGTTTCAGTCTCAAATTTACCAAACAGCATCAGGGCCACATATGTTTTTTTTTAAGTATGTATATATAGAGAGCCAAAGTCAGGCCCCTTCCAGTCGGGCCCTACACGAACCAGTGTTTGAGACAATAATTTTCCCCCGTTCACGACCACTCGTATTTTTTTCTACGCTGGTGCGTGTGCTGAAGCAGGAAGTAGGTGTGACTTTGGCTGAGTTCTGGGATTGACTGACTCACACATCAGACTGAAACTCGACCTTTGCCCTGCCATTGTTTTGAATGTTGACATTTTGATGCAGAAACTTTAAAGTGAAAGAGCAAAACCTCTGCACACATGTGGGTTTCTTAATTAAACCAAGCTTACGGTCAAGTAGACCTTCAGGTCATACATACAAAAGCAGAAAGCTTAAAAGAAACCTAACAGCATTTAAAAAAAGAAAAAGAGAGACAAAATTATCATTTTAGTAAAAATGTATTCAAAGCGACAAATCACAATTGAATACAATAAGAATCGCAACATAAGCTGTTGCTGATCCTTTTATAGTTAGCCTATGTCTGTACACAGGAGAGGAGAATAGTCTCTTGTCCATGCACTGGCTTTAGCAAGGATATTTTATACACAAAGGGTGGTGATACAATCGTGTTATAGAAAAGTTCATTAAAGTGATCAAGGGGAAAAACAAAGAGTACTGTATTGTGTTTCAGTGGAAGAAAAGAAAACAAAGATGATATAGAGGCTATACCTTTTCAATTAAAGAAAGGTTAGCAAATAATATCGTCAACATAACTCAAATCCAGATTCCAGACTCAGCAGTCAGGTGTCTGTCTGCAATGTGGAGAACAGGAGCGGATGAGACAGGGTGTGTGGTAACTCAGCTGCTGCTGCTATGAGCATGACTGTGTGTGTGTGTGTGTGTGTGTGTGTGTGTGTGTGCGTGTGTGTGTGTGTGTGTGTGTGTGTGTGTGTGTGTGTGTGTGTGTGTGTGTGTGTGTGTGTGTGTGTGTGCGTGTGCGTGCGTGCATGCTTGCGTGGAGGGGAGGGTATATGTCACTGGCAGCTGACAGGGCTGTGGTCAGTCTCAGATGAGTCTAGTCAGCAGTAAGTCAGCAGAGGAGGATCATGCCTGATTGGACATTGCTGTAATAACTTAATGAGATAAGAGGAGCGCTTAGAATGCACCTCCAGGTGTCCAGAATGTTATGCATCCCATGTCAACTGAATGACGTCACTCTGATCTGCCTGAAGTATCATTATGATTACAGCTGCAGCAGCTCTATGCTGAAGTCCACTCTCCATTTTCTTCGGATTTTCCTACTTAGACATTATAACGTGACATTATTAGCAATGTGGATTCGTGGGTAAAATGGTTGCTATTCAAAAAACATGTATATCAACTTATGAGTAGACATAGCTGCAGGGCAAAGTTCTGCCTTATTCATGTCAGAGTGGAAAGAACCACAACACAGGACCATTATAATAGTGAAACAGACCATGAGATGCAACCACAGCTTGGAAGCTATGTGCATAAGGCCACCTAGTGGCCCATATTAAATGTTAGCATGGCACAGAGAAATAATGAAACGGCTACTGTATAGGCCCCTTTCACAGCAACCGTTTTGAGGTGATAAAGCAGGAAGTAAAGCAGTTGTAACCAGTAACATTAATGAGGGCCCTGGCACGGGAACACCTAAATGGAATGGAACCAGCATTAATGGTATTGGTCACACCTGCTTTAGTTCCTGTGTTATCGCCTCAAAACGGTTGCTGTGAAATGGGTCTATTGTCGCATACACATGCAGCATCTATTAAGTGACCCATAAGCTACACGATTGCAGATTGTTTTACTATTAACATTAAATAGCATTTGAGTCCTCTATAAATCCTCAATTTGCATTTGATAATTTAATGTATAGACAACAACAACAACAAGAATAATAATAATAATATTGATCTTTGGCTAGTGATCCGTTCTAAGAAGAAATTTTGATACTTCTGAGATCATAGACCCCATACAATTCAATCCAAATATACAGTGTGTACAGTGAGCCTACAATAAATTACACATGAACTATAACGGGTGTTTTGGTTCAAATTATACCTGTAATCTGGCCTGGCTGGCTTGTCCCATGTGTCTATTATAACAGTCTATGATTGTAACCTTATCTAAATAATGAGTTATCTAAAAAATGATGATATCAGTATCTCCTATCTGTATAGCCTAAATCCATTCAAATGCTCTGTTGTTGCAATAGCTACCATAGCCATAGAGTGGGAGATCACAGCATGTCACTGATGAGATGACACCATGGGACACTTCCCATGGTCCGATATACACACCTTGATCTGTTCCAGTTAAAAAAAGGAGCACAAGCACACCACCCAATGGGATTGGCAATTGGCTCAAAGGGTCGTGGGATTGGTTGAAATGCCAATACCACGCTTCCCAGATTGCACCTCCCACATGAGGTGACCAAGGGCTTAGTTTGAGCCTGATTAGTTGTGTAGCTGGCTCGTACAAGATGTCAGTAGAGAGGTGACACAAGCAAATGCATGGACATAGAAAACCTTCTGTAAGTATTCCTTCAATCTCTCTTAGTTGTACTAAACTTTGCAATTTTGCATCTAATGCGGTGAAGTAAATCAATGATATTATCCTGTGTGAGCCTGTTTCAGGGACCTAGCAAGACTGGGCTTAAAATGCATTGTTTAATTTCATTGTTCCACTGCATTTTGTGTACGTCATGTTTGCTCATTGTGCGTGAATTTAGATCGGTACTTTTTGTTGACGCAAGAGTGTTTTAGGTTTAGATTTTTTTGTTTCAGATATTGATCGAAGACAGTCAAACTAGTCGTCTGTAGAGGTTTGCTGTTTACCACAACAGGTTTGCACATAGCCATAGCCATGCTACTGCTTGATGAATCATTCTGAATTCATACTAGGCCTTATAGCCTGGCTCCAGACCTTTGAAGTCCCGCCCACTCCACAGTTGTGGATTTGGCTGTTCTTGGAAGTTTATGAGTTGACAATTCAATCTGAATACCAGGCTAACTAGGCCTCCTACAGTATATCCTTTATATTCCCATCTGTCATTTTATTTATGCTTTTCTGCTATCAATGTGTCAATACGTTTGTTCTAGCCGTGGGCCGATATCAGATCTTCATGGCATGATCATGTCTGCCAAAAACATTCTTAATATTATCACAGTATTTACAAAAATCTGCTGAAAATTGCTAGTATGAAACACAGAGAAAACAGAGAATTCGCAACATACAACATGTAATGCTCATTTTCCTTTCAATCTTCACATTGAGCACAACACATACACCTTCACATTTTAACTTGTCTTACATTCAACACTGCCCTTATCACAGTGTCATTTGAAATAGTTAATGTTAATCTTAGTCAGTCACACTAATAATTGGTGTTAGTGTCATTACTGTTATTGTTCTGTACTGCCGATAGTGAAACTGATGTAGGCCTTTACTAGTGATCGGGGTCTGAATGTCCAAATCACTGATTTTGGACATTGAGTAAAATGCTCTGCTTGAACAGAGGAAATCTTTGCACGCTCATGCTCATAGTGTTATGGAAATGTGATGGCTTGTCTGCCTTCTCTAGTCAAAACACAAATAGGGTCAGCTTGTTAAGAACACAGTGAAAGAGGGACATTCTTAACTGAGTCAGTCAGCGCTTTAGCAGATTACAGGGCCTGAGCAGATGCAGTGGACACAGGGCCTGAGCAGATGCAGTGGACACAGGGCTGACAGACCTGCTTGTTTGTTTGGCAGAAAGCTGGTACTGTGTTCATGCACGAGCAGATTATGCCAGGCCAAGTGTGTGATGTCATAATTGATCATTGAGACTTATATGCTCAGAGAGTGAGAGTTATGACTCACGTAAGTAGCCTACTAGTTATGTAAGAATAAACTAATCTTAAAATGTACAATGGAGAGAAATCTTAACTGTTCAACTTATGGTACCATGTATGGGTGAAGAATCTGTGTAGTCAATTTATGCATCTAACAGTCATTTAAGAAGGAAATGGAAATGGCTCCTCATATTCTGCCTTTGGAACAATGGGTATCTCCAGTTGGGGACCTGGCTGTCATGGAGATGTCGGTGGCCTGTATGCATGGCGCTAAAGTAGAAAATATTACGTTGTAGAATACGTGTTGGGGGGGGTGCCTGCGGGGAGGGGGGTTATGTTTCTGAGTGAATTTGTTTGATTTGTTTGTGTTTGTGTTTGTGTATGTATTCTGTAGTTTGTGTGTTTTTTGTAGATGTTTGTGGTTCTTGTGTTTTTCTTCCTGTAGCTATGTTGAAAATTGAAAAAAAAAAAAAAAAAAAAAAGAGGAAATGGAACTCTCATCTGTATGTTAGAGAACAACACTGCAACGGTCCTCATTGCTGATTGCACAAAAATACAAAAATAATATATTAGCTGAATATGAATCCACAAAATTAAAGAAAATATGACTCTGTATATATTCAGTAAGTGAGCTAATTTTGGACTAAAGAGCTAGAGACAGATACTTGGCAGTCACATCATTGCCTGGAGTGACCATCTGCAAAACTGTCCTATAAGCCCAGAGGAGACAGACACACAGCATCTTTGTGCTGAACCCGGCCCATGACCCCCATGACTTAACAGATTGTCCCTTTCGTGTGTGTGTGTGTGTGTGTGTGTGTGTGTGTGTGTGTGTGTGTGTGTGTGTGTCATAGGGTCTGCCATCTGTTCCCACGTACGAGTTCCAGAAAAAATGGTGGCCACTGTGCTCACCTTGCTCCTCTCAAGTAAACATGTTCAACCTGATGAGCAACTGCTGCACCTGGGTCTCCAAGATACAGGAGCCAATCAGGCAAGAGAAAGCACATGATTTCAACAATGACTGATTGAAAATTGTAATATTAGTCTGATGTCTATGAATTAACGCTGCACTAGGTACGATTTTTTTTACGTACAAAAACACCTGTTTAAAAATGCTGGACTCACCAACGTTAGATCTGTTGCCATTCTATTGCCTTTGGTAAAGTGATCCTAGACATAACATGAGCATCTGTGTCATTTAATGATTCCACCTTACATAATTTCTAGCTCTTGAAGTTCACCTTTTTCAAACAGTTACCTCTTGCTGCCATTTAGCACCAACATGCGAGTTGCCTAGAGTAGTTTTAACTCAAATTCTATGTATTATTTTATTTTATTTTATTTTATTTTATTTTATTTTATTTTATTTTATTTTATTTTATTTTATTTTGTGCTTCTCCACAGGAAAGTGGCAGTACTAGTGCTTGGTCTTGACAAAGCAGGAAAAACATCCTCTATCAGGGGAATGTTCAGAGGTAATTCAACAGTGACTCATATTTAAATGTACCTTTAATAGCAATAGAGACAATAAAAAACGCATCCGTGTCTCACTGTGTGTAAATATTTGTCTGTTCAGTTCCCCACGCACAATGGGAAGCGGGTCCCACCCACGGCTGTGTCCGTAAGGAGCTGAGAGTGGAGAACTACCTGGTCAGCTTGCTGGACATGGGAGGAGCAGCGCAGTGGCGCGCTGCCTGGAGGGAGCACTATGGAGAGGTGCATGGGATCATCTTCGTGGTCGACTCCAGCGACAGGCAGAGGATCAAGGAGGTCAAGGAGCTTCTGGCTGACCTGCTGAAGCAACCAAGAGTGGCTGGGAAACCCATACTAGTGTAAATAAAGTCAGCTGAATGGAGTGATTTGTTATCCACAGTGTAAACACTGTTTACTAAACAGTGCTCTCTAGTGGCTGATGAGACAACATAACTGTTCACTGGGTAAACTTGAGGCAACCTTTTAACTGTATTATAGCTGTATTATAATATTTTCCTTTATTTTTCAGGTTGGCCAATAAACAGGACAAGATGAACGCTTTGCTAGGAAGTGAGTTGATTGAGCTTCTGTCTCTGGAGAAGCTGGTCAACCAGAGCCGCTCTCTGTGCCATATTGTAAGTGTTCTCCTACAATTACCTATCTGATGATAGGGACATGTCCAGACAGTGTCGTAAGATGTACGCACAAGCGAACATGTTGATTCGTAAATTTAATTTCTGTTCTGTGGCGGTGAAGATTGCTCTTTTTAAAGCGTACTCTACCCCGCTGTATACTGCCCACTTGTGGCGGTACTACAAAAAAAGCAGCATGCGGAGACAGTGGCCTATAATGACAGCATGAGGCTGCTGCTTAAAGCCCCAAGAAGCTGTAGTGCTAGTCAAATGTTTGTAGATATCAATGTATCCACCTGCTCAGCTGTAATACCAAATCTCATTTACAGATGTATGTGCAGGTTATCAGCAAACAGTATTATTTTAGCGTTAACCAACCCTGTTTTGAGCTCTGTTAGGTTCTCATCCAGACTGTGGAACCACTGGTGTTTTAGCCTGTGCTTTTATAATCTGTTTCTTTTTATATCTCTATTTTTACATTTCTATTCTGTGTTTGGTGTTTGTTGTGCTATGGACCCCCCTGAGCTGTGCCCTGAATAAAGTTTGAATTGAATTGAATTGAATTGAATTACTTACACTACTAGTTGGACAGACACACGTCTCATGTGGATAGTGAGACAGACTATGGATAGTAGACAAACAAGCATGCAGATTGAGAGGCAGAGTTGTAGAAATGCAGGTAGAGAGAGATAGAGACTTCTCCTGACTTCATGAAGTTCTCTTCCCTCGCAGGAGCCTTGCTCAGCCTTGATGGACCTGCGACGCTGGTCGGACAGGAAGATTCTGAGGGGCCTCCGCTGGCTGCTGCGTACCGTGTCTTTGGATTACCCGGAGCTCTGTGCCCGCGTGGCCCAGGACAACAAGAGGCCTCTGGCTCCTGAAGAGACGGGACCACTCAGGAAAGCAGAGAAAGGACACAGAAAAACCAAGGAGGAACGGTGAGAGACGTCTCCACATTCAGATAGTTCACAGATGTCTTTCCTTCAGATATTGTGCAGAGAATAGATCAAGAGCAACTTTGATATAGAGTATTATTTAGCATGTGGGCTACACACCGACCTTTGATGTCAAATATTTTCTCCCCTCAGAATGCGTTCCATCAAGTCTGAGCTTCGCCAGGTTCATCGGCCGCAAGAGAAAAAGACCACGGGTGGAGGCGAACTGCAACCCATGCAAAACATCCTGCAAAAGGTATTAACTTGTTATTAATCAATCATGTGATATCATTACATCAAAGTAGCAAATCACTTTTTACGACCTACAGTATTTCTATAGATGCATTTATGATGTTTCTCTTTCTATAATTGGTCCACTATGTTAGTTTATTGGTATAAATGGATCCCACTCTCCCATCCCATAACCAGGGTCTGTATCCCACCCTGAACCCAATGGTTATACCACTGTCTTCTTCTTTCCTTGTGTAAGCGTGACCCTTGTCTTTTGTTTGCATTGATTGTGAAGCACTTTGGACATTTGTAACAATAAATACTTGGAAAGGTGCTGACAAGTATGTTCCTCGCAGGAGAACATGCTGAAAAAGAAGCTGAGAAGAAAGAAGAAGAAGCAGGTTAAGATCAAGGAAGGTGAAAAGGACCAAGAAGGAGAGAACGAACAGGAGGAGGAGGGTGAAGGCAACGAAAGGGAGCTAGAGCAATCTGGACAGAAAGCCAGCAGTGCCCTGATCCCCCCCAAAAGAGTTAGACTGAAGCGCAGGACGAGAGTGAAAGAAGAAACTCTGGATGTGCCAGAATCACATGAAAATGAAGCGAAGACACCCAAAGGTATAGACGGTTTTCACAGAATTATGTTGCTAGGAAACATTTCAACTTGTTTCAGGGTTCCCACACATTTTCATGGATACAATGGGGGAATGTAATATATATTTTCTCTCATGTCTAGCTAAAGGGGAAAAAAGGAAAAAGAGGAAAGTGGTGAAAGTAAAAAGGAAGAACAAGATCAACACAGAGGAGGCGCCTAGAGATTGCTCGCAACCTGTTGACCTGTCTGCTACCTTTGGTGAGCCTCATCCACTTCGTTAATTAGGATTAATTAGGATTAAGTAGGATAGCACTGTGTGGACTCTGTGATGAAATCCCATAAAAGACAACCCTGTTTCCCAACCCTGATAGATCTGTATCGAAAGGCGATCATGGCTCTGAAGGAACGGCAGGAACAAAGAAAGTGAAGGAGTGAAGCCATGGTTGTCTCCCGCGACCTGGACGTGACGTCTGTCTACTTGCAACAGTTTATGGTCACACTGCATCACTTCACACACTCGCATCTCAGGGAGGAAGGCAGAGACAACACATTCTGTCTAACTGTTCCTTATAAATTCCTTTCACCTCAGACCCGATCCCTGAACCTTTGGGAGTACTACAGGAAATTCCATTGTGTAATGAAGGGCAGCTCTGCATATTTAGTCATAGTGTGACATGATTCTGTTATCCTTTTATTGGATAAATATATGTAAAATAAAAATAAAAATTACAAAAAAAGAAAAGGCAAAAAACGAACAAAGGGGTCAAACATTACTTGTATACTTGGCTAAACTGTTAGAAGAGTTTTTGTTTTAAATTATTAATGGAGTTAGCTTGATAACTGAGGTTCAGGAACACAAGATCACACCATGTCCGCGTCTATCTCACCACCTACTCTAATCCACCATCCATTCACCTGCGCTCCTCCAATCCAATCACCGAGCCACACCGGCTTTCTATCAGCTCAATCACCTGTAGCCTATATACACTCACTGTCATACCACTTCTCTCCCGTTTGTCATGTCTTCACGACTGCTTGTTCAAGACGCACTCGTTCGTTCCGACCCATTTCAACTCAAGCGAACAGTTCATTAAAATAGTTAAAAAAGAAAAGTCAGCTGGCACGCGCCGTTGTATGTCCCTCGCCCGGGCGTCAAATCTTCGCCATCCAGTTCCAGCCAGACACCGCCCTCTACACCGCTGCCGTCATCGGAGATCCTCAGGCGACACGACAGCCGTGTCCTCCACGCGCGCCCCGCGCCGACACGTTCCAGCCCAGCTCGAGCCACAGCAATGCCGAGGCCACTCCATGGCCAACCACCATCTCCGACTGGACCGTCGCTCACCTCCAGGCTCCAGCTGACCCTCCTTGGCGCACACCCATCGCCTTCACGGCCAGGTGTACCTCTTCTGTTTTTCATTCAAGTTTAGCTTTCCTGAAACTCTTCCTATACTATCTGACGTGACTTACAGTATATTGACATCGCATCTCACGCGATTACCATTGACTTCAGCAACTCCAAACCATGCATTTACTGAATCAACACTATTACCTGTATGAGGGGTGAACAGTGCCAATGTTTACCTCACTAAGCAACAGCCTCTCATCCCACTTGCTGCTGCTGCCACTACTACGAAGCGACGTCATGTCACTACCGATTACAGCAACTACGACTGCTACCACTAGCCGCTCCGACTACTACCACTATTACCACGGCTACTACTAGACGTGGCTACTTACTAGGCTACTACTGCTAGATGCCGGTGCTGCCGTAGTGCCGACAACAGTCTGGTGCCGCGCACCACAACAACAGTCCGGTGCCATGCATCACAACAGTCACTACGGCCGCTACTACTAATACAGTACTGCTACAGTACTGCTACTATTGCTACTAAGTACTCCCTAAGAAAACAAGACCGTTAAAGGGACAGTTCATCCCAAAACAACATTAGCTCTCAGTGCACACGCTCCCCCCCCCCTCCCCTCCCATCCTCCGCCTTCAGCCTTGGCACACGGACCCGGGTCTGCCCAGCTCGCTTCGGATCACGCCGCTGCTGCCCCCGTCGGGCCCAGGCATCGTTCCCGCCTCCCCTCCCATCCCAGCAGGCTCACGCCACCGCGGCCACAGCCTCCCCTCCCCCCCCTCCCCTCCCATCAAGCTCATGGCACCGTGGCCACAGCCAGCAGACTCACGCCACCACGGCCACAGCCTCCCCTTCCCTCCCCCCTCCCTTCCCTTCAGGCTCAGGGCACCGTGGCCACAGCCACCAGACTCACGCCACCACAGCCTCCCCTTCCCTCCCCCCCTCCCTTCCCTTCAGGCTCAGGGCACCGTGGCCACAGCCACCAGACTCACGCCACCACGGCCACAGCCTCCCCTTCCCTCCCCCCTCCCTTCCCTTCAGGCTCAGGGCACCGTGGCCACAGCCACCAGACTCACGCCACCACGGCCACAGCCTCCCCTTCCCTCCCCCCTCCCTTCTCTTTAGGCTCACGCCACCGTGCACACAGCCAGCAGGCTAAACGTCACCTCGGTAGCAGCCTCCCCTTCCCTTCCCCCCCCCCCTCCCTTCCCTCCAGGCTCACGCCACCGTGGCCACAGCCAGCAGGCTAACGTCACCTCGGTCGCAGCCTCCCCTTCCCTTCCCTCCCCCCTCCCTTCCCTTCAGGCTCACGCCACTGTGGCCACAGCCAGCAGGCTAAACGTCACCTCGGTCGCAGCCTCCCCTTCCCTCCTCCTTTTCAACCTCCTTTCCGCCCTCCAGCCGCAGCGCGGCGGGGGCGCACCCATAGACTCCCGCGCACACGCATCCTCTTCTCCCCTCCCCTCGCAGTCTCTTCCTTCAGCGCCAGCGGCCTGTTTGTCCCCCCCTCCGTTGCCAGCGAAGCTGCCCACCTCAGCAAGGGCGGCCTACCGCAACATTCCTACTTTTCTACCCCCCCCCTCGATGCCCTCCCACCCCCTCCCCCAACCTCCCCCTTCCCTCCCCCTCCCCTTCCCCACCAAAACGTAGTTTACAATGCATTGTCTACATTTCTTGCCTCTTAGTAGGGTCATCTGTGGCACTTCCGTGACCGTGGAGAGCGAAGGTCCGTTTCTCAATGGATTTGTCATCTAGGAGGGTTAATAAACAAATTTAGCCGGGGTGTATTTTTAAAAAAGGCGGGGAAAATATTTGAGAGACCAAAATCCAAAATGTCTGCCGTGGAAATTAACTTTTTAATGGTTTGACCTACAATGATGCACAATACATGGTTTCAGAGCTTATTCTGGTCAAGGAATACATATTTGGTGTTTATATAATGATTTGACTTATTTTTTACCTTCAAATCCAAGATGGCTGCCAATTTTGAGCTCTAAAAGGCAGTTTTTTCAAAATCGTCATAGAGCCTTCATATTAGGCTTGAATGACAGGTCTTCTCATGATGAGTTGAATAATATACAGTATAAGTACACAGAAGTAATCTCTGAGGTCATTAAAGTCAATGTTTGTGTGTAAACAACAGCTGCTGATTTGCGGTTTCCCATTAAATAGGGTAGGCTACTGAGAATATGGTGTCCAGTTCATCCCATCACATTTTCATAATGAACCAAAAACAATTTTGCACTATAGCCTAACATAAAATAGTATTCTGTATGCAAAGCTAGCAAGGTTAGTTGCTTGAGCTGAATTTAAAGGTCAACTCAAAACAAACAATGAAATTAACTTTGAAATTATAACTGAATCCTAGGCTACTAAATTTCATCAGCACACAGTAAAGGAAACTTGTCTTTGAACTCAGCTGACTGTCTAGTCCTAATCCCTGTTGTGCAATGTCCCTTTTCAGTGAAGTTTTTGTTTTTGTTAACACATTCACTGCCAGCCGTTTTTTTTTTACTGTAGGTAGGTTCTGCCAGAGGGTTTTTTTGAGGATTCTGGCTCATCTTTCAAGACCCAAGGATTCTTTTCTGCTAAGATTTTGTGAACACACAATATCTCAAAAGAACTAATAGAATGTGTGCTTTCTCTGTCTAAAAGAGTTAGTTTGTAGAGTTAGTAGTTATGTAAGCATTAGCAGTTGAATACAGCATGGTTTCAGCGTCAGAAAAATTATTCTGAGATAAACGGCTTTTTGTGAAATTCGATAGAACAGTCACTTTAACCATTCATTTTTGGCATCAGTAAGACGTCAGACATCTAAACAATAGTTTTGAACAGTAATTTCCTCCATAACAGCAGGAAACCCCCCTCTGCTTCCAACTCCTCCCTCCGTGGGCGTTCTCCTCCGCCCTCCTTGGCTTTTTCAGCAGGCAAGCCGCCGGGGGACTGCTCCCTAGTCCGATACCTCACGAGTCCTCATGGTTTTGGGTTAGGGTCTGGGGGAGGTTAGGTTTAGGCGTGGGGGTGGGAGAGGTTAGGTTTTGGGTTAGGGTCTGGGGGAGGTTAGGTTTAGGCGTGGGGGTGGGAGAGGTTAGGTTTTGGGTTAGGGTCTGGGGGAGGTTAGGTTTAGGGTTAGTGAAAAACGGGGAATATAGAACCCGGGGAATATAGAAGCCGGGGAACATAGACATGATCCCCTGTCCAATGCCTCTTTTTTCGGACTCGTGAGGTGTCGGACTCGTGAGGTATCGGACTAGGGAGCATGCACCAGCCGCCGAGCGCTTCATGATGTGCACGTACCGTCACCAGGCTCACTGCTTTGCTGCTGCTGTGCCTGTCTGCGCGGCCGCTCTTTGAGGAAGTCTGGATGGACTCGCTCGTTTCTTGGAGTTTTGGTTGAGAGCTTTGATGAAGCTTTTGCGATTCTGGTCATATTTATGCTGCGTGTTTCAAAGTGTGTTCCACCCGTAATCTATTATGCAAATTTGCAATCCCGCACCGCCAGCAATCAGCGCGAAAGTGAAAGCGTTTTCGCCATCCATTTTACTGTATGAGAACGGCTTCCTCGCGCTTTTCCCTCCAGTTTTGGCTCGCCTCTTTCTACTGTGGAGAGACATGTCGCCACTCAGTGGGTCGGTAAAATAGATTATACACATTCAATACCTCCAATTCTGGTATAGGAGACGTAAAAGGGTTAGATCAACGTCCCACCGTCAAAAAAAAAAAATCGATTTTTTTTTTTAACGTAAAAACACGTCATTGGCAGTGAACCGTTGGATTTTGTTTGACGTAAAAACACGTCATTGGCAGTGAACGTGTTAAGAGTATGGACTTTTAATCTTGACCTTGTTGGTAGGCAACGGCCCTTTTTCAGTCAAGCATTTTCAGATTAGCTCAGTCAGTCTGTGAAGCAGTCAGTGTCAGCACTTGCGCGAGCTCGCTTTTTCTCTAACTAATGTTAACATTACACACTTTAAGGCACTTTGTTTGAGGATATAAAAGGAGGTACGGTGGTGTAGTGGTAAGCACTATTGCCTCACAGCTCGAAGGTCGTGGGTTCGATTCCCACCTGGGACGATGTGAACGCTAAAGGAATGCGTGCCCGTCCGCATGTCCTCGAGTGCCCACCGCCCGGGTGGGGTCGTCAAAAGGGCCTTTCTGTGTGGAGTTTGCATGTTCTCCCCGTGCCTCCCGGGGGTTTCCTTCATATAGGAACCCCCTTCACCAAAAACATGCAATATCCTGGTTGCTAATGTGGTTCCTCCTCTGGTCGTTAAGGGCGCCTGTTCAGAGGGAGGGGAACTGGTTGGAATAGTGTGAACCTCCCACGTGCTATGTCCTACCGGTGAAGCTTCCCCTGTCAGGTGAAAAGAAGCGGCTGGCTAACTGCCCATGTCTCGGAGGAAGCATGGAGCCAGTTTTGGCTCTCCCCAGATCGGCAGAGGGTGGAGTAGCAACCAGGATAAAGAAATTACGTTAGCACTAATGGGGGATAAAAATGGGATAAAAAATCGGGGGGGGGGGGGGGGGGGGGGGAATATATAATAAAATAAAAAGAAAACTTTGTTTGAGGTTATCAACGTTATTCACTAGTCTAAAGATAGTTCTACCATCAAGAACATATAAAACAAAAGCAAAAACAATTTTTATTTGCAGAAGTCATCATTGATATTTGGTGTTAGCTAACGTTAGGTAACGTTATTATTTTTAGCTAAAGTTAATGTTATCTGTCTCCACAATTCTGTCAACTGACATATGCATTTGCTTTTGAAAATAAACAGCGTATAACAGCAATATAATATAACAGTAATATAATAGCGAGTTGCTTTCCCTCCCAATGAAAGACAAAGCACACAATGTCCTATGAATGTGTCCTAAAATGTGACAAGCCTTGCAAGCCCACCGATACAATAAATCAAGGCAAATGGGACAGCTTACAATTAAAAGCCCAAGACTGGTCAGGACTTGATAAATTTGATGATGTTTACACCACCACCTCCTGGGAAGATGGGGCAACCAATCGGTACATGCATTCGTCATGTTATATTTCTATTTAATCTTCAGTTATGCTTAAGCAAGCCAGGCTGTTTATTTTCAAAAGCAAATGCATATGTCAGTTGACAGAAGTGTGGAGACAGATAACATTAACTTTAGCTAAAAATAATAACGTTACCTAACGTTAGCTAACACCAATGCTATTGTTAGCTATCAATGATGACTTCTGCAAATAAAAATTGTTTTTGCTTTTGTTTTATATGTTCTTGATGGTAGAACTATCTTTAGACTAGTGAATAACGTTGATATCCTCAAACAAAGTGTCTTAAAGTGTGTAATGTTAACATTAGTTAGAGAAAAAGCGAGCTCACGCAAGTGCTGACACTGACTGCTTCACAGACTGACTGAGCTAATCTGAAAATGCTTGACTGAAAAAGGGCCGTTGCCTACCAACAAGGTCAAGATTAAAAGTCCATACTCTTAAAAAAAACTAAAACTTCACTGAAAAGGGACATTGCACAACAGGGATTAGGACTAGACAGTCAGCTGAGTTCAAAGACAAGTTTCCTTTACTGTGTGCTGATGAAATTTAGGATTCAGTTTTAATTTCAAAGTTAATTTCATTGTTTGTTTTGAGTTGACCTTTAAATTCAGCTCAAGCAACTAACCTTGCTAGCTTTGCATACAGAATACTATTTTATGTTAGGCTATAGTGAAAAATTGTTTTTGGTTCATTATGAAAATGTGATGGGATGAACTGGACACCATATTCTCAGTAGCCTACCCTATTTAATGGGAAACCGCAAATCAGCAACTGTTGTTTACACACAAACATTGACTTTATTGACCTCAGAGATTACTTCTGTGTACTTATACTGTATATTATTCAACTCATCATGAGAAGACCTGTCATTGAAGGCTCTATGACGATTTTGAAAAAACTGCCTCAAAATTGGCAGCCATCTTGGATTTGAAGGTCAAAAATAGGTCAAATCATTATATAAACACCAAATATGTATTCCTTGACCAGAATAAGCTCTGAAACCATGTATTGTGCATCATTGTAGGTCAAAGCATTAAAAAGTTCATTTCCACAGCAGCCATTTTGGATTTTGGTCTCTCAAATATTTTCCCCGCCTTTTTTAAAAATACACCCCGGCTAAATTTGTTTATTAACCCTCCTAGACGACAAATCCATTGAGAAACGGACCTTCGCTCTCCACGGTCACGGAAGTGCCACAGATGACCCTACTATCTCTCTGTCCACCACCCGCTCTCCCGGGTCCCCACGCACACGCATCCCACCCCTCCCTCCCCGCTCAACCTCTTCCTTCTGCCTCCGCGGCTTACCCCCCTCCCTCCGTGGCCTTCGCGGCCCCTCTTTCCGCCACGGCCTCCGCGGCTACCGGCGTCATCCCCCTTCCTCCTGTTCTTCCCCTAACGGATACCCTCCCCCCCCCCCCCTCCCCTTCCCCATCACCCCTATGTTGTTTTTCCCTTGTCTGCCCCTCCCCTCTCCACTCCCCTCGAAGTCTCTTCCTTCAGCGCCAGCGGCCCGTCTTCCCCCCCCCCTCCAGTTGCCAGCGCAGCCACCCGCCTCGGCAGCCCACCGCAACATTCCCACTATTCTACCCCCTCTCGATGCCCTCCCACCCCCTCCCCCAACCCCCCCCTTTCCCCTTCCCCAGCACCCCAATGTGGGTTTTACTTGTTTGCTCCCCCCCCCCCCCCTTCTCAGTTCCATCCCGGGTTGCAGAGCCACAGGAGCTCCGCCCAGAGCCGCAGTCCTCATCCCGGGTTGCAGAGCTACGGGAGCTCCGCCCAGAGACACAGTCCTCATCCTGGGGTGCAGAGCCACGCCCAGAGACGCAGTCCTCATCCTGGGTTGCAGAGCTACGGGAGCTCCGCCCAGAGACACAGTCCTCATCCTGGGTTGCAGAGCCACGGGAGCTCCGCCCAGAGCCGCAGTCTTCATCCTGGGTTGCAGAGCTACGGGAGCTCCGCCCAGAGAAACAGTCCTCATCCGGGGTTGCAGAGCTACGGGAGCTCCGCCCACAGACACAGTCCTCATCCTGGGTTGAAGAGCTACGGGAGCTCCGCCCAGAGACACAGTCCTCATCCTGGGTTGCAGAGCCACGGGAGCTCCGCCCAGAGACACAGTCTTCATCCTGGGTTGCAGAGCTACGGGAGCTCCGCCCAGAGACACAGTCCTCATCCTGGGTCGCAGAGCTACGGGAGCTCCGCCCAGAGACACAGTCCTCATCCTGGGTTGCAGAGCTACGGGAGCTCCGCCCAGAGACACATTCCTCATCCTGGGTCGCAGAGCTACGGGAGCTCCGCCCAGAGACACAGTCCTCATCCTGGGTTGCAGAGCTACGGGAGCTCCGCCCAGAGACACAGTCCTCATCCTGGGTCGCAGAGCTACGGGAGCTCCGCCCAGAGACACAGTCCTCATCCTGGGTTGCAGAGCTACGGGAGCTCCGCCCAGAGACACAGTCCTCATCCTGGGTTGCAGAGCTACGGGAGCTCCGCCCAGAGACGCTAGGGCCTCTCAGAACACTCGGTCCAAACCTTGGGCCGCTGGAGAAAAGCAAAAGGAGAAAAGAAGAGAAGAAAAGATAGGAAAGAGAGAGAAGAAGAAAAGGAAAAAAGAGAGAGAATAGGGGCTGCAGCGCGTCCGGCTGCCGGTTCCTCCACACATGCTCTTTCTGCGGCGGCGCCCACTCCAGGGTCGCTTGCCCCCATGGCCCCACCACCCACGCCAAATGACTCAGTCACCTTTCAGGCTTCCCTCCCGGCTGAGAAGTTCAACCGCACTTCGCTTTACATCACAAACCACCCCCTCACCATGCTCCCGAAAGGACTCCGTAAAAACGAAGGTCCTCCCAAGCATACCACAGCTACATCTGCGATGACCCCGACGACATCCGACGAGCCCATCTCTTGCTGTGTCGAAGCTCGCTGGAGGTGGATGGAGATCGTTCGTTATCTCGGGACACCGAGCCCAGCGGGCTCCCTCCCAGGATGCGATCTTCATCCACGACGACCTCGATGACATCTGACGAGCCAGCTCCCGCCGTGTTGAGACTCTTTTGGGGGTAGGTGGAGATCGTAAGTTATCCTGGGACACCGAGCCCAGCGGGCTCCCACCCAGGATGCGGTCTTCATCCCGGGCGCAGGACCTAGCAGGCTACGCCCAGAGACGTAACCCCCACTCAGTCTCAACCCCTGGGTTCCTGGTTCCTGACAAGAGAGAGAAAGAAGAAGAAGACCTCAACGACATCTGATGAGCCATCTCCTGCTGTGTTGAAGCTCGCTGAGGGTGGACCGAGATCGTCCGTTATCTTGGGACACCGAGCCCAGCGGGCTCCCTCCCGGGATGCGATCTTCATCCACGACGACCTCGACGATATCCGACGAGCCAGCTCCCGCTGTGTTGGGGCTCTTTTGGGGGTAGGTGGAGATCGTACGTTATCCTGGGACACCGAGCCCAGCGGGCTCCCACCCAGGATGCGGTCTTCACCCCGGGCGCAGGACCTAGCAGGCTACGCCCGGGCGCAGGACCTAGCAGGCTACGCCCAGAGACGTACCCCCACTCAGAGTCTCAACCCCCGGGATCCTGGTTCCTGACACGGCCGTGCCGCGTACTAGACGAGTCTCCAAGCAATCCTGGTTCCGGACACGGCCGTGCCTTGTACTAGAAGAGTCTCCGAGCAATCGCACCACACTCACTTATCAATAAACATATATTCATTCTAACCATGGTGTGATCTGTGTTAGTGAAATGGAGTTAGCTTGATAACTGAGGTTCAGGAACACAAGATCACACCATGTCCGCGTCTATCTCACCACCTACTCTAATCCACCATCCATTCACCTGCGCTCCTCCAATCCAATCACCGAGCCACACCGGCTTTCTATCAGCTCAATCACCTGTAGCCTATATACACTCACTGTCATACCACTTCTCTCCCGTTTGTCATGTCTTCACGACCCCCCCCTCCACACCCCTTAGTTCACATCTCGTTACAGGCAGCACGAGCGGAGTTTGCATGTTCTCCCCGTGCTGCGCGGGTTTTCCCCGGGCACTCCGGTTTCCTCCCGCCGACTGTTAAAGATAAGTTTTGCACATGCCTAATCTTGCCTCTCTGTCCTCTGAACACAGGAACCAGGGGGGGTAGGTGGAGATCGTACGTTATCCTGGGACACCGAGCCCAGCGGGCTCCCACCCAGGATGCGGTCTTCACCCCGGGCGCAGGACCTAGCAGGCTACGCCCGGGCGCAGGACCTAGCAGGCTACGCCCAGAGACGTACCCCCACTCAGAGTCTCAACCCCCGGGATCCTGGTTCCTGACACGGCCGTGCCGCGTACTAGACGAGTCTCCAAGCAATCCTGGTTCCGGACACGGCCGTGCCTTGTACTAGAAGAGTCTCCGAGCAATCGCACCACACTCACTTATCAATAAACATATATTCATTCTAACCATGGTGTGATCTGTGTTAGTGAATTATTATTTATATACTACTACTACTTTGATATTTTTCATTTTTGATTGAAAGGGAGATGTGATTTTTGGAAATGTCTGGCTGTATGGCTGGCTGTTGGCTGTATTTTTTTATGTTTTGATGATTTCAAAAATATCCACATTTTCCAGAAATGAACACTGTGTGTGTACAGGGTGGGCATTGTTATGGAGCATTGTTATGATCTATGGAATACTACAATAAACAATAAACACTTTTTTTAAACTACTGCCATGTGTTTGATGTTATGTGTTTACAATATAGCAGGAGCAACATTCATAAAGCTTACTGTTATAATAACGGGCAAATAATTAGCAACCCAATTATGCTATACTTTCTCAGATACTGAAACTTTAAATGGCCACATTAAACAAAAAAAGCATATTTTAGTTTTTATGCCCAAATATGCTTAATTATTCTGTATGATTTTGATTGTCAGCTAATAGCCTATAATAGGCAGAATACAGTTGCAGACAGATTTGCACCTGTACTCTTATTCCTTATGAATGCCAAACTTCAGGAAAAGCAGTTGTTTTTCATGAAAACAAATCAAAACACTAAAGTTCAAATGTGAATGGGCAATGCCAACTTAAGTTACAATAATCAAATGACATAGTACATATAACGCTAGTTTCCAAGATGGGCAGAGCAGTTGCCATTACAGTTGCCTTGTGCTCCTCCAGAGTATTTTTTATTAAGATACACTAATTTCATTTCAATCTGCTGAGTTTGGTTGAAAACAGAACAAATAAAACATCAAAAATAGGGTACACAGCAACTCCTGTGTTATCTGGGACAACGACAAACTAGAAAAAGTAGGAATATAATCTGAACAGTAGCGGCTGGTGCATTTTTGTCCAGGGAGGGCTATACCAAATATAGGCCTGGACAATGGGGTTGAAATCAATATGATAATCATAAGGATTATTCTCAATATCAATATCATATGTTTCACGTATGCAAAATCAGTGTTCATCTCATTGAACTGAATGGTGATGTCAAACAAACCTTACATATTAAAATAATATTCCTGTAAATAGAAAAAGGAGCTTCTTGATGCTTATAGAAGGATTTAATGAAGAAGTAATGCACAGTTATACTTATTCAGTTAATAGAAAGTACATCTTCAAAAGAGAACAAGGGCACAAGGGACGCAACGCGTTTCAACCTCTGGTCTTCGTCAGGCTGTAGGCTCCTTTTTTCTATTTACTGTTTATATTGGCCTGCTGAGCTATCTTGCCGCCACTTTTTTGACTTTTCCAAAATAATATTCCTGCCATAGCTCATTTGATCAGTTTTTAAGTAACATTTGCTTGTCATCATCAATTTAGACAGCAGCAATGTCACTATTAAAATAACTTCATATCATCACGATGATTCTACTGAAAGACAACAAACAATAATAGGCTATTGAGTTATCATCCACTCCAGCCCTAAATCAAGCAAGTAGTAACGGACGTTAGCCTACTAGTAGCCTACATTCTGAATCATATGGGCAACAGATTAGTAGGCATATCAATCACGGAGCAGGTTACAGAAATAAACACAGTAACCTGGTCAGCAGCCCTCTGATCTCTACATCAAACTTCCCTCATTATCTTTAGCATCCATATTTACTTGAAAAGCACATGGCATAAACACTTTGGAAGAAGGACTTCCCACAGCATGTGAATGAGTTACATTACATTACCTATGAGGAAAGCACGTTCGTGCATGCAAATAGAGAGTCCGTCAAGAATGCATTGCCGTCGCTCTACCTGGCCCCACCTCCACCTGGTCGCTAGATACCAGCGCCCCGAATCCCTTTGTTTTGAGAGCGAACAGCGCATGTGCAATTTACACAGATCCTGGCTTAGCACTGGTGGAAGTTGGAAGTCCCCGGACGGGGTCCGTGGCAGAAAGTAAGTAGTTGACCCAAAACAGACTAGTACACATGTAGATCATTATGAATCTACATATTTATTGCAGATTATATACTCACTATCTAATATTCACCTCGCTCATAAAATATATATATATATATACACGTTTTATTTCCCCCTCCTTCATGTGGGGTGGGGCGGCGCCCTGGCGCCCTCTAGTGGCCGGCCGCCACTGAATCTGAACATGCTGAAAGTTTGGTTATGACGGTTATGACAGCTGAATCGTGCCATTGATGCAGTGCCTAAAACCAGGGCCGCTGCTGGCCATTTGGGTGCCCTAAGCGTAATTGTTTTGTGGTGCCCCCCCCCCCCCCCCCCCCCGCAAAACTTTCCGAAGGGCGGCGGCGAAAAATTTGGGCTGTTTGAAGCCCAATTTGGGCCGTTTGAAGCCCAATTTGGACCGTTTGAAGCCAGATTTGGGCCGTTTGAAGCCAGATTTGGGCCGTTTGAAGCCCGATTTGGGTCGTTTGAAGCCAGATTTGGGCCAGTTGAAGCCAGATTTGGGCCGGTTGAAGACAGATTTGGGCCGTTTGAAGCCCAATTTGGGCCGAGTCCAATTTTACAATGAGATGCACCCAATTTAACCCTGAATAAAGTAATAAAAACACTAGTAAACCAGTAGGCGGCGCCTGGCCTGCTGTTCAGTGAGTGGCCTGACTGAGGGCACAAAAAAAAAAAAAAAAAAAAAAAAAAAATTGGTGCCCTTAGTCACATGATGCCCTACGCAGTCTGCGTACTCTGCGTAATGGGGTGCGGCGGGCCTGCCTAAAACCCATAATTTCAGTTAGGGAAATGTCCAATATAACTGATCACTCATGAATGTGGGAGTGTGTTTGAGTTGTGCATGGGTAGACTAGACACAGATCAGATGTGTGTGGTGTGGGTGTGAGAGGAAAGTGAGGGGGTTCCCATCTTCCGATGCCGTCACCTCTGTCCTTCAAAATCTAGCTCCGCCCCTGGACTCTGGGACCCGCACGTCGCCATTTTTGTCACTCATCCATCCAGAGGAGAGAGGAGGCCCATCCCCCATGTGCATCTTCTTCGCCGGAGGGTTTCAGTTCACCCACCACCACTGGCTGCACGGTGGCGGGACTCGAAGATGGCCTCACCAAGGACAATAACTATTGTGGCCCTCTCATTCGCCCTGGGTTTGTTTTTCGTGTTCATGGGAACCATTAAGCTCACTCCGAGACTAAGCAAAGATGCATATAGTGAAATGGTGAGTAAAACTGGCTGGGGGGAGGACAACACTGCTGGTCTGCATCCGAGGGAAAAGGCCATTGTTCTGTGTTGGGTGCAGATGCGAAAGGCTCTCAAGCTCGAATAATGTGCTGGGATGTTGACCTAAATTTGTCAAAGATACTGAAAATGAATGCATCGTATTTGTATATTTAGACATAATCACATCTAACGTTATCGACAAGCCTTTCCCAGCGGGATATCTCAAGCATCCCCTCTACCTGCCTGTATATAATACAGCTAGCATGAAGGATATATGCTAAAAGATAATGCACATAAACATTAAAACATGTCGATATTGACAGGAGGCCTGTAAGGAATTCATGAAACTATTAGAGATAACATAAGTCAACAGCCAATAAACACGAAGAATGAATATGCGTGCAATGTGTGCATGCTTCCATCTAAGCTATCCCCCCTATTGTGTTGCAGCATAACAATAACTTAGCATTGGCCTACTTGCAAGAAAGAATGGGCCCAACAACCATCAGTTTTGCAAATATCCATCTGTGAGTAGGGCTTTGTGTTGTAGTAGGCTACTCGCTAGTACGATTCGTGAGAGTAATTGAATATGCCAAAGAGCAATGGCGGCGCATTCGAGCAAATTCTGCGATGCACCTGCTGGTGCTGATGTTGAACTGCTGTGTATACGGTAGGCTAGTAGCTGCCATGCCTGTAGACCTCGCATTAAATCCAACTGAATATGCACTAAGAATTTCTTAGTGTTGTTAATTTGATAAGATTGTGGGGTTGCAACTGCAGGCCTGCAATTAAAGCCATATGCACACATTGGAGGATGTGAACCTCACAGTCACGTTATAGAAGTTTGTACTGCCTGAAAGAGTTTTTGAGCCTTTTAGGATTAACTGAAATGTAGTCTGTGTTGTTGTTTTCTTCTTCTTCAGAAAAGAGCATACAAGAGCTATGCCAAGGCGTTGCCAGGCCTGAAAAAGATGGGCATCAGCTCGGTCCTGCTCCGTAAGATCATCGGCTCCCTGGAGGTAGGCTGTGGCGTGGTTCTCACCCTGGTGCCCGGCAGGCCGAAGGATGTGGCTAACTTTCTGCTGCTGCTGGTCATGCTGGCCGTCCTCTTCTTCCACCAGCTAGTAGGAGACCCCCTGAAACGATACGCCCACGCTCTAGTCTTCGGTATTCTGCTCACCTGCCGACTGCTCATCGCCCGCCAGAGCGAGGACCGACCAGAGAGGGAGGAGACCAGGGAGGAACAGCACATCAACGACCAGGAGAAGAACAAGGTCAAGCAGTCCTAAGTTCCGGTTCCCCTTTGGTCCGGGCCGCAGCGAAGGGAGCCTTGCGGCTCTTCTATGGATTGTAGTAATTCAAATTTTGAAGGAACCAGTCACTACCGATAATGATGCCCTTCACACACACACACATCCCCTGTCTGTCCCATCCTGTTGGCTGACTAGTTACTCTCACCTACTCCTCTGCACTGTTATTGTGAAACTGAAATCTCTTGTTCCATACATCGGATACAAAACTGGACAATCATACCTGTGAAAACTAGTCCATCCATTTTCCCTTTTTTGTTGTCCTTATTTATTCCACCACTACAATGTGTTAAATATGTATGGGTTTTTGTTTTTACTTTCATATGAATTTCCTTTAGGCTACAAGTTGATTTGAGAATGCTGTTGTTTTTCATGAATGAATATTTATAGCCTGTTTTTGTATTTTTTTAATATATATTGTAGGTAGGGGAAACTGATAATTTATTAATTGTATGAATTTGACAATAGTTCAAGCATGTATTATTTGCCCTAAAGTATACATTATAAACATAAATAACATACATTATAAATTAGTACTGTTGGGGACGATTTATTGACTGATTATACATCATCTCACATTTATTGAATATAATTTTATTTTTTATTTTTGCAGAAGGCCTATTTTAGGGAGAAAAAAAACTAAATCCTAGACTAGTTGTTCTTTCCCCCGAATATACGCATGAAATCCCTTTTCCCAAAGAAAGATAAGCTGAAAATCCTCCTCATCGCACCTTCAAGTATCACCTTGAAGTTGTTTCGTTGGAAAGGACAGCAGGTGCTGCATCGAGGTGTCTGATACTAGGTTACATGTTTCCAGAGCAAAACCCAAATGAAAAGTCTCTTAAAGAAACTGGAGTTTGACTTTTTCTGTTCACAGTTAATACAGTCTTAATGTTCATTCACTGTCACTTAAGTATGTATGTTGCTTATCTGTTTGATTTGTTTTTCAAAATATTTCTGTAAAAGTAAATGATATAATTAAAGAATTGGAGGAGACATGGACTAAATGTTGTTTATTTTTTTTCCATTCAAATATACGGCATACTTCAGAATCAGAACCACTTGATTGATCCCCAAGGCGAAATTGAGTAATGCTACAGTTGCTCACACTCAGGTAGACAAAAGTATAGTAATAGACAAACAATAAAATAGAAGTTAGGTATATTCAATAACGTGCCAAATATATGTGCCTTCCCCTACAATGCTTATCATCAATCCTAAGTACCATTGAGTAATAATTAGTGAGAATATGTGAGGTACATAATGTGTTATATACATCGTGAGTAATGATAAAGAGTATTAGTGCATTATGTTCCAGTTAGTAAAATGAACATCTATAACAGTTATGGATTGTTTGATTATTGCACAAATTTCAGTATTTAGCAGTTATTGCACATTGGGTTTTATTACACGATCAGATATGATGCTCTGAGGGAGGAATGCACGCCAATACACTGCTGCAGACTAAAATGCAGTGCTTGCACTGTGCATTAACAGTGGTTAGATATCTTATTTATAGGCCTATTATAAAAAAAAATATATAGGCACACATTTTACCACAGTTTTGGATTGCATTTTGTGAAATGAACTTGGATTTAGAGGCAGGCCTGTAAAGCAAGAGCCTACCAGGTAGACAGTAATAATGTGTGATATATGGCAATAGTTCGACTGATGATGATCACCGAGTGGAGATAATAGTTGACCCACCTTTGCAATCTCTGGTTGCAGCGGCAAAGGAGTAGTCTGGGCACCTTTCACCCCGCTTTTTATCATGGGGGCGTAAACCAAGGAACTGGAAGGAACACCGGAAATAAGTGCGCAAAAAAACGTCTTTGTTGCCGTTAGCGTGACGCGGCGAGGTTAGCTAACTAGAGCCTGAAAAGAACAACGACACAAGTTGTATGTAGCGTTAGCACATTTCTAGTAACTGCTGAGGAAGGTTTATGGAGAGCCAAAGACAATGGAGTACTCGCCATGTGAAATCTTATGATCAATGTCCATGTCTTTCCCAACACAGGCAGCAGAGATGCTTCAACTGTTGTACTCGATCCTCCATTATCGATAACAGCAGACAGACAACTAGCGTTAACTATTCCATCAACTGGCCATTTTTTATTTGAAAAGTAAAGCTTCTGTATTGGCTTAAAATATGTGAGATTGTGAATCCGCGATGTTTCTACAATAACTTCTTCAAAAACTTCGTTCGGTACGTCCATCTTTTGTTTTGTTGTTTGTCGTTTTATTTTCTGATTCGTTATGTCTAATTGTCAAGTTAACGAGCTATTTCCGCTGTTACTTCCTGTGTAGGGCGGGCTCTAGGCCGGAACCAGGCAGGGTGACAAAATCACTTGTGAACGGAGGCCAGGCTCTTTCTCGCCGAGAAGAGCCTGGTGACGCGGGGGGGGAAAAAATTGTACGCGGAATGGGATGGACGGGGATGACTGCAACAACCAGGAAGCAACATGCGAGCTTAGAAAATGAGATTAGGAAGGCACAAGTTAATAAAGAGAGTGTAGTAGCTGTATTTTTTGATGTTGAGAAGGCGTATGATATTGTAACGTGTTCAGGTAATCCAAGTATTACCTGTAATGTGATGTGCAACCTAAGTGTCTGGATCGCAGCTAGGAACTGATGTGTGTGGGTGTGTTCCTAGGGGGAAGGGGATATATGTGACCAGCGGCCGGGGCGGAAGCCAGTCAGTGCCATGCGGGCGAGGAGACCGGTTGTTATGGGTAGAGCTAGCGGTGTGAAGCTAGCTGCTAGGAGCTAACGAAGCCTGTGAATAAAGACCCTGTACCAACTACAACTCTCCGTTCTTTGGCGTATCAGCGATACGCTACATTGGCGTCAGAAGTTTAAAACGGTGAATTACCTCCAGAATCGGCAAGATGGTTAACAAGTTCCTGAAGAGAGAGAAGCAAAGACTCAAACGGGAGGCGGGAAGAGAAAGAGCCGGGGCGGACTACCAAGCACCCGAGGAGAAAGAAGACGGGGTAGACGCGGCCGCTACCACAGAGATCCAGGCGGGGATAGCAGCAGCAAGCCTGGGGTTTGTGATAAATGGTAAATGGTAAATGGCCTGCATTTATATAGCGCTTTTATCCAAAGCGCTTTACAATCAGTAGATATTCTACATTCACCCATTCATACACCAATGGCAGCAGGCTGCCACGCAGGGTGCCTACACACCATCGGGAGCAAGGAGGGTTAAGTGTCTTGCCCAAGGACACAACAACAGCAGCTGGGAGGGAGCGGGGATCGAACCGCCAACCCTTGCGTCATTGGCCAACCCGCTCTACCTCCTGAGCTAAAGCCGCCCCTAATGTGATGATAAAATCCGAACTAAACGGCGATATCCCCGTAGCCACGGAAGCTACCCCGCGGCTCAAAGAGGCTAGCAGGCGGGCTAACGAGGCGGCGGAGAGAGCAGAAGAGCCGAGGCCGGTGAGAGTGAAGATCGAGCGGGTTGACAACACCGCTGTAGCCATGGAGGCTGTGCCACGGCCCGGTGAAGCCTCGGTGTATCCGGAGAATAAGGGGGAATACAGACGGATGAAGGAGGAATACAGACTGATGAGGGAGAACCTCGGGCGGGAGGAGAGCGGAGCCGAGCCGGGCCCCGCTGGCAGACAGGCGGGGAGTGACGAGGCTGAAGCACGGCACGCGACGGCGGGGGATGGCGCCCGCAGAACCAGGAAGGACGTGCTCGTCCCGAAATACAACGGTAAAGGCGAGTGGGAGGCATACTGCAAGCAGTTTGAGGAGGCTGCAGAATGGAATGGCTGGACGAGAAGGGAGAGAGCCAGCCATCTCGTGATGTCCCTCGAGGGCGAGGCTACGGCGTGCGTGTCGGCAATAGCGGATACAAAGGACTTGGATGTGGTGATGGGGGCCCTGCGGAGACGCTTCGGACGATGTGAAGAGCAGGCCATCGTAGCCGCGGAACTGTGTAACAGACGCAGACGGCAGGGTGAGTCGCTGCGTGCACTGGCAACAGACATTGAGACTCTCAGCCGGCGCGCATACAGCCAGCTACCGACGGAGGCGCTGGATGGGTTAGCCCTAAGCTACTTTGTCCAGGCCATCGAGCCACGGGGTCTAAGCCAGAAGGTAACGCTGGGACATCCAAAAACACTGGGAGCAGCGCTGGAGTTGGCGCTGGAGATAGAGACAGTAGAAGGCTGGGATAAGAGCAGCGGCATAATGGAGGCCGCCCCAGTGGTGAGAATGGCAGCGGAGAGCCAGCTACAAGAAGAGCCAGCGTGGAAGACGGCCTTGGCAGAGCAAGGCAACATGGTGAAAGAGCAAGGCAACATGGTGAAAGAGCTATCTGAGTCGGTGCGCCAGTTAACAGAACAACTGCTCCGAAGCGCGACCCTGCAGCCCACCCCACGAGACAATACCGGGGCCAGGGGGCCCGGGGCCATGCGCTGCTGGACCTGTGGACGCCCCGGGCATCGGGCCAGAGAGTGCCGCGGAGGAGCGTGGAACCAGGGAAACGGCGCGGGGCCCGTCTAAGAGGGGCGAGACGGGCCCCCTACGTCATATTCCCTATGGCCACGTCACCGTTGGAGGGGGCCCAGCGGTACAGACGGGGAGGGGGGGCGTCGCCTTCCCCCGAAGCAGACGACATCGCCGGCGCTGTCAACATGCAGAACGGGCCGCACACGATGAACGGCTGCCATGTTCAGGTCCGCCTGCAAGGGAAGCCCTGTGTCGCCCTGGTGGACACGGGGTGTACGGCAACGCTGGTGAACTACAACATGATGCCAGAGGGAGCGCTTCTGGAGCAGCCAGCGGACCAGCTGCTGAGGACAGTTGATGCCGATGAGGGGAAGGGGGTCCGTGATGATAACTGTGGGGGGACAGACAGTGAACTTTCCGGTATGGGTAGTAGAGATGGCGGGGCCCTGTATCTTGGGGGAGGACTACTTGACGCTAAACCAATGCACAGTAGACCTAGGGAAGAGCACACTGACGTTTGCAGGGGGGCCGGTAGTCCAGATGGGTCACCCTCCCACCGCTCCAGGGGAGCAACCAAACGTCAATAACATCACTGTATACCGCGTCACAGTTGAGCACGGGCCCCACGCGGAGCCGCAAAAGAGACTGTGTTGGACATGTGGAGAGCCGGGCCACGTGGCGAGGTGGTGCAGAAGCGGTCCCGGGAGACGGACCGGGTATGCGGGACAACGACATGGTCAGCAGGGAGCCTGCTGGGCATGCGGCGAGATTGGACACCTGGCTAGAGAGTGTCAAAAGGCTGTCGGGGACCGGAGGGCAGCGGGAGAAGAGAGACGTGCAGGCGGCGGACAGGTGAGACTCTGCTGGACTTGCCGTTCGCCTGGGCACTTAGCCAGAAACTGCACTGCGCCCCCCACGGTTGCTGTGCGGAAAGCCGAGGTGGAGAGCGAGGCCGGTTGTGTTCCCCCTGCTGTCCTGAACACGCCGTCCCCTGGGGAAGGGGGGCGGGAGGACGACCGAGTGCAGGAGGTGGAGGAAGACGAGGAGGACTGTCCAGATGTGGATCTGGAGGACGACAGAGCGACCATCAAGGATGTCGACGTGAGTGAGTGGAAACGCAGGCAGGCGGAGGACGCGGAGATCGGTCCGGTGCTTGCGTGGGTGGCGGCCGGACGCCGGCCCCCTGTGAAGGAGACTCACATGTTTTCCGGTGCCACGAAAGGACTGTGGAACATGTTTTCCGACCTGCGGCTAGATGAAGACGGGCTGTTGGAGAGAACAGAGCACGGGGTAAAAGGGAGGCAGGCGGTTGTACCCGGTTACCTGCGAGAGTTGGCGCTTAAGGGGGCACACAAGGGCCCTGGTTCCAGTCATTTTGGGCCCGAAGAGACACTCACCCGCATCCGTGGACATTTCTACTGGGGCAAACAAAAGGAGGATGTGCGAAGATACTGCGATGCGTGTGAGGACTGTGGGGCACAGAGGGGGGACCGTGCTGACTTACACTGCAGTGCATGTGTTGACTGTAATGTGCTTCAGATGGGACAGAAGCTTTAAAAGGGGGGATGGAAATAGTGGTTGAAGTGGGATAATGTGAGTAAGAAAAAAGGTTTAAATGAAGGTAATGGAAAAAGAATGATGTAAATGTTGGGGTTGTTGTCGAACTGAAATTATATTGTGTTGAATTTAAATGAATGTGTGAAAAAGAAGGAAATAATGAAAACTAGACATTATGGAGTGCCTAATGGGAAACTAGACATTATGGGGGTACCTAATGGAAAGCTAGACATTACGGAGTACCTAATGAAAAACTGGACATTATGACGGGGGTGCTGAAAAGAAAAGACTGGTTGTTGGGGAATTATAATTTGATGTGGTGATGGGAAAAATGTTGTGTTGGTGTGTTTTGGTACAGGGGGATATGTGTGGGTTGTGGGTGTTAACGTGGGCGTTAACCTTATTGTTGGGTGAGGAGTATGTAACGTGTTCAGGTAATCCAAGTATTACCTGTAATGTGATGTGCAACCTAAGTGTCTGGATCGCAGCTAGGAACTGATGTGTGTGGGTGTGTTCCTAGGGGGAAGGGGATATATGTGACCAGCGGCCGGGGCGGAAGCCAGTCAGTGCCATGCGGGCGAGGAGACCGGTTGTTATGGGTAGAGCTAGCGGTGTGAAGCTAGCTAACCTCGCGTCACCAGGCTCTTCTCGGCGAGAAAGAGCCTGGCTCCCGCCCACAATTGATTTTGTCACCCTACTGGTTCCCGCCTAGAGCCCGCCCTAGACCGGATGGCAGCGTTTCTAGCTCGTCAACTTTCACGTTAACTTGACAATTTGACCCAAGTATCAGAATCCTCTTTCACCGTTTTGACCGGTGTGTCAGGCGGTGGTGGCGGAGATGCCATATTGCATAAACGTTTTGTTTTATGTAACGCTAGCTTTGTTTTGATCAGACTCTAGTTTAGGTAACATCACCGCGTCAAGCTAACGGCAACAAAGACGTTGTTAGGCGCATTGCCATCCGGTGTTAATTCTGGGTCCGGGGTTTACGCCCCCATGACAAAAAGCGGGGTGGAAGGTGCCCAGACTAGAAGCTAGCTGCTAGGAGCTAACGAAGCCTGTGAATAAAGACCCTGTACCAACTACAACTCTCCGTTCTTTGGCGTATCAGCGATACGCTACAATATGATGTGGAAATCAGGGTTAATGATCAAGTTATGTAAAATGGGAATAAGAGGGAGAATGTATAATTGGGTTAAAAACTTTTTAACGGGTAGATCGATATCGGTAAGGGTAGGGAAAGAGTTTAGTGCAAAGTATATAGTGGAGAATGGGACGCCTCAAGGAAGCGTAATTAGTCCAGTCTTGTTTTCAATCATGATAAATGATGTATTTAATAGTGTAGATAAATCTATTGGTGTTGCATTATTTGCAGATGATGGGATTATGTGGAAAAGGGGAAGAAATATAGATTTTATAGTTAGGAAACTGCAAGAAGCAATAGGGAAAGTAGAGAAATGGGCACAGGAATGGGGTTTTAGATTTTCAGTGGCAAAGACTAAAGTAACCTTTTTCACAAGAAGGAAAATCCTAAATCACATTGATCTTAAAATATATGGTGAGAAGTTAGAAAGAGTAGAGTGTTTTAAATATTTAGGTATTTGGTTTGACAAGAATCTTACTTGGGCAACTCATATAGGTAAAATTGTGGATAAATGTAAAAGAGTGTTGAATATACGTATGCAAAAGATGCAACTAATAAGGCAGAAGTAAATATGGTAGTAAGTTATAGTAAGGCAGAAGTTAAAAGTATAGTCAAAGGAGAAATGAAAAAGAAATGGCAGGATGAGTGGAATAAAGAAACTAAAGGTAGGCATTATTACAATATCCAAAAGACAGTAGGAAGAATGAGAAGCATGAGCAGAAATAAAAAAGATGAAGATATCATATCAAGGATGAGATTTGGGCACACTGGGCTTAACAGTACACTTAAGATTATGGGAAAGCATGAGACTGGTAGGTGTGAATATTGCGATAGGCAGGAAACCGTAGCACATGTAATGATTGATTGTCCATACTACCAACAGGAAAGACAGATCCTCAACAACAGATTGGAGAGCAATAGTATCAAGCTGGATTTAAAAGCAATATTGCAGTTGAATTCAGGGAATGTGGGATATAGGGATATATTTTCATTTCTAGAAGAAACTGGACTAAGTAGAAGAATATAGTCAGGATAGTGTAGTGTTTTAGAAAACCATTCTGATCCACACTCCATTTCAGAAGGTGGCGGTAATGCACCATAAGTTGTTTGCCAACCGCCATAAAACACTAGAAGAAGAAGAAGAAGAAGAAGAAGGAGTATACTGCGCAAGCGCACGGCAAACGGTCGGGCGGAGGTTTTGAATGGCTGAAGACGAGATACAACTAGTTTGTTTTTAGCAATGTGTAGCAATGGCAACGACGCAAACGCTAAACCTAAACCTGTCGACGTCGGTGGATGACTCGTCGTCTGAAAGCGGCCAATCTGTCTCAAGTCGGAGCTGTAACAAAAGTTTCAGGGTCGCAGAGAGAGAAAGAAGAAAACGCGAGAGGGAAGACCCGTTTGTTCTTGCGCTGAAGTACTTTTCAGAGGGTAGGCACGGCTCACAACACACCCAACAACAGCAACGCCAATGTTAGCTAGATGGCTATGGCGTAACCAATATATTATCCAGTATTTACAACAAGGAAAACAGACAGAAACTAGGCATGCATGGCCAGGAATTTTTTAAATTTTTTAATATGTGGCATAGCCTCCTGCGTTACCGATCATCAAGGTGCACGCCTAGTGAACTTAGCAACTGCTAACGTTAGCTAACTAGCTGGCGATTATAGAATGCTTAACGCTAGTTTGAGCTGTGTGTTGTAAAGCGCATGTATGGCATCATGTGAATAGACCAAATCACCGTGACGTCACCATGTAAACAAATTTACTTCCGGGTACCACTTGGGGAAGGCGGCAGGTTTAAATGTGCGTGTTGTCATATAAATGCTGTCAAACCCTCTCGTTGTTTTCGGCCGACTACTTTCAATTTAAATGGTTAAACGGTTGGTAAACATGCTTGTCCGACGTATCTATCCTTTCTTCTGTGTTTGTTTTATGTAGTGTTAGCATGCTAATAACGTTTGTTTGTCTGTCAAACTCGCTGTTTTTTTGCAGACTCGTTAACGTTACAGACAGAGCTATTGACGCCACGTTAATTTAATTTAGCTTCAAGTCTACTCTGGTCTGGTCCAACAGGTAAATTAGCTAGTCTGGTCTCCACTAACGTTAGTGAAAGTGTTGTTATGAATGATATTAAACAACAACACAACAGGGACGAAACATTTTTGTCTTCTTTGTCTGTTTTTGTCTTCAACACGTCAGTTTGTGCCGTCCACTGCCATTATAATGTGTGGACCCAGGGGTACCCGGAAGTAAATGTAAACATCCCCGCTGATTTGGTCTATACTACTATGCATAACGTTAGCTCGTTCTGACAATCTCTCTCTATCTCTCTCTCCCTTCCCCCCATCCTCCAGTTAAAGCAGGCACTCCACGTATGGGGAATGATGAGTTGGAGAGGAACCTGGTGCTGGTGGAGAGAGCGGCATACAGTAGAGGACTTACCCCAGAAGCCATCTCTATTATGTTGGAGTTTGCCATAAGCCTTCGTATGGGTAAGTTTGTTAATGTCGCTTGATAAGAGATTATGGATGATGCGTGTTTGGCTTAGTATATGGATATATTTATTCCATAGTATGTCTACTCTCTGAAGCATATTGAAAATTGGTTATTTTTTAGTGTGATAGTAGTGGGGGGGGGGGGGGGGTGAAGGTTATCTGAATTGACCAGAACTAAACAGTTAGTGACGGACAAGCCCGTCTTTTATTGTCACACAGTCACACACCAATGCGGCCACAAACACACTCATGCTGACGGTGGCCGGTGAAATTTGTCCTCTGCATTTGACCCATCCTGGCTTGTCCTTTCCTCCGGGGGGCAGGCCAGGAGCAGTGGTCGCTTTTTCTTTCCAGCGCCCGGGGACCAACTTAGGATGTTGTCGTTTTAGTGGGGGGTTATGTATGGAGGAACCCCCTGGGGAGCACGGGGAGAACATGCAAACTCCACACAGAAAGGCCCTTTCGACGAGATAACCCACCTGGGGAGTGGGCAGTGAAGATATGGGGGGGACACAACTCCAGCGCCCACAGCGTCACCAGGCGAGAATCGAACTCAGGACCTTCTAGCTGTGAGGCGATAGCGCTACCGACTGTGCCACCGTGCCCCCATTTTTTTTTTAAATATAATTAAGCAATAAGCCCCAAGGGGTCATGGTTTACAGTGATTTTACGATTGCTGAGTGGGGTCTAACCCCTCTGTGAATATATCTATAGTTTCATTGACCAATTACAAACATTTTGGAGGTAAACATTGCTTATGCAGTAGATGTGATATGTAATTATCAGTTTGATGTGAACATAGTTTTCATAAGTTTCGAACACAAATTGTCTGCCTTGAAACACCTGTGTTAAGTAGGTGGTGTCTAGTCTAGGGCTGGGCAATTAACCAAAAATGTATACCAACATGTAGAACCTCTAACTGACTTAATCTTGCTGGTGTCAATTCATTTAGTAATTAAATTAAATGAAGAATGTTAATTTGGTTAATACTTTCCCCAATGCATGTGATAATGAAAAACATAGTACAGAACTTGTCAGAGAACTATGAGGGCAGTGTTAAAAAGAAATATACAAAATAAATAATTGTTCATTAATCGTAAACGAGAAAAGTTTGAAATAATCGTGATATTGATTTGAAGTCATATCGCCCAGCCCAGGTGGTGTCTCTTAATAATCTACATGTGTTTTTCTTTTTGCGGTCTCTGCTCTGTGTAGGACGTGGTCCGTGTGTCCGAGTGCTGAAGTGTCTGATCCCTGCCACCGTGGTGCCACAGGAGGCCGTTGTTGGAGCGGTAGCTTGGCTGTGTGTCGGCAAAATAGCGATCTCTACACAAGTAAAGACCAAATAATTGATTGACTTACAACTGTCTTACAATGTCATTTGTGTTGGGCTTGCCTATAATACCTCCTCAGATCAGTGTGTGTGTGTGTGTGTGTGTGTGGTGGTGGGGGGGCACTTTTGCCCCCGCTGTCTGAAAAATGGGGGCATTTACAACATTTTGGGGGCACTTAAAAAATATATAATTACCGGTAGTGCATAAAGTTGCTAAAGCATAGTGTGAACAACAGCGCTGTTTGTGTGAGTGTGTCCTTCCTCTGGCAACCACCAGCTTGTGCTGAGTGTGGTTTAGGGATGGAAATTGAATGAAAATGTAATGATCAAAATCTTAATTACTGGGGGACATTTTTGCCCCTCGATCATGGTTTTTAGGGGCATTCTGAGATTTCTTGGGGCATTTTTGCCCTTGGCCCTGGCTAAATTCATACACTGGCAGATGCAACAGAAAAGAGCACCCCACCCTCTCCTAATTAAGACCCCATAGATTCACCCTATTTTGCTAAATTAAATTACAGTCCACATGAAGTGACAAAACTTTAAAGCAAAATATTTTGCCTTTTTTTATATCAAGTGATCACAGACGTGCTGGTTTGGCAAACATGACCATGCTGTATGCCAACTGCTGATCATGTGACGCTATATGATTCTGGGTATTTAATACGGACTGTAAATAAAATGGACCTAACCACTCCCGTTTTGGGATGATCAATGTTTGAAACCTAGTGTGGCCTGTCACTATCTTGGGGCCCTTGCGCAGCTCGCACGAGACGAGGGGTTTCCCAGAGCCACAGCTCGGCCTGCTATTGGTCCGTGATCGGCAAGCTGCATGCTCCCTGGACAGGCAACCTGTCAATCACAAAGAGAGAAGGTCCACACACCGAGGGTCCATCAGTGATTCTGTATTTGCAACGTTTCGATCTCAAGGATCTTTGTCAAGCAAAAAGTCTTTCTTTCTTTTTCATGTATGTGTGAATGCCACTGTGTGGCTCTTTGCTGGTTCCTCCCTGGTGCTGGGAGCAGCAGGTGGCATTGATCTAGGCTGATTAATGCTTGCCTGTATGTAAGTCATCCATCTCACTGAGTACGTTTACATGCACACAATATTCCGGCTTTTGCACATATTCGGAAAATGACAATATTCTGACTAAATGAATAATCCACTAATATTCCCGTTTACACGTAAAGGGTGGGGGGGTGCAGGTAGAATCAGCAGAGTTTTTCTGTTGAGAATAAACAGAGCAGCTTACCAGCATCACTTGGTCCATTTCAGGAGCTTGCTGTTTGGTGTTGCGATATTTGCACATTCAAGTCTTTCATAAAAAGTAGGCTAGTAGCCTACGTTATTACCTTGCAGGCTCACGAAACATTTTGGACTTCCGTGGGCACCACTCTCTCTTTAAATATCTCTCTTTAAATCGATGTTTCTCATCTGCTCCCGATCAGAAATGTCGGCTTTTCTTTTCGCATGCCAGAGATGGTGGGGATTATATGATTATATCAACTCTTCTAGTGCTTTCTAGCACACATCAGTTGCCCGCAAACAGGCAACATGCGTCGCAAACTGCAGTAAAAACCCTGATTGAGACGCATATTCCGAATACGCTGTATACATGATCAAAGAATCATCCTAAAACCCGAATAATACTGGAATAACCCACATCATGTCTTACTCAGAAAATGCTAAATTCGGAAAAAGGCCAAATTCGGAAAATGCAACTGGAATATGCTGTTTACATGACCCTTATCAAATTCAGAATATTGTCATTTTCCGAATAATAGTGTATTGTATGCATGTAAACGTAGTCACTGTCTCATCCATTGCTTGACAATGATCCTCGAGATCGAAACGTTGCAAATAAAGAAGCACTGATGGAGCCTCAGTGTGCGGACCTTCTCTCTCTGTTATAGTTATGTTTTGTCCAGCACCTGTAACTTCTTTCTTGGATGTGTGCGCATATTTGTTTTTTCACTGTGACCTGTCAATCACACCCAAAAACATAGTCTTTTATATCATCTATTTTACTCTAAACGGGTGAGTTATATAAAAATACACCTGTCAAAAATGGAGAGAATGCACACCATGAAATCTCAACGAGGTGCCGGTGACGGACAAGAATCTATAAAAAGAATAGAAACCGCACACTCTGGCTCCGATGCAATGAATTTAATAAAAAGACAACGTTTCGGCCTGGTGGCCTTTGTCAAGTCATGTACAAACAAGGTGAAGAGCACAGTCTTGTAACAGAGACACACCTAGTCCACAGGTGCAGCCAATCAATTAGAATCAGGTGCAGCCAATCAATTAGAATCAGTCAGTCACTGCAAGTGAATGAGAACTTACAAGTGATCCAAGTGTGAAAAGCACAATTTTCCAATGACAAAAAAGTTACAATATAGAACCTTTACAGCCAAACAAACAATGAATGGTAAAAACCATCCAGGGTGAGAATTCACATTGGTTCATTTAGGTGTTCCAGTCCTGGGTCCCTGGTTGGTGCGTTGGTTGCACCTCCTTCCTGCCTTTTGGATGCGGGGTGGCAGCTGTGAAAGAGGTCCATTGTAACCTTGTAACACCATCTCCTTTGTGAGAGGCCGAAACGTTGTCTTTTTATTAAATTCATTGCATCGGAGCCAGAGTGTGCGGTTTCTATTCTTTTTATATAAAAATACATCCCCTGTACAGTAGTCATGAAAAGTGAAATTAGCTACAGTATATAGACCAAACCCGTGTTTTGAACCAAGCACTGTAAACATGCTTATTCCTGTTACAAAGTCGGGCATTTTAACATGGAGTGTGAGTTTAATTTATCTGTTCGCGTTACCAGTGGCCATTTTGTGAAATGACTGTTTGTGGAGCTGACAGTCACCCGACCAATTTTTAAGCTGCAGGCTGTGAATTAAGACCACTAAATTAAGATGTCTGTTTACTTTGTATTCATGCATTATTCAGTCTGGAGAAATAACTGGAAATCAACAAAACCACACCTATTGTGTATAAGAGGTTCTATGTCGTGATGAGTGAGTGTTTGTTTACCTGCCTGTCGTGCCTGAGAGTCTGTATGTGTCATGTCTGGTTAGGTTTTAACCTAATAATTCATGAATCGGAGTGTGTCCAATGCATGTATCCATATGTTCCCAGGTTCTTTTCATAAAATGGGTGTTGACCATTTTTAACATGATTGACGCTAAGGACAAGCTTCGAGCCATCTACGGCTTCCTCTTCAACTTTGTGACAGAGGAAAATCTGGTATGTGTCGTGAGGATCTTGGTATTTTTGTAATAAGCTGCTTACCACAAATGTGACGGCATCAAATCAAATTTGTATACTATTTATTTACAACTGTTTGAGCAAGGCAATCCGAAGTTTACTAATCTTAATTCAACATTTGATTTAAAGGGCATATTTATATTTGTATCTGTCAGAGCTTAGAATAAATACTGCATGAATAAATTGGCAAATGCTACTTGGTTTATGTATGCTGTGCCCCAGGCGCAGAAACAGTCTCAGGGAGCTAGAGGGAGCTAAATGTCTGCCTGACTAGAAAGACGGACCATTAGTTGATCCGGTTCAGGTCAAGCATAAAGTTTATAGACGACAACAGGGTTTGTTTTGGTGGAGTTAATCATCTCAATTCTCCATCTTAATTGTGGTTTGTGACTGCACCAGTCCCTCATTTTGATGTTTGTGAATTAATGATCAAATTGTGTTGCAATTTTTTCAGTGTCCTTTCATCTGTCATCTGTTGTGCCTTTTGACCCGAAAGGAAAATGGTAAGCCAAACATGATCACACCCGGGGTAATATTACATGTTTTTTGTTTTTTTTATATATACATCTGCCATTGATTCGTTTTCCCGGGTTCCTCCATTATCCCATGTTTATGTTTGTGTTGTCTTCATCCCTTCACTAAGCATAATCCACTGCTTCACTCTCTCTTCCCGCCCATCATAGTGCAACTCTACAGATTCAGGAAGCTGATGGATCTACAGTCTAAACAGGTAACCGTCCTCTGTTTGCCCTTTGCAGATTTTATGTGATCAAATGTCATAGATTCAACCTCCCGTTTCCACATCTCAGTTCTTCCATCTGTCAGAAAACGAGTACATGACCTCCTCATTCATTCAATCCATTGACTCAATCAATGATACATTTGAGGAGGGATATACTGTTCCCATAAACTGTTTATCTGTTTATCTGTACTGTTCCCATAAACACTTTATCCTCCCATATATAATTTGCATATAATTAGAAACCTCAATCAAATGCCTAGCTCAAAGACGTGTCCGAAACAGTCTGTTCATATGATCTCCTTTCTCCTCAGGGCAACAAGCCGTATCTCTTGCACTTACTGTTGCTGTACAAAGTGTTTTGCCCCGAGTTGGTGACGCTCTCCATCCCGTCACGAATCAGGGTTTGTACATGGACTGTGCGCTGCACGCCCACTTTGCTTTCATTATAACATGATGATCATCAAAAGCACCGTAGTGATCGTGTTCGTGCTCTTGTCTTTCAGGCTGGTTTCAGGAGTCACAACGGCCCCTGGAAATCAGCATTGAATGCGGTGCAGAAAAGGAACAACTCCCAGGTTGTCCCCGACATCAGTCTGACCTTTGGGATGAAAGATAAGACCAAAACTAGGAAAAGGGTATGGACATGCGTTGATTTTGTCTGATTCGGTTGTTTGAAGTTTGAAAATTGATGTTTTTCCTTTCATGTTTGCATCAGGATTAATTCCAGGAAATGAAATAGCCTAGGCTTGCCTGCATACTCATTTGCCTGTTTTTCTATACTGTCCCAGAAACATCTGGAACTGCCACCATTGCGTGCTGCGGTCCACACCGAGGCTCAGACCGACGCCATCTCCAGCAGAAAGGTGGTTCCTCTGGTGCAGATTGACTCTTTCTCTCAACTGCTGGAAAATCTCCACCTTATCGAGGTCAGTTATCCCAGGACAACTCTTTGAATTCTACTTCTGAATCTGCTTCAGTCTCTCTCTCTCTCTCTCTCTCTCTCTCAGCCTCTACCTCTCTGTACCTCAGGCTCTGCCACCACTGTTGGTAGTGCTATAGCCCCAAAACACCTGGATTAGGAACAGATGGAAGATGATCATTTAAGCAGCAGAATAAAGTTCATGTCAATTTCCAAATTCTGCACGCCACTAGAATGAATGATCCCACTAACTTGTGATATTTCATCATGGCCACTGGGTGGCACTGTGTCACTTGTATATTTTTGCCTGGATCAAGTATCAGGCCACAGGTACTGGTCATTTCTTTATTACATTCATGCTTAAAGCAGTTTCCTGACCACTCTGCTTGTCATTTACTTACTGAACGTGCCGTTGCTCTGTTTACAGCCTTCATCATTGGTTTGTTTATCCTCTATGAACAATGAAAAGAGATGTATCTGAGTAATCCATTGAAAAAGTCACAAAGCGAACGGCCATTTAAAAAGCCCTCCCCATAAATGTTTGTTTGCTCTGCAGATCCAATGACCCCGATAAACCAACACGCATCATTTAAAATGGCTTAAGGGCTTTTATGCTTCATGCTACATAAATGTATCTTTCACTGCTTACAAAGCCAACATGGGTATTAATAAGGTGCTCAGATGGCGAATAGCATCAACAGTTTTTATAGCCGAGGAGCCGTAGTTTACCATGTGCCTGGAAGGACAGATGAGTACAGTCAATCATCTAGATGAAAACTATTCAGGGGGATCATTGATTCTCTCCTCCCTCGCCTGCACTCGCCTTGTTAAAACCACAATGTTGCTTTCTCAGAATAACGATGCATTTGCCCCGTAATTATTGGAAGAGCGAGCCGTGTCCGTCGACAATCTGTCTTCCCCGTGGTTCTAATTCAGTTTTTATACTTGACAAAGTCCCCATATTGGGAAGCAGCTGTTCAAACACACCAGGAGACTGGAAAATGTCTTGAGTGTTGGGAGAAATGTCCCAATGCTGGCATTATGAGGATTACTGGATAGCGAAGAATTAGCCCAGTAGCGGATTGATGGCCCACTCAGTGAAAACAAGGATTCGTCTTCAGTAGGTGAACTAATCTCCTGATTTGAGCCGATTTAGCACAGAGATCAGCTTTGTGCCCTGGCCTTTAGGTGTGTGTCACACACACACACACACACACACACACACACACACACACACACACACACACACACACACACGTGTTTATACTGTATGTCTGTCTTTGATGTGATTTGACTAGAGAGACCATGTGGCTACAGGTAGGTGGGCTGGCCGGGGGGGCAGTGGATGGGGGATGGTTGTGGCCTTGTGGGGGTGCCTTATTCTTGTATTCTCTTATATTGTCAATAGGATATTATCAATAAAGGATCCCATTACCTGGATGACAAAAAATGATCCAACTTTAGATGGTTCCGTTAGTCCTTTGAAAATATTTTTCAATAGCTGGATTGAGGGAGAATACATTCAGAGTCAAAAATGTAATATTACCGTTATCAGTATATACTGACTAGCAGCTAGACCACGAACGAACAGGTATGGGAGGGGTAGAGCAAGGGGAGATTGTCCACTGGTTAATCGATCGCGGATGGCGGTGTTCTCTCGGACAGATTTAGATTAATAATAATGAAATAAAATAAAACTATAATGGGTCACCAAATATATCCTTTGCCGGCCATAATTATACCTGGGCAGCCTGCCTGTGTGTGGGAAACACTGAACGGTTTCTTTATTACATCTCTGTGCTACTCATAGTCAGTCATGCATATTTTATACTATTGTCCACTATTATTTATCTGACTTTTTCTTTGGATGTATGTTTTTTCCCTCCCTTCATTTACGCCAGCTGCCCGCTCAGATGGGCTCTCTGCTGGGCAACACTTTGACACTGCAGTACCTGGACTGTGTACAGGATGAGTCTTCCTTCCTACGCCTAAACTACTGGATTGGCCATGCTCTCCACGAAGGTAAGGGCGATAGCAACTACAAAACGACTTCCATCAGGAAGATGCATCGAAAGCAAAGCTCACCTCGAGTTGAACCCAAACAACGTTATCTAGTTTGCATATCAAGGGGATTCTTTCAGGGAAAGATTTTAAAAGAGAGGGAGGATCTGTCAAAAGACATAAAATCGGAAATCGTCTTGCTTTTTTCCTTTTGTTCCCTTGACCATTTCATCTGCTAAATCCCCCTTTTCTCTTTCTTTGAAGAGTTTTTATTCTGCAGCGACAGAGGAGGCTCCCAGAATTCAGAGGAGGCTCTACAGTTTTTGGACACGTTGCTGACCACAGAGCAGTTTCTCCAGGTGAGGCTCACCCTTCAGGCCCGACGCCGACCTCTCTCTCACACACACCGGTCTTCCCGTGCACTCAGCTGACACTCACTGCTTATTAATAAGTGATACAACAGACATGTTTTTTTTGTGTCCAATTTGCTCACCCAGGAGGGATTCTCCAGCACAGAGACCTTTCTCTACAGATTTCTCACCGTCTGGGATGGTTCCCTCTTCCGCCCGCAGATCCTCAGCCTGCTGACCAACATCGCCGCTCCCCCCAGTTCCCGTGAGTCCTCCACCACTTGTGTCTGTCAGTCAGTCTGTCTCCCTCATTCTCTCGGTGTCTCTGTCACACACAGACACACTCGATTTCCGGCCCAGCCGTGCAGTCTCCCCAAATTAAAATGCATCCACATGCCCATGTTAGCCAGGCCTCCCATATTCTGCCATGTGCTGGGAATTGCACGGTGGCGCACTGACTGATGTGGCCGATGCGACTGTAATCCTCTATCTCTCCCCAGGTATCCAACAGCTCCTGTTTGAGCCCCTCATGCAGCTGTTCTTCACATCCACGCTGTTTTTCAAGGTAGAGAATGGTAGCTTTCGACTAGTAGTACGACTAGCTTGCTGCTACTGTATTTGACTCAGACAGAGAAACTCTGACTGTTGCCTAATAAAGCAGAACCCTAGATGACATTTTGTATTTATAAAGCAGTAGCACTCATTATGGCTCTTACTCGAGGCGCCGAGCGCGTTCTCACTGTGATTAACCCTTTCCCCTCCTCTTTGTGTGTGGGCACTCTTTCCAGTGTGCTTTGATAGAGTGTCTGAACAGTATGCTGTTGCAGTGGCTGACCCGGCACTCTGTGTACTCTCACGAGGATGGCTTGGAGATCAGCGTTAACAGCCACGCCCCCATGTAAGTCTCACACATACGTCCTGTTCCTGGGGACCCGGGCATAAACGAGCAGTAGACCTCAAACACGTCATGAGAATTGATTCATTGATTACAATGTAGCACTGTAACCATTTTCTCACACCTACGCAGTCCTTTCAGGCTCCAAACGGACACGTGTGTTGAGGTGACTGACTCTCTGCTGTGCCCTCTTTTCCAGGAACATGAGTCTGTCAGGGTACCAGGATTCCTTGATGGAACTGGTGCATTTCGTGGGCCGCCTCTCTTCTGCGGGCCTTCAGCTTGAAGGCTGCCACCCTCTCTTGCTCAGTTTCACCCTGGACTTCTACGAGACGGTAACTAGGCTCATGCTGATGCATGTCTTTACTTTGTCCCTTTTGTACGGCACGATCAAATCACAATCAATCCCTGGACTTGTTAGCTGCCTCTATAGCAGGGGTTTTCAAAGTCTGAGACTGTGGGCCTCCCCCCAGACAAAGCTTGGAAAACTGAGCCCCCCTCGCTCTATTCCTGGATGCCTATGGGGTCATGATTATGTTATTTGATCCCATAGATAGATACTCAACAATTGAGTTAAGACATCCTTCAGACTACACCAAATACATACAAATGTCTGTCTGAAGGCATTAATCTGTTCCAACTCAGGGAAAGTGGGGGAAAACAGTCAAATTCCCCCAAACTGCTGTATCTCTGAACTATCTCTTTAACCGAATCACACACATTTATGCTATCCTATGAGATCTCCTTTTAACTCATTGAGTGCCAGCCACTTTTGGAGAACGGACGCTCCCAGTGCCAGAGTTTCAGAGCGTTTTCAGTGATTTCTCGAGGCCCACAGAATATTGTGTGATATTACTATGTAAACACCGAACACGCAAAAAGAACGATGAGACTCTATTCTATCATCAGCAAAAACAGGTTTATTGATATCATTTTCCGTTCTTTAGTTATCAGCCGGAGAAGATAGCTTGATTTAACCAAAAACAGCCGTTTTTTTCTAGAAGCTGAGATAAAGAGCCTTTTGTGAAATTAAACATTTCATGCACATCACTGACCTAAGCTAATATTTTCTGATGTAGTCACACCTCAAAAATAATTTCCTTCAATAGAACAGCGAAAACCAAGGAATTTTGTTTGGCAAAACAATATTTTTTAGCTGCAACCAGCAGCGCTGGCCCCTGCGTGCGCTGCTGGTTGCAGCTTCTTGCTGGTCTTGATTTGCTGCTGGTGGGCATCAGATATTCTGGCTTGCGTTTGCCAATCCTGTCCTGCTGTCTGGGTCAGTGTTGTGTGCTGCTCTGCGTGCCCCCCCCCCCCCCCCCCCTCAACTGCACACTCCTCCTCCGTATGGGAGTGTCTCTGGGGCTTTCTGCTGCGTTTGCTCTGCACTGAAAAGTCCGCTACATCCAGCTTTTTTACAGCGTTCCGCGTGTATTTGTCACCAGCTCCCATGCTTCCATTTGAGAATAATAACAACTAATAACAAAATCATGCGGATGGGCTATCGCAGCGGACACGGAGGTGCTCAATTGTGGAAGCAGATTGGCTGCTGCAGGCACAGCTAACGTTATGCTTCATGCATTTCCCCAACGACTTCTTCTCTGTTTTTTCCTCGCCTTTCTGTAATCTGGAGAGCACTGTCGCCACCTAATGGGTCCCTAAAATAGCTTTTACACATTCAACAGCCACCATACTTTCACAGGAGATGGATCTGGCTTTGATGCACGTCCCACCGTCAAAAAACGCAATTGACGAACATACTCGTCCTTGGCACTCTACGTTACTAAACCAATTGACGAACATACTCGTCCATGGCACTCAATGAGTTAATAACCAATGATATAATTTTTCACTTCCATTCACTGAGCCTCCCCTGAAACTGCTTGGGGACCCCCTGGGAAGGCCCGCCTCCCACTTTGAAAACCTCTGCTCACCTCTGCTCGGTCACTGTGCATGTGCTTGGGTCTATGCATGCTCATTTCTCTCCTCCCCCCCAGGTGTGTGACATGTTTCTGAAGTTTGGGCTCCCCCTGGTGGTGTTGCCCCCAAAGGGAGTGTTTTACCTGGCCCTGTTTGCCACTGACCCCGTTAGTGTGGACAGACTGGCCCACATCATCTACAGGTGAGGACTCATCATTTCCATGCTACAGACTACTGTCACACGATTATCTTGATCTCAACCTCGTACACACACACACACACACACACACACACACACACACACACACACACACCAGCTGTATGTTGAGTGCAAAATACCCTGCATGTAATATGTCATTTGTATTATGCATGTTTGATGATGAAAAGGACCTGGAATCAGAAATGGCTTCATCGCACTTCTTCAGTTAATCTGACATGTACGATTTATGATAATGAAAGGCTAAGAGGCAATACACTTAAGCTCTCCTGTCCTCTCATATGTAGAATTCAAGCATAATTTACAACAAGCTTGAATTGCATACATCCTACGATGTCAGCTAACTGACTGTAGCCTGGGGAAGTGAAGTAAAACTATTCCAAAGCAAAGCATAAATATTGTGACAAAAGAACGCTGTTGTACTCTGCATCTTCTTTCAGGGCTCGTGCGGGTCACGGTGATAACTAATGAGGTTAAATATATACTTCAACATGTTTAGCTTGCTGGAAATGAGCATGTCAACAGAGTTGCTTATCCTACAATTCCGGATCAGAGGTCACTGCTTTTTTTCCTTTTCTTTTTGCAGGTACAAGGTGAATTTGAGATCCGCCAAGCAACAAGAAAGACGGGGAGAGGTAAGGACAACTATCTGTCGTGAGGTTTATTGATCTAAATCTAACTACGGTAATCATCAATCGCAAAGCAAAAAACACACACCAAAAAAAGAAACAGGCATTTATTTGCTTCAATCACTGAACTCAACCGGCCTTTATTTGGGACAGGCATCTATAATACAGCAATGAATTATATTTATGTAGGACACTGAAATATAGTGCAACGAAATCTCAAGGTACAAGATCGGACAGGCCTTTAATTCCTTTTTAATACGACTGGCCCTATATGACACAAACTGTCACTGCACCTTATCAAGGAAAAGTGACCCAGTAAACGGCTTGTAAATTCATCAAGCGCAGCAAACATTAGAGATCATGTTAATGAGGCCTCGTATAATATGATGTCTCGCATAATATCCAACCTTGGTGAAGTTCTCAAGATATTTAGACATGCAGTGTTTTGATTGAACGCTCTTTTCTCTCTCTCTTTCCCACCCCCACTTTCTATCTTTCTTTCATCTAATTCTCTTCCCACTCTGTCTTGCCTTCGACTCTCATCTGTTTTTCAGCTGTCCTTTCACATCAGCCAACAGACGTACGCTCAGTTAAACCACTACCTGATGGCCATGGGCCACTGCCTGTGGAACGACAAGATGTTCCAGCCGGGCACAGGGATCGAGCTGGGAGAGGAGCTGCTGGCGGCGTGCAAAGTGCCGCAGTACTGGGCCAGCTTCAACCTCATCCGCCACCCTGCCTTCTTGAGCTACGCTGTCGACTTTCACCACAAGGTGGGTGTGTGGCATTTTGGATGCTTTGGTCCACTTTATGATTTGTCTTGTGCAGAGAGATTTGGATAGGCTCCTGTCTGGTGCAGCACAGCCCCGGGGGGTGGGGGGTGAAACAAACATTATTCTTCTAGCCTTTTTCCTCTCCCTTTTTGGGGGGGTGAGGGATTATTGCCTTTATTGGATAGGACAGTAGAAAGACAGGAGACAGGTGAGCAGAGAGAGGGCATGACATGTGGCAAAGGACCATGGGTCGGATTCGAACCTCGGCCACACGAGGGACTAAGCCTTGGTGGTACGCGCTCTAGCAGGTGAGCCCCCTAGCCTTTTTTAAAAACACCTGCTGAAAAGTTCATGCTGACTTCCAGTCTGTAAGAGGCGTTTGATGTACCAGTAGGCAGCCAGTTGGTTAACAGACTTACAGGCCAGACAAGGAGACAAATGTCCTATTAATGTATCTTTCATGGAAGATCCATTAATACAGTAGCGCATTTTATTATTCATGGGAGCTGCATGAGACGTGAGTTTTCATCATATTTAATAATACACGTACCTTCTTTTGGTTCTGTCCGAGCGCAACTTCCAGCGATGTTCTGCTGAGATTTACTAGATGTGGGTTGACAATGAATATTTATGTTCCCTCTTTATCAGTGTTGGCCAGAGTGCAGGAGCAGGGACCTCAATTCCATAAAGGTATGGCTGGTCTCCTTTTCATTTCCTCCTTGTTAATAGACTTCACGTGTAGTGAATGATGTCAGTTTGAAGTTTAGCATTCATATTTCATAGACTTTTTTCTTTTCTTTTTCTTTTTGCAATGATCAGAGAGACCTGTTTGATCGTGGAAGTCTTTAGACGTCCTGTATATAACTGTGCGTGTGCATGTTTTCAGAGTTCCAAGGCATGGACAAAGGGCTGGTACCTGGAGTATCTGTTTTCCCAGGGCTTTGACGGCCTTAAAGAGTTTGTTCAGTTTGTCGTCGGGTGGCGACCCACAGCGGACGAGTGACAGGGCGACAGTCGGTCCACAGCCCAGAGAGGTAGACACTCAACTCAATGGGAAAGAATAAACACAACCTCTTGGATCTGACAAATCTCACCTTATAAAAGACTTGTACATATTTCATCCCCTCATCTCTTCCAAAGCAAGAAAATACAAATACAAAACTCCTTTCCCCTTTTGAACCCCATTGAACCAAACCCATCAACCCAACTATTTGTATCTATTTTGTATTTTTATGTACATAAATGTAATGTATATCTTGCATTTTTCAACAGTTTTTTTTTTGGCGATGCAAATACAAATGCCGTGTCCAGAATAAACAAATTTGTATTTTTACTTAGGATTGAATTACGGTAGTTACTTTGAATTAAGATTGTTAGTTTACTTCTATGTTTTATTGTCCATTCTTATACAGCTTGCATCTGTCCTTCCTGTGGTTCTTGCACATTGATAGAAATAACTGAGCTTAGGACTTTAACTGAAGAAGAAATAAAGAAATAATCTTAGTATAAGAATGAGAAGTGTCTGTGAGTGAGCAGAATTTTGTCCAGCCACAGCTATGCCATTTACGTGCGAGCGGGCTGAAACTTTCAGGAAGTGTAAAGAGCACCCGTGTGGGTGACCTGATACAGCCAGATTTTTTAATTAGGTGATCGCCCTAATTACCTAATGATGATGGGATGTAATGTGTCATCAGTGATGATGTCATCAGTGATGTCATCCTTCCTGGCTGAGGCTATAAGTTCAGTGATGATGTCATCCTTCCTGGCTGAGGCTATATAAGTTCAGTGATGATGTCATCAGTCTGAATGGGGTGTAAAGAGCACCTGATGTCATCCGTCATGTCATCAGTGATGTCATAGAGCAGGAGAGGCCGCGTAGCGGCCGAGCTGCATTATGCGACGTGCAGTGGGTGAGCTGCAGGGCGGGTGAGGCTGCAAGCCTAAGAATCGAGCGTGCGTAGCGGGAGAGATTCCTAGTAAGAATAAGAAATCAAATGTGTTGTGCCTAATGTCAACATTATACTGCACTGCATTACTTGACGGAGACATAACATGTGAAGAAGGTACACATACCAAAGTGTCCTGGGCTCATCCCCTAAAGGCAATAGGAATTTAGTCTCTATCAAATGGCATCAATTGCTTGGGAATTCATTATGAGGATAATTAGCCTATCACTATCTATTACAGTAAGTTGCTCAACCATCTGGAAAACAACATTTTCCTTTAATTGAGGGACCCATCTGGATAGTTAATAGGTCCTTGGCTCCTCAGCTACCTTGGAAAATATTGGCTGCAGTGAAATCCACTGGATGCCACGTTCTCAAGAGATCAGCTTTTCTCCCTCCACCATCATGACTGAGAACAAGAATGTTTTTGCATAACTTTTATTCTGCTTGTATTGACACATCGAACTAATGTCCAACTTTCCTCGTTTCACTGTAAGCAACATAAATGCAATGGGAGGCTGCAAGTCATTAAAGCTGTGGTTCCCAAAATGTGCTCTTGGGACCCCCAGGGGTCCTTGATGGAGTTTGGTGGTGGTGGTGGGGGGTATTGTCTATTTTCGCTATAATTCCATTCATAAGTAACACAATGACTATTTTGGTCATGGGTTTTATACACTTTCTGTAATAAAACATCTAAAGCATCAATCTTTTATTATCATATGGGGCACCGTGGGACAAAAACCTATCAAATGGGGGTCCGTGGTCTAGTATTTTAGACCAGTTTAGGGGTCCCTCATGTGAAAAATTTTGAGAACCACTCCACCATTCAACAACATAAATTTTCTCTGATGGGCTTCTATAGGACAAAATCTTATCTTATTTTACTAAATGGGGTCTAAGTAGATCTAAGTTTGGAAACTCCTGACAATACCCAGTCTCAATGAGCAGTGCCAAATTCATCTTGTCAGAGCAATTTGGGGGGACATCCCATGCCAATTACGTCCTGTTTTGTGCGGCTGGCACTGCGAGACTAGCTCGCATTGTGTTCTCGTCACTTTTTCGTGACTACGACAGGCGACAGCCGTTAGCTTAAACCCAACCACTTTCTCTCTGGTCAAATGGCGTGCTTTTAGTGAGTTTTTTTGAGAATTTTGGATAACCGCCCCTAAAACCACTGACTTCAGTCTCATGAGCTTGCTTGCAGCTCATGGCGCACTGGAGTCTTGGAAGTCCCCCCTCTCCCCCAACACTGGTTTGCTATGATGGAATGGATATTTATTCTTCTGCTCCGCTGCGATTGAAAGTGAAAGCTAGTTAAATTTAATAGACGGAGGGGATATCGTGTTGTGAGGCGCAGATTTGAATAAGCAGTCCTCTGACTGCGCCGCCGGTGGTACCGCGCTCCAGCAGCTCCTCCAACCTGAGCGCCGCTCTGCGCCGCCGCTTCAAATCTTCATCTGCGCTCGTCTCCTTTACTTTATACGCCTTTATGTCTCGCCTGCATTCACACGAGTAGCTTTCACTCTCTTTGCGAAACATCGCACTGAACTGTCTCAGCCCTACCTGAGCCAGACCCTTGCCCAAGCACAGGAGAAAAAGGTAAGAATATTTAAGATTGCTTTTTTTTACGTGTAAAATGCTGAAATTGTGCTGTTTAGACCCCGGGGGATATTGGATGTAGGGCAATGCGAGGAATTTGACTTGACAATCTCGCCTATGGTTTACGCCTATGTGCGGGGAAAAGATTGTCAACATTTTCGCTGCTGCGCACCGTCCTTGGCCGATGGGTCCACTACACAGACCACCATCAGTGTGGTAGCTGGGATTTGCCTCCTACCATCAGGATAACTGCTCCCCGGCCGGTGGAGCTGTCAGAACAAAAGGTGCGCAACTGGAAATTTTGGCAGCAGCACATACAGCCACGACTTGTGCTGCAAACGCCCTCCGCTATTCTGAACGGTAGCCTACATGCAGCTTGTAGACTAGTGGAAGAGATTGCAATGCATGGATCACTGTTTGATTGATTGATTGTGTGCGCCTCAGACTTGTTGGTGTGTCATACCGCGCTGTGTGTCATGCGCTATATTGTGGAGCTCACTCACTAGAGAAAGCCTGCCAGCTTTCTTTCCGTATCAAGTTTTCCTGCAAGTGGCATAATGCTTCCTCCAGCAAAGCATCATTTTTAGGGCATGTCTGCCCCATCAGTTCAAATGGCGAGTGATGGGAGACGGTGACCGAGGTGTTGAGTCGGATTTGAAGTCGCTATGCCGAGAGAATGACCATGGTTGTGGTATGCGTTTTAGCCCAAAAATCTTTGAGGGCACCGGGACGCGCCACAATGAGGATGATGGGTCTGGGATGTGGTGGACAGAGAAAAAAAAGTATTCCTGTCTGGTTTTAGACTTGAGTATTTTACGTGTGACAGCGTTTTCAGTGACTTGGTCTCGCCTCCTGATTCATCCCAAATGTCGCTTCCTTTGAAGGGTAAAAAAACATAAATTATATCCTCATAAAAATGGACTCAGAAGGTCCATCTTAACTCTGCTTGCACTGTTATTGCCCTCACCCTTATGAAGCTGGTTTGTGCTATTCTTTGATCTCTGATCTCTTAAAATCCCAGGCAGCTCTCATTTCAATCCAGGATGAAATTGTAGGTGTATGGCAGCTCTAAATGGTTTGCTTTGGTACAAGGAAGTGAATAATGTTCTCATCCCACTGGGGCCATGAAGTGACACCTTACCGAGAAATCCAGCTGAAAATGACTTGTCATTCTGCAAAGGAGCTCACAAGCACCAAGGTGGATTCAATCCTGTGACACTGAGCAGCTTCTGAAGTAGTTCAAAGTCAATTGGACTGTGTTCATGTAGCCTACCTGTACCTGTACCTATGTTCCCCTCCAGAATTCAAAGGCATAACAGCCAAGTACAGCAGAATTTTCTTCACTCATCTCAAGCAATGCAATTTGATCTTATAATAAGGAATTCATGTCCTTTTGATCTTGAGAACTACTGCTGTGAATATCATAAAACAGCTGAAAAAGAATACCTCTGCAGAGCTAATTGTTGGCATTGCAATTTAAATGTAAAAAATTGATACTGTAGTGATTAGCAACTTGTGCCTTATGTTTGGTTTGCTGTAACCAGTTTGTGTGTGTGTGTGTGTGTGTGTGTGTGTGTGTGTGTGTGTGTGTGTGTGTGTGTGTGTGTGTGTGTGTGTGTGCACGCACGCTCCACAGTCCACATAATGGTAAAGTGTAAATGTGAAAGACACTAAAAGGATTAGGAGCTTGTTCCATTGTCACTGCCTCTCAGTCGAGATGCCCTCTAGACTTGTTTCATGTTTTGCATTTTCTTCACTCCCTCTAGCTGAGTCTTGAGAATATAGATTAAGTCATATGCCTTGATCTCTTTATATTTAAGCCTTTAGAGGACACTGTACTGTCAGTCCCATCAGATAATGGCAAATGGGTGTGTTTACTGTTGTGTGGTTTGCATCTTCAAGAGTGTGAAGGGTTGATCCATACGCAGTGATTCTTTCATAGTTTTTTTTTTATCTCCTCTGATGGATCCTAAACATGCATTTCTTGGATTTAATTATTTATAACAGTGATGCATGCAGTGAACATCGTCGTCGTCTCTGGCAGTTTTTCTTCCCTCTTCTTTCTTTCTTTTTTAATTCAGGAGAGTGATCTAAAAATGTAATTCTCTGTTAAAGTCTCCCTGGGGTGGTCAGTAACGCTAAGAAGAATGAGCAATCTATCGACTGCTGTAGTGACATTAGATATTCTTATGCAATGCGTTTTATCTTCCTTATTTGAATTCACGGTGACTGGGGGAATTATCGGTCGCACCCTGTAATTTAAGCACAGTGATCACAATTAGTCGGATCTGTGCACATTCTTGTTAAGCTGGAGAAAGCAGCAGCGATGATCAGAAGATGTTGACCTGGGTGAGACCTCCTGGAGACAGCTGCTGTGCTTTTTAATTACAGCTGACCCCCAGCTTTGACCCTATTGAATGATGTCACCTTGCCCCCTCCGAAGGGGCCAATCCAGACTTTGCCTGGATGATATAGGCAGTGAAGGAAGGGGGTGTACTGTGTTTGTGTGTTAGTCCTACTGGTTTCTGCACACATTCAGTATAGTTGGACATATCAGGACTCATTTTCATCCCTTCAGAAAAAGCTGTTTGCTGCCATTCATTCTTGTAAAGTATGAAAAACAACGTGTGAAAATTGCCCGAGCGATATAATCCATCACAGTAAACATGAAGCTTTAATTTGGTTTTGTCAAAGCTTCTGTTTTATTGTTGTTTCATCATGCCCAAGTTGAGTGTTTTCATATCGGTCTGCAGATTCAGAGTCCTCCATCCTCGCATTCATCCAGAGAAGCATTCTGCTTCTGCGATTGGATGAGTGAGGCCAGAGGGCGTGCGTGTCACAACATAAGACAGAGGGCGTGCGTGTCACAACATAAGACAGAGGGCGTGCGTCTCACAACATAAGACAGAGGGCGTGCGTCTCACAACATAAGACAGAGGGCGTGCGTGTCACAACATAAGACAGAGGGTGTGCGTCTCACAACATAAGACAGAGGGCGTGCGTCTCACAACATAAGACAGAGGGCGTGCGTGTCACAACATAAGACAGAGGGTGTGCGTCTCACAACATAAGACAGAGGGCGTGCGTGTCACAACATAAGACAGAGGGCGTGCGTGTCACAACATAAGACAGAGGGCGTGCGTCTCACAACATAAGACAGAGGGCGTGCGTCTCACAACATAAGACAGAGGGCGTGCGTGTCACAACATAAGACAGAGGGTGTGCGTGTCACAACATAAGACAGAGGGCGTGCGTCTCACAACATAAGACAGAGGGCGTGCGTCTCACAACATAAGACAGAGGGCGTGCGTCTCACAACATAAGACAGAGGGCGTGCGTCTCACAACATAAGACAGAGGGCGTGCGTCTCACAACATAAGACAGAGGGCGTGCGTCTCACAACATAAGACAGAGGGCGTGCATGTCACAACATAAGACAGAGGGCGTGCGTCTCACAACATAAGACAGAGGGCGTGCGTGTCACAACATAAGACAGAGGGCGTGCGTGTCACAACATAAGATAAGATGACGCTTTTCACCAATCTCTGACATCCTTTGTGATTGCATTACGCTCTGCTTACTGTCAAACACCTGACACCCACAGGAAGAAATGGAAGTCTGCCAGGAAATAATCCCTTAAAAGCATGTCGCCTTACAAACTTCCATGTCTTTTCATTTGGGGCGTCTTTGTTAGTCGAGACAGCAGTCAATCTCAAGCGCTTTGACACAGTAAAGTTTGTACCGTATTTTAAAAATGATGAGAAACAAGTAAATGCATGCATTGTAACATCATTGGGGGATGTAAACTAGACGTGGACAGGAGTAAATGGGCTGAAAGTTAGATGGATAATAGAATGATAAAAGATATTCTGCTTTAAATTGCAGTTGGACTAGACTGAATGCCTAAAAACGGGTGGATACACTCTGTGTACCTGCATAAATCCTCTGTTAACTTTATTGGGCTGACTCTAGTGACTCTAGTGTCATCCTGTCCTCAGGCCCTGCTACACCTCCCAACACGCAGACAGACCGATGGATGTGTAGTCGGAGCATCACCATCCCAAGCTCCCGGGCCACGGGACAGGTGTGTTCAGTCAAGCAGGCCGCGACGGTTCCATCACCTTCCTGCAGCTCTCCATCATCCTCACCCTGGGCTGAGAGATGGCAAAACGGACAAAGGGAACGAATGGGGATAGAAAAGCAATTTGCCAACGCCATAAATTCCTGCACGCGGGGAACCTATCCTTGGCCGTGGTGACTGGGAGCTATTATTTAGAATCTGGTAACCGATGCTTTCCTATTAACATTAAATGGCCTGGTGTCTGCGGCGTGTCTCCTGCGACACATTCATGCTGCTTATTTACTGCCTGGCACTGCGGGCCTTGCTCTGAGGGCCGGCTGTCAGTGCGGCCTGGGCCGGCAGGACATGAGGGGGAGTGGACAGCGGAGCGGGTTGGCTGCTTCAATGTACAATTTGTAACTAAAGGGAAGATTGGGGGGTGGGGGCGTCGTGTGAGAAAGAGGATGTGGAAGTGACAGAGAAGAGCTGTGTGTCTAAGTGGTGGGTGTTACGGGGTTTCACATCAAAACCACTAGTCAACACTGTGCATCATAGTCGACTAATTGTTCCTCTGTGGTTTTAGGAATACACAATATAAATAAACAAGCGCGGATTTGCAATATCTGCGACCACATACAGTACAGTATGCAAGTTACCGAAATGCAGGATGGCAGAGGCAGCCCGTCCTACTCTTCCTCTACCACCCTGCATTTCAAAATTTGACCCCCCTCTCAATCCCCCCTCTCACACACACACACACACACACACACACTTGACTTTCATGCCTCCCCCCCACCTTTTAGTCAATTGGCTTGAACACAAACACACACCTTCACATGCACACATTTGACCTCCATGCCAAATTTCAGCCTCCTCGGGCGAAAACTGTGCCTGCTAAAAGGTGAACTTGTGGAGCTACTGACTTTTAGAGCAAACAGATTTGTTTGAACAATCATTTTCTACATGATGCCATGTTACACAATTTAAGGTATTTAGAGATGAAAAGACTTGTCTATGTTGTTGCTGCAGTTAAACAGTCGCTCGCTCTCTCCAGCTCAGACAAGTTGCTGTAGTTTAGCAGCTCATTAGTAAACAGCCTCTCAGAGCCAATCAGGACTCTGCTATTTCACATTACCTCCAGGTTGGTCCCGGCCTACATTAGTTAACCCATTACATTACATTACATTACATTACATCATTTAGCAGACACTTTTGTCCAAAGCGACTTACAATATCACATTTTGTCAACGGTACAGAAAACAACTATGCAACACAATCGATGACAGCTAAGGCATTTTGATGGACTAGAGTAGCACTTTGTACAAAGTACTTTGAGAAGGAATTAGTAACATTAGTGTTTTTTTTTTATGAAAAGGTGTTCGTTCAAGAAGGTGAGTTTTTAATCTCTGCCAGAAGATGGGCAGCGATTCAGCCGTTCTGACTGAAGGGGGGAGCTCGTTCCACCATTGTGGCGCCAGGAACAAGAAGAGTCGCGATCGGGACGAGCGACTTTTGAGCCCACGTAGCGGTGGAGGGGCGAGACGATCTGGATGGGTGGAGGAGCGGAGGGAGCGATGTGATGTTTAGAACCATGGATTGCAGATATGAAGGGGCTGACATGTGGACTGCCCTGGAGGCCAGTACCAGTGTCTTGAATTTGATGCGAGCCGAGATGGGAAGCCAGTGAAGGTCACGGAAGAGGGGCGTGACATGAGAGAATTTAGGTTGGTTGAACACCAAACGGGCTGCAGCGTTCTGAATGAGCTGTAGCGGTCAGATGGCAGAGGCAGGTAGCCCACCCAGAAGAACATTACAGTAGTCCAGGCGGCAGATGACAAGTGCCTGGACCAGGAGTTGTGTCGCTTCCAGGCCCATAGCTACCATTGAAGACACCGAGGTCATGACCTCTCTATTTTCACCCAATTTCTATTTTTTTATTTAGAAAAATAGCCCCAGCCCCCAGATCTATTCATCTGTCATTGATGTTTTAAAGCCCTCATAAATTAACATGATATATGACAGTTGATCAGAAATGCAACCATTTGCTTCCTCTCTGTGTGCTATAGAAGGAAGAGACATAACTCACCACAGCGTTCAAATTTTGCATTCAATGGGGCTAGATTGGGGCTAGACTTTGGGGACAGTTCTATTGATTGAAGTGAATGGGTAAGTGATGTTTGTGTAGATGGGCCATTGTATTTAATTGAGCAGTATTCTGCCATGTATGCAGAATATAAATTATATTATATGGGGAGACATTTATTTTTTGTATCATTTTAAAGCAACAGCACAGTAAAGAGGATATTACCGTAAATTCCGGACTATAAGCCGCTGCTTTTTTCCCGTTTTTTGGCCTTTTTTGGCCCCTGCGGCTTATATAACGGTGCGGCTTATCTATGGATTTTTTCCAAAAAAAAAAAAAAAATCTCTCTTTTTTAGCACTCTTTCTAACTATAAATCCACTTCTGTTTTAATTTCCTCTCTTGCCCTCTTTTAACAACATAACATAACATAACATAACACAACACAGGTAAGCAGAAAGAAAAAGACGAAGCAATCACCGCCATGAATGAGGAAATGACTCACCTGCTGGAGGCTGGAGATACACGGCTTGGGCTAAACTTTTACTCCGTGAAACACTATCGATTAAGTCCGACATCGCTCAGAGGTTTGAGCAGCTTGAAAACAAGTTTGAAAACGTGCAGAAGTCCATCCACTCACTCACTAAAGAAAATAATGCAACCGTGAAGAGTTTCTAATGCGGAAAAGCGCATCAGCGCACTGGAGGACAAAAACAACACAGTGAGTCCGAAAGTGGATAAAATGCAAAAACATCGAAACGCTGCACACGCAGGTTGATGACTTAATCAGCAGGAGTAAAAGAAATAACATTCGCCTGATCAATGTAAAAGAGGGAGCTGAGATTGGTGACATGGACGCTTTCGTGGCAAAATCCTGTGTTACATCCTGGACCTGAAGGAAGGCGAGAAACCACCAGAGGTGGACAGGGCACACCGGGCGCCTCGGCCACGTCCAGACCCCGGCCTGCCACCGAGGGCCATCTTCATCTGCCTACTCCGCTGGCCCGACCGTCAACTCATCCTCCAGGCTGCGGGGAAGAAGCCCCTCACCTGGGAGGGTACGCGCTTTTTCGTCCGGCAGGACCTCTCCGCGTTGGTGCAACAGAAACGCGCAACATACAACAGCATCATTGAAAAGGTTAAAGTCAATGGATATCGCTTTGGCGTACTGTACCCAGCGAGACTCGTCATAACCATTGATGGACAGCGGCGGAACAAGAGCTCAAAGTGAAACTGCCGAATATCTTTTGAGTTGGACTGGTCAATAGTACTGTGAGTAACTAAAATAAAAAAATAAAAAACGGAATTCTCTCTTCTTTAGCACTCTTTCTAACTATAAATCCACTTCTGTTTTAATTTCCTCTCTTGCCCTCTTTTCACCACACCGCGGACACTGTGTGCACTGTAAAAAAAACAAAAAATACCATTAAAACACCCGCGGCTTATAGTCCGGTGCGGCTTATATAAGAAAAAAATAGTCAACTTTGAAGGTGCGGCTTATACACCGGTGCGCCTTATAGTCCGGAATTTACGGTAATCTAACATGATGTCTGTAGTTCTTTATAGATCTAGTAGCCTCTTAATTTTGCTCTCAAAGTGCACCAGATTGAAGCATTTTACTTTAAAATGGACAAATCTTTCTAACTGGGTGGGCACAGCCCCCCCTGGGCCCCCCATGCCTCGCTAAAATGACCTCGGTATTTCTCAAACCCTGGCTACGGGCCTGGTCGCTTCCCTGGAGAGAAATGGACGGATTTTGCGGATGTTGTACAGCGAAGAACCTACAGGAGCGGGCAGTCGCTGCGATGCAGGCCGAGTTGGACAACTGGTTGTCTAGGATCACCCCGAGGTTCTGAGCTGTTTGAGAGGGTAACACTAACACAGTCGTGTTTCAATGGAGATGGAGAGGGCAGTGAGAGGGCAGTCTTTCCCTGGGAGGAAGAGTAGCTCTGTCTGACCAAGATTCAGCTTGAGGTGGTGGGCAGACATCCAGGCACCAATGTCTTTGAGGCATGCAGCGATGCGTGACTCGATTTGGGTGACTGAGGGGACGGGGGGGGGGGGGGGGTAGAGCTGAGTGTCATCTGCATAGCAGTGATAAGAGAAGCCAGCCTTTACTGGCTGATTTTGATGAGAATTGATAATTTGTATTCTTTATTCCAACCTGTAGCCACTTTTACACAGAGATCCCGCAATATTGGTGTAAAGAAGGGCCACCATTAGTCCCGCCATATTTGCACCCCGGAGTGTGCTTTTAGACAGGAAGTGATGGGTGAACCGTGGGTGTGAAGGATGTGTCGTTAGAACAACAACGTCCGCGTCTAGGTGATGGATGCTGTGCTTTTGGTAGCTCACAGTCCACATGATGCGAACAAGGGTGGAGTCGTGGGGGCAAATCGAAACGTTTGAGGAGAACCTGAAAAGAAGCAGGGAGCGGTTCGAGGAGGGAAGGCGCATGAGGCTCACACGCCTCAAGCGGGGACGTGCGACTCTGCTGGTACAATGCGGGGCTGATCTCGGAAAGAAGATTGTGGAGGGGAGAGAGACCACATGGGCCCGTGTTCTGGACTAATCTCCTCAACAATTTCGATGAAAATGAGTGGCGGAGTCGTTTTCGTATGTCTCTGGACACTTTTAGCTCTATTTTGGAACTCCACAGATAATGTATGTGGGTTAGCCTGGTCGCACACATCAGGAAGTGGCTGATGAAGGGGTTCACAAACCACCACATACTCAATGAGCATGTAGAGAATGTCCTTATTATTCCAAATATAATATATATGTGGAGAAGTTACGTTTAGATACAAAGTAGAGTGCGCACATCCACTCAAATGTGCAGGTGCTGGACAAAAAGGACACAAATGAATAAAAAGTAGAGTCAGCACACTGCTGTTGGAATCTCCCAGTAGATTTATTCTCACGAAACGTCTCTCAGAAAGAAGGTTGTGAGACCGAAACGTCAAAATAAATCTACTGGGAGATTCCAACAGCAGATTTGAGAAGTTACGTTTAAACATGAAGAGACCAAGACAAAAGCATCTGCTTATGAAAGTTTGACAAGTTGATTGGGCACGCTTACCCTTTCAGATAGAAGCTGATTCGGCGCTATGACTACCTCGGTTGGCGGAACGAAAGGTGGAACAAAATGATCCACCACTCCGTATTTGTGACTTTTACCCAGGAGGCGAGACGTAATAACGCCACAACGAACACGGCTTTCACAGGCTATGTAAAAGGGACTAGTCGACTAGTCGATGACTACTAAAATGCAATAGTCGTGAATGCCCTAGTAGTCTGTTTCCATCTCCATGTGTGCCTGTGTGTGTGTGTTGATACTTTCTCTTCTTGTGCTTGGAGGTCCAATGCATGACAGCTTGTGTGTTTTTTATGTTTCCCAGTGATGGGAAGCTACAGGAGGACAAGACTACACATTTTCAAAGAGGTCATACATTTCGCCTCGTGTGTCTATCAGGCAGCGAGCGGTGCGGTGAGCTTGAGAGTTGAAGGTGATGCTGTATATCTTAATCCTGTCATTGTGACTGCTGATGCTGCCTTTGATTTTTTTCTGACTTTTATCTGTTGTTGTCGACATGCGGGGCAGAGGTTTGTCTAAACATTTTCTGCCTTGAATATTTCTGATTTTTCCAAATAATTCAGAATAAGGCCCACTCATCACTGTCTGACAGCAGCATCACACAACAGATGGAGTGAATGTAACATTCATCTTTTCTTAGCGATTAATGCCTTATTTAGACTAGTAAAAATCCAATGTCTACTAAGGGTCCTTTAATTTTCTATACAAAATGTTCCATCATCGCTTAGTAATCAGTGGATGCTGCAATGCTTTAAAGGTCAATTTTAGCCTCTGGCTGATAGAAGTGTTTCATTCAAATGCAAGGCTGTCTCAAACTTTTTCACATCAAGACACGGACCCCTAAACTGACACAAATGAGTTCAAAGACCACCATTTGATACCATTCTGATGAGATTAAGATTTTAGCTTTTGACATCCTCCCACGCTCTGTTTTGCAGGTGTTGGGGTCGTTAGGCTGATTGGGTGCACCTGGACCCAGTGCACTTACTGGGCTTAGGAAGACCTTCAGACCATTCAGTTTCTCTCCCTCCTCACCGATGCACCTGTTCTGTCCTTTTGTTTGTGTTGTCAAATTATTTTCCCTTTGTTTTAGTTAATAAATTGTTTTAACTTTTACTTTGGTGTATGACTCCCCTCATTTCTTACTTCCTTGAGCCATGTTGTAACATATGAGGGGAGTTATACACCAAAATAAAACTTAAAACAATAATTTATTAACTAAAACTAAGGGAAGCCAACACAAACTCAAGGAACCATCAGACTGCTAATTCTCCCCGGGGCTCTTTTCAGCGGTAGTTACAGGCATCCCATTTCCTCCTGTCGGGTCAGTGAGACCAAATCTCGTCAAGTCAGTCCACAGGCCAGTGGCAGGAAAGTCTCGCGGGACTTGACGAGAGTTGGTCTCACTGACCCGACAGGAGGAAATGGGATGCCTGTAACTACCGCTGAAAAGAGCCCCGGGGAGAATTAGCAGTCTGATGGTTCTTTAGGGATCAGATTATGACGATATGGGTCGAAAACGGGAATAAAACTGTTTATTTACATGAATGAAAAGCACGCTGCCACGTGGCCCCCACGGAGCTCCATTCTAGGACTGGCTTGCACACTATTGATCTCAAAACAACGCCTAAGATGGACAAAAACGCTGCGGACAACACTGGGTGAGTCGTCAGATAATAATTAATGTGAGGAGAGGGCTCCAGGTAAAAAAAAAAAAACGAAATTCTCCTTTAAGGCTCCACTTTGAGAACCACTGTTAAGGCCATGGCACACCAATCAAACATTCTCAAACAAACACCAACAAACACCAACAGACAATTGTCTGTGAATGTTGGCAGATGTTGGAGATTGTTTGAAAGCATGGCACACCGACCAAACATATTCAGCACAACAGTCCCAAACATGTAAAAAAGAAACACCAGAAAAATAGAAACTGCACTGTGTTACAGCACATAGAAGATGGCTCGGACTGACAAAGTTACGGTAGTTATACATCTGTCGAGTAATACAATGATACACCCAGTTTATTTCTTTTGTAGCGACAGATGGCCTTAAACGCCACACTCACGTGACGCTTCTTGAGAGAGAGATGAGGGAACGTGCATATTTCTGCAGACTTTATCGAGGGACCATGAAGGCGTCATGTGACAGGCAACGCTAGTTGAAGCCTGGAGGTCCTGCTGATGGCAGCTGCAACAGTGTTTTCTCTGCTATCAACCTGGTTAATCTCGCTATATTCTTCATCACAGCGGGCCATTACCCACTGTGCACTTAATCGTGCACTAGTTCTGCATAAGCACCTGCAGCTCTCTCCTTATTTTACTGACGTTCTCAGTGATCACACGGCTGTTTACATGTGTTTCTGAACGGCTAGCTAGTTATTAGCATAGCTCGCTGTTAGCCGTCATGGATGTTCTCTCTCTCCCTCATTATGTAACCTTGCTGCGCAAAACATTACTTATTTGCGGGAGTGCATGGGAGAAGTCTCCCGCTAGTGTTGTTGATGCCCAGTGTGATGGCACATGGTTGGCAGAGAAACGTATGTTTGCTGCGTCGCGTGTAACGTTAATTTAGAGGAGGCTCTGCCTCTGACCAAACTGACCAGACAACCGCATGCATTAGGCGCGCATGCGTGAGCTCCGTTTCCATGGATACGCGACTGAAAACATGGGAAGTTACCAGACAACAGCGAACAGCGAACAACGCCGGATTGAACAAGTCGAATCCTGGCAAACATGACAGAACATCGCCGAACACGAACAGACAAGGACAGACAGCTATGGCACACCAAACGAACATTTGTCTTTGTTCGTGTTTGTTTGTGTTTGTTTGAGAATGTTCGTTTGGTGTGCCATGGGCATAGTGGCAGTGGTGGTCCAATGGTTAGAGAAGCGAGCTTGTGACCGGAAGGTCGTCTGTTCAATCCCCGGGACCGGCAGGATAAATCTGGGTGGGGAAAGTGAAAAGGCAGCGCTCGCCCCTCCCTCATTACCACCACCGAGGTGCCCTTGAGCAAGGCCCTTAACCCCAACTGCTCCAGTGGAGCTGCTCAGTGGCTAGCAGATCAGACTCTGGTTGTACTGGGCAGCTTCCAGGTATGAATGTGTGTGTCAATGTGAACAGAGGATTGCTGTCAGTGAGACTCCCCCTGTATAAGTAAAGGTTAAAAAAATAGAGAGCTGTTCAAATAGAATATTATGTAGCTATTTTGGATGCATCTTCAGTCTGCATGAGGCACAGTGGTCAATAGCATTACATCAGCAGGCCTCGCAGTGGCTCCTCTTTGTCTTCATTTGACCTAATGGCTCTTGCACTCAGTTCAGCAAACTTCTGGTGGCTGCTGTTGAGTTTGTCTCCCAGGATCCATTTGGTTTTCCAAACTGTGATGAATATTTGAAAAACCCTGTTACCGTTTTGTTTAAATGTGAACCGATTGCTCCTGTGTCAGGTCTGGTTAGGTCTGCAAATATGGTGTTGCTCTCCGCTGGTCACATTTAATCTCCTTATGTGCTAACACGCTCCAATTAAAGCGGACACACTTTGATCGGCTTGCTCGGTCTGATGTGACTCAGCAACTCATAGATCACCGTTCATCCAATAATCTGTATGAACCTCATCAATCCGGCTTCAGAAAGGCACAGAAACTGCTCTGCTCCGCTCTCTTGGTAAATGATTTACTACTTGCTTCTGACTCTGTCTCAGTTTCAATTCTGGTGCTCATAGATCTCAGGGCAGCATTCAACATGATTGATCACATTCTATTTGATCGTCTCTTGAAAGTTATATTGGTCTCACTGACACTGCTCTCTCCTGGTTTAGATCATATTGAACTGACAGATCTCACTACACAACTGTTCATCAGACCACACTAAGGTCAGTTATGGTGTGCCACAGGGATCTGTCCTTGGCTCTATTTTCTCTATTTACATGGCCCATGGTACATTAATAATAGTTACAAACTAGGTTTCCATTCCTATATGCAGATGATACTAATCTAACCATTACATCTCCATTAAGCCTGACGCCTCTCATCAGCTGGTGAAGCTGGAATGCCTATTAGAAAATCAGACGGATGTCTATCTAACTTCCTCCTTTTAAATGCGGAGAAAACTGAAATGCTAGTTCTCGGTCCAAAGCAGATTAGAAACAAATTCAGTTATCTCACTCGGAATTTAGCTGGTTCCACAATTTCAGAAAGCCCTTGTGATGGACATCTCTGTCCTTTTTGATCCGAATCTCTTTTTTGTCTGTGCCTACACTGGAAGAGGGCGTGACTTTGGCTCTCTATTGACAGACACTGGGCTGGCCCAATCACATCTTTAAACCCCTCCCCCTGGGCTCAGTGCCTTCATTAACTCATTGAGTGCCACGGACGTCGATCGACGTCAAAGTAAATAGTGACGTAGAGTGCCACGGACGTCGATCGACGTCAAATGCGTTTTTTGACGGTGGGACGTGGATCAAAGCCTCCTGGATCTCCTGTACAAATATTGTAGCTTTTGGAGGTGTATAACCTATTTTACAGACCCATTAGGTGGCGACAGTGCTCTCCAGATTAGAGGAAGGTCCGGAAAACTGCAGGAAAAACCCACGTGATCAAAGAGAAACCGCTCATGCTGCAGCCAGAGCCATATAGATGGCTCTGACTGCAGCTTGGCTGCAGCTGATGATGGCTGCCAACAGCAGTCAATCCGCGCACACAACTGAGCTCCTCTGCCTCTGTCTGTCTGTCTGCATAGTTTCTTCACACTTTTTGCTCAAAACAGCCTATCTTCTCCGGCTCATAACTAAAGAACGGAAAATGGGATCAATAAACTTTTTTTTGCAGATGATAGAAGAGAGTCTCCTCGTTCTTTGTGCGTGTTCGGTGTTTACATAGTAATATCACACAATATTCTGTGGGCCTCGAGAAATCACTGAAAACGCTCTGAAACTCTGGCACTGGGAGCGTCCGTTCTCCAAAAGTGGCTGGCACTCAATGAGTTAAACAGCACATAGATCTGCAGACTGCAAAAAATGCCATGAATAAGACAGAACACAAGGGAGGCATGGAGAAATTGTGGGCCAAGAAAAGACGATGATGCCAAATGTGCAAAACTTAGCTTTAATACTGATGTTTGCTGCAGCACCTTCTTCAGCAGCCGTGGTGGCCGATGGTGCTGGCAGGCCCAGTGAGGAGGGTGAGAAGGAGAGAGTGGAGGGAGAGTAGAACTTGGCGGTAAGCAGAACAATGTGCTGTCTGCCTGGCTCAAAGTCAATAACATGTAATGTGAGATTATGATGATTAGCATTAGGCTGTGCTACTCTGGAGTCCAGGAACCCATTAAGATCCCATTGATAAAATTGAGCAAAAAGGCTGGTGTTTGCAAAGTTATGTAAGTCCTTCAATTTGGTTAGTGTGCTACTTTTATGAATGCAGGTGTAGTTTGCTAATGTTAGCTAGCATTTATAACGTCAATGTGATGATTCTGATTCTGGTGTAGGGAGGTCACAGTGCCTATATTGTGCACTGGCTAAGACAATTCGTAATCATTTCCTAGCGGCTAGCAAGCTAGCTCTCTTATTTTTGCCCTGCTGAGCTAAAAAATATCTTTTAATGTGGCTCTGATAATTGTGTTGTCTCAGTGGAAGAACATCATTATTTTGCTAACCATTCATCAACATTAACAGTGAGTCAGCTGGGAGTGTTTGTTGTTTTCTTCATTTATTATATAGGTTATAGGGGGAAGAGTGCTCTTTTGGGACCTGTAAAAATGTGTTTGGGAGCCAGGTTTTGTGGGTGTCAGGGAGCAGGAGGACACACTTTGCCTGCCCTGAGCCTTCTATGTAACAGACATTTTTTAAGGTGATTTATCATGTTTCCTCTCTCTTAATCTTCCTTGATGATTCCCTCTTTACACAGCTTTTAGAATGTTTAGGAGTGGCACGCTTGCTAGCCTATATTCAGGGGAGTGCGAAGATGGGTTGTGTGTGTGTGTTTGTGTGTGTGCGTGTGTGTGTGTGTGTGTGTGTGTGTGTGTGTGTGTGTGTGTGTGTGTGTGTGTGTGTGTGTGTGTGTGTGTGAGAGATCGATTGTGGTGGGCCGGTCTGGCGACCAAATGTCAGGGCAGATTTTCTTTTGTCCCAGTCCTGCCCTTATCACCTCTAGTCACTCCTCATATACCTGTCAGAGCTCTACGATCACAAAACGACAGTCTCCTGACTATTATATTCCAAAAATCATAATTTGAGAAGCTACTGTAGCTCGGTTCACTCATTCAAAAGTAAACTCAAAAGTCAAAACATATATTTGCATTAGCCTTCAACCTTATTATCCAGCTTATATTCAGTTTTATGTGTGCATGGTTATGAATGTATTGCTGTATGTTACACATTTTAGTATAGAATGTGTGTTTTCACCTGTATCAAATTATGAATGTACAGGAGTTTTATGTGCTTATTGTGTATTGTTGTATTCTACCTCACTTCCATATATTTTTTAAATATTTAAAATATGTAGTTTATCTCACTTTTTATTTTTATTTTTTATATATTTAGCTAATGTTTCTCATTATTGGTTTATTTTATGTACAGCCCTTTGAGGCATATTTTGATATTTTGTGATATTGCGCTATAATAAACTGACCACCTGGGCTTGGTTGTCCTCAGCTGCTTCGTTACTCAGCAGCACGGTCTTGTATTATTGCATAGAAACTAGCTTCTCGCCTCACCTCTTAATATTCATGGAGCACTGTGTGCAGGTGTGTGTGTGTGTGTGTGTGTGTGTGCAGGTGTGTGTGAAGCAGCAGCAGCTCTGGCCTACACTTTAGGCAGTGTTCAGATTTTTTTTTAAATTCAGGCAGTGTGATGGGCTGATTTGGATAATTGCCTTGAGTCTTCTGGTTTCATATCATTTTAGATACGTAATGGAGTGTTTATGGCAATTTGAAACCCCTGCTTGCCATACAGTATACAAGGTGATGAACTCATTATAAATGACTCCCACACACCCACACACCCTCTTTCTATCTAACCTTCTTGCTGTGGGAGAGAAAAAGAACGCTGCTACAAACCATTTTCTGGCACGTCTTAAAAGCAGCTACTCTCCAACTTGTAGAAATGAAATCTGCACAAGTTGAACATATTCCTTCATTACCGTTAGTAGTGAGACTTAACTGGATTGTGCTTTGACTGCGGTGCTCTGATTACTCTGATGTACAGTATACACACAGACACACACACACACACACACACGCACACACACACACACACACAAGGCCCAAATTAAAAGATTGATTGGTACTTCTATCACAATTTAGCCATATGTTTACTTCAACATATGAGGATGATTCCTCTTACTTTGAAAAAGGCACAACAGCACAACAATCAATACGTGTGTGTGTGTGTGTGTGTGTGTGTGTGTGTGTGTGTGTGTGTGTGTGTGTGTGTGTGTGTGTGTGCTATAACCTGCTCCTTTGTTGCTTTTCTCAGTATGTCTCTTCAGTGTCATTGCGTCGTCTTGCCACTGATTGAATTGCCTTCCCTTCTCACTCTTCCTCCTTGGCTGCTCTTATTAGATCCTCCAAGGAGACTGAAGGCCTCTCTGTAATAAAAGAAAGTACCACTTGAGCACATCTATTTGTATAACTATTTTAATTGAATGTAAAAGTAATGGGATTGGGGGTAAACTGAGCCATTGCCAAATGGCACATTTGACCCCACAACCATTTTGACTAAACTGCTTCACACAGTAACTCTGGCCTACATTTAAGCTAAATGTATTTATTTATTTATCTCATTGTACCATATCCTTAGCCTGGGTAAACCCAGTCTCCACGTGACCTCTATGTAGTATCAGACACTGAAGAAATAACTGTGAATAGACCAGCCTCCAGACGAAACTTAACGCTACAGGCATAGCCTGTGACGTCACGCTGAAGGCTGGGTTTACCCATCATAGCAATGGGTTTACCCGTTGCTATGATGGGTTGCAATGATTCATTTTGTGTATGGTTGCCTAGATACAAGGGATGACTAATCTTGTTCCATAATTATTTTTCCAGAGGTTTGTGTTCCATTTGAAACTTATAATGAGGAACTAAAATGAGGCTATATGGTTTAAAAAAAAAAAAAGTTTAGTCGATATTTGGGTGTTCAAATGGATAACATGTTAAAATGGCATGTCCATGTTGATTACCTGTGGCCTAAACTGGCTCAAAGACTTCACATTCTCCATAGACTCCAGACTGTTTGCTGTTATAGCACCAAGATCATGTTAACATTCTACACTGCTGTGCTGGAAAGTCTGATGAGATATGGTCTGGTGTCATGGGGACATATAGCCTATGTTAAATATTACCTGATGCAACTGTTTCTGTCTTTGTTATAGATTTAAGCCGTTTCTCAATGTTAAGGATCCTTCCTTGGCAGGATGGGTCTTCCTACAGAGGGCAGGCAAGAGTCCTTCCTCGCTGGCTAGGAAAAACCATGGAAGGACCCATCCTGCCGAGAAAGGAGCCTTAACACTGAGAAACGCCGAGCCCACTTACCATCACATGATGACATTACAATTGCTCGAGTGACATCACAAAAGGGTGACTAGGCTTGACAGCCACACTAAACCAATGACTGCTCCTGAATTAACGTGACAGCAACATAACCATTCTAGACTGACAGATAATCTGACCAATGATAACTCCTAAATGCTGCGGCGTAGCGATCGTCACATTAGACTATGTCGTCTGAGGGAGATGACAAAAATATAGCATTATCTTGCTTCTCTGGTGCATATTTTCAGTATTCATAATCATTTGTGTTGTTTAAATATAATGTATTTACTGCTTGGTTTAAATAGTCTATACATTGCCAGAAAGATCCTGGGGTTATGTGAGAGCTAAAGCAGAGATGCTTCTCAGTGGGTTTCATTCAAAGGACGCAGATAAAGAATTGAGCATGAAGCACTTGCAAACTCTAGTCAATGGAAGAGTTCAATGGTCCACTTCAAATTGACTGAACCCAAAGAAAGGATTGGAGCACACGATATCACTGCTAAATAGATTTAATAAGGTGCAAAACTAACGTTTCGACGCACACAGTCGTATTCTTATTTTTTATTTATTTTTTACTCTGAAGAAGACGCCGTGTGCGTCGAAACGTTTGCATCTTATTAAACCTATTGACCAAATGACCAGTGATGAAGTCTTAGACTATTTTCAATAATGAAGACTACTTAACAGCAACGCCCAATCTCGTCATATCACAGTGCACGCCCCCTTTCTTTGAGGTCGTATAACCTATTCATTGTTAGGCTCGCCCCCTTTCTCTGATGCTGTCCCCTCACCCATTCACAGTTTACCACACATGTGGCAATAACCAATCAGCCCAAGGTATTCCTCTCCAGCTGATCCCAATCACCTAATCAGCGTAGTATATCAGGGTCCATGTTTACTCTGTTTGCTATGTGCTGTGTATGTGTCATTCTCAGTTGCTGATCATCATCGCTGAAGCAGTTGTTTTGCCCCACCTCCTCCCCTGACACCACCATCGGTCATGACTCCTGATAGAAGAATTCCCTATGGGGGATTTCCTATCCTATTCTTCACTGACGACGCCCTCTCATCATCTCAGGAGAGCGTCATCATATCATGGAGTCATACGCCAAAATTAATATGTTGTCTCATTAAAGCTTGTTATACTTTCTACTAGTCTCTCATTATTGAAATATCGTGTGGCCCAGTCCTCTCTTTGGGTTAAGTCAATTTGAAGTGGCCCATTGAACTGTTTCCACTATTTCGTCCTGTTCTGAGAGCACCGAGCTGCCTCTGTGGAGGGGCTGAAGCGCAAGAGATTCCTTCTATCTTGTGTATGGAAGTTCAAAAGCATCTCTTTTGACATCTTCTCACACAGCCAATGAAGGGTTTGCTCTTAAAACGAACCAGAAAAGAACCAGATGACAGACTACATTAGTCTGGAGACGACTGTGGGCCTTCCTGTTGAAACCTAATTGAGCACCAAGGAAATGCTTCTCTTTTTCTGAATGATGAAATAGGAATTTGACTTCCCCTAAGATGATAAAGTGCCGTTGTCTCTATCCCAGTCTGAGTTCTAAGGGGCAGAATCCTGCAGATTTTGGATGTGTGCATATCTGTGTGTATATGTGTGCATATCTGCGTATATGTGTGCATATCTGTGTGTATATGTGTGCATATCTGTGTGTATATGTGTGCATATCTGTGTGCATATATTGGATGTGTGCATATGTGTGTATATATTGGATGTGTGCATATGTGTGTATATATTGGATGTGTGCATATGTGTGTATATATTGGATGTGTGCATATGTGTGTATATATTGGATGTGTGCATATGTGTGTATATATTGGATGTGTGCATATGTGTGTATATATTGGATGTGTCCATATGTGTGTATATATTGGATGTGTGCATATGTGTGTATATATTGGATGTGTCCATATGTGTGTATATATTGGATGTGTGCATATGTGTGTATATATTGGATGTGTGCATATGTGTGTATATATTGGATGTGTGCATATGTGTGTATATATTGGATGTGTGCATATGTGTGTATATATTGGATGTGTGCATATGTGTGTATATATTGGATGTGTGCATATGTGTGTATATATTGGATGTGTGCATATGTGTGTATATATTGGATGTGTGCATATGTGTGTATATATTGGATGTGTCCATATGTGTGTATATATTGGATGTGTGCATATGTGTGTATATATTGGATGTGTCCATATGTGTGTATATATTGGATGTGTGCATATCTGTGTATATATTGGATGTGTGCATATGTGTGTATATATTGGATGTGTGCATATCTGTGTGCATACTTTGGATGTGTGTGTGCTGCAAGCACAAGCCGGGTGGGTCCATGCCGCTCTCCTCAGATCGAAGATCATTTCTCAAAGCGAGGTATTTCCCATCTATGAGCCTAATGGTTTAGTCTGCCTGAATTTATGATTGATCAAATACAAAAAGGTCACTATGGCAGGGTGCAATTAATTCTGTCTGCTTTTATTTGGTGCTGCTCATGAGTGCTTGCTCCATTAGTTGGCATACGTCGTTACATGTGCTGTCTCCAGGCTGGGAGAACAGAGAGGAGTGGCATTTATTTGAAATAATGCCACTCTCTATTCGTGGAATGAGCCAATGTTGAGTGTTCAGCTCTCTTGAGCAACTCAGGGGCATGCTGATGCTGGTGAGTGGGCTGAGGAGGACTCAGGGGCATGCTGGTGAGCAGGCAGAGGAGGACTCAGGGGCATGCTGATGCTGGTGAGCAGGCAGAGGAGGACTCAGGGGCATGCTGATGCTGGTGAGCGGGGAGAGGAGGACTCAGGGGCATGCTGATGCTGGTGAGCAGGCAGAGGAGGACTCAGGGGCATGCTGATGCTGGTGAGCGGGGAGAGGAGGACTCAGGGGCATGCTGATGCTGGTGAGCAGGCAGAGGAGGACTCAGGGGCATGCTGATGCTGGTGAGCAGGCAGAGGAGGACTCAGGGGCATGCTGGTGAGCAGGCTGCGGAGGACTCAGGGGCATGCTGATGCTGGTGAGCAGGCTGAGGAGGACTCAGGGGCATGCTGATGCTGCTGAGCAGGTTGAGGAGGACTCGGGGGCATGCTGATGCAGGTGAGTGGGCATGAGGAGGACCCAGGGGCATGCTGATGCTGGTGAGTGGGCTGAGGAGGACTCAGGGGCATGCTGATGCTGGTGAGCAGGCAGAGGAGGACTTGTTGAGGACTGTGCCTTGTGAGAGGCATCTATGGTGAGAAGTGAACATCCTTGATGTGTTTACAAAGAGAGATGTGGTAATTTCTTATGGGAGGATTTTCTATTTAAAGAATCACTTGACTTAAACAGATTCACATACACATAAGTCAAGTAAATTAGCTGCATATTGTGGATTCCCTCCAGCTCCTTCTTATCATTTGACCAGCTCAGTCTTCTGGCAAATACTTAGATTCAGATTAGGCACAATGCTGTTTTTGTTTTGTGTGTTTATGCTGTGGAAATAGCTAGCATGATGAAAAAACACAAGTTATTTCAATAATGCTTCTTGAAGCTGGCTTATAATGCCAAATATGAATGCCTTAAATCAAATGTTGTGCCTTGAGGCTACGTTTTGAACAAATAGTGTTGCTTCTGCACTTTGAGCATCTCATCAATCTGTCTTGTGAGACGATAGCTGCCTTAGTTAGTTCCTATGGAAACTGATGTTAAGAGTTCAAACTTATTGCTATGCAGACCAACAGTCTGTGAAATATTACAAGATTGTAGGACTCTTTGCCCTGCTAGACAGTGTTTCTTCATGTTGCATTTTGCTTTTTGTTGTCAGGCAATAGATCACTGAAATGTGCTGAGACTCAGCCAGCAGTTTTAGTTTGAGCTTTCTTTCAAGGGCTGAAGAGCTGCAGACTAAATCTGAATTAATCCCCATGATTCAGATTATTTCACATTCAAATTCTTCCCAATCAAGTTGACCTTTCAGGATGCCAGTAGATGTAGCTGTAACTAAGCCTTTGCTCTTGAATGAATCAGATCTTCCTTCCCTTCATACAATTCACACTATAACACCCCTTTGTGAATTTTGCAGATGAGATCAACCAAAATAAATAGTGTTCCTCCTCGAAAACTCTCTCTCTCTCTCCAGATTGAAGTAGTTTATTCTTGGTGCATGGTGCCTTGGCGGCAGTGTCGGTAGCAGGGCACGATGTACAGTATGTGAGGAAATGCTAATCGTGCCGGCTCTTTATTTTTAGAGTCAATCTCCTCCTGCTGCTCTTAGCGAGGAGGCAGTGAGTCATGCTAAAACCAATGAACGTGAACTGCCAAACCGCTCGGTGCGATAGGAACCTCGTATCCTCCTGTAATGGCATCATAAGCCGTCTTTCCCCACAAGACCTGCTCCAAGCATGCGGGTTGTGGATTTTGCGGTGGGTTTTATTCATGGTGTTTTGCCGTGGTGTGACTCTGGGTAAGGAGTCCATTCTCTGGCATCTTGTGGCTGCTTCATGCATCACACATGAGAACACTTCACACACCCACTCAGTCATCAAGAGGCGTCTTATTCCCCTTGTTGAGGGATGTTTTCAACGGTGCTGCCTACTGTACCGTCCGTCCAGAGACTTGCACACACTGTTGATATAATTGTGTATATTCAGATTTTACGTCAATTACGGAATTTAAAACTATCAAAAAACACCATTGATTATTCATTTGAAAATATTTGAGCTTTAGGCTACTGAAACTGTCACTAATGAGGCAGGTCTCCAAGCATTGTATATGTAAGGGATAATGTATATTGAGGCGGTGATTACGGGGGAAATAATGACCGACAGGTGATGATTGAGCCCGACGCACAGCGGCGGGCTTAATCGTTCACCTGAAGGTCATTATTTCCCAGTAATCACCGCCTCAATATACATTATCCCGCTTAGAACACGGCCTACAACTAAATCATTCAATAATCTGACAAAAATAATTATTCAAATAGATTTTTTAATAGCGTTTTCAACGACAAAGCAGTTTCATTCGTAATTGGCACACAAGACACCACAGCTGCAACTGGTTGGCCTAATTAGTAGTGTTTGCAGACAAAATGCTCTTATCAACTGATTAATCCAGGTGTGGCAGAGCAGCGGTCGGTTGTCGAGAAATAATGACCGGTGAATCTTGTTGATTGACCAATCAGAATCGAGTATTCAAGAGAGCCGTGTTCTAATATTAGATATTTTCCATCTAAACTTCAGATCCATACGGACTGCTTTCAGTTAGAGTGGCGGTGATTAATGTGTTAGTCTGATCTGGTTAGCAACAGTTTATCATTGCTAATTGGAATGCGTGTGGTTTCTGGAATTTTTTTTAATGCCAGCCCCTCCTATGGGAATGATGTGCCACCCACAGTGAGCAGGCCTGCAGCTACATCATCTGTTAGTTTTTACTGTGAAATAATAACATAAAAGTACCTTGGTTAACCTTAGGATGGAATGCAATTAAGGATAACGCAAGATTAGGGCTGCAGAATAATTTCAAAGAATATTCCAAATTTCAGACTTGCCTACTGCAATTAACAAAATTCAGAAGGGGCTGACCCCCCCCCCTCCCCCCAGGGAAATATGTAAGACAGTTTCCTAGGTGAGGTATTCTTGGGTTTTGCAGAAAATAACTCTGAAAGCTGTCTCCAAATTTATTATTGCAGTTCATTCATATCAAATGGCAATATTATATTCAGAGGAAGAAAAAACAACTGTGTATATATAATGTATATTTTGTCAATATCATGTAACCCTATAACAGATCAAAACTCCCTCATATATTTCACCTCTGATGTCCGACATAGTGGAAAAGCTAAGCGGCAAGCTTCAAAGAGTCATTTGTTCTTAGATCTCAGCCTATATGCAAATAAGTCTGACAAAAAGAAAAGACAACAAAAACATTAGATTGCCGCAGAGCTGAATCACTGATGTTGAATCAGCAGAGTGGGCTGGATATAGATGGATGGATAGATGGCAGAGTGAAGCAGGTGAGATAGATGGATGGATAGATGGCAGAGTGAAGCAGGTGCTAAGGTAGAAACACAGTGACCTTAATATAGACTAACCTGTTTATCTAAAGCTGTCATGGCTGTCATTATCTGAATGCCAGCCTTATTCTTTTGCTCCGTACTCCACGGCCTGATTGTGTCTCCCATAGATACAGCCTTAACATCCAAACTTATCTCTGGAATTCAGACTGGCAGTTGTTATCCTCATAGTCTTTCATGCACTGATTCAATACACAAGAGAGTTGGCCAGGCGTGTTTCACGATACAGTACCTCTCTAATATGGTCCAGAGAGGGAATTCAAAGGGACGGGCTCATCCTCTTCTTGCCTTCTTTCTTTGGAGTTCGGGTTAGTTTGTGACCGCGTGTGACTCATACAAAGAAGGAAAGAAGGAAATGAAAGAGAAGGCAGAACGGACAGTCTGGAATCATGCTGCCAGAGAGATGAGTAAGTGTTGCTATCTGCATGTGGGACTGATGCATCATGTCTGGTTAGACTTCACTATAATGTTTGTGTGTTTGAATGTGAGCGTGTTGTGTCCACTGGGGCATGAGAGGAAGCTGCCCACGGTGGAGCCTCAGGCTACTCAGGTGAAGAAGAAGACCCCAGTGGCAGTGTTGAGGATAACAGTTATTATCAATACCCTCTCAGGATGCACCAATATGAAAATTTTAGCATGATACCGATAACCGATATTAAAATTGCGGTTGTGGCCGATAATTGATATTTACCGATGTCGATATGGTCTGTATAAAAACAAGTTTCTATGATCAATTTTGTAGCTACAGTACATACTGAAAGACACATGTAAACACTGAATTTGAAAAAGTAGTCTTTCTTATTTCCAAAAACATTGGAAAAACCCATAAATGATAATGTACCACGTTTCCTCTCAATATGAAAATTTTGGCGGATAGCCTACCAATAACCGATATTAACATTACTGTTATTTTGCTGATTGGACCGATAGCGATATATAAAATTACTAACATCGGCCAATACGATATGATTGCTGATATTTCATGCATCCCTAATACCCTCCCGAGTCCCCATTACCCACACTCTTTCAGCTACATTTGGGTTACTCTGCTTCCCAAATTCAGAGGATAAAGCTGAACAAAAAAGAGACTAATATAGTTTGAATTGTGTTGGATAGCCATTTGGATCTAGCCTGGTTAACTCACATTTCATTTCGTTCTACCAGACCGTCAAAGCGTTCTAGCCAATCGGGAACGCCGCTAGCAAACAATAATGGCTGCCTCCATGCCTGTCCGCCTCGAGGACTAACATCAACGTTTGTCAAGTTTAAACAGCCATAAAGTGCAGTTATTGCAGAAATAGACTCAATAACAACAATTAAACAAGTACAGGAGTATGCAACAGTGGAGTTTCTCGGCGGAAAAAACATTTTCTTTTTTGCCGTTCTCCCGAGTGGATTTGGGTTTGACTGGATCCAACGCTGATTGGCTGAAAGGCCATGGTCATGGTCAAGGCAAGTACACCTGCCCAACTTCCACCCACTGCAAACACTGGGTGAAAGCTTGGTCAGACAGTCTGGTAGAACGAAATTAAATGTGAGTTCACGTGACCGGCTCGTTTACCAGGCTAATTTGGATCCATATTTGACAGTCAAAATGCAATTTTTGCTATCAAACATGTTTCCAAACAATCCAACAAGTAATCATCTATCTCGCTGAAAGTACTGTATCTGTAATCCGATTACTGTATATTTAAGCAATATAGCATGAGAGCCAGTGTGTTGTGGCAAATATATCCCGCTGATCAGCTGTTATCCCACGAGGCCGCAGGCCGAGTTGCATAACTGCTGAGCAGCGGGATATATGCCACAACACACGCTGCTCGAGTGCTATATTGCTTTTATAAAACGGTTTCCAAGTATGATAATATAATAATAATAATAATACTATAAGTCCGACTGGCATGTCATTCTGATAGAGTCAGTTGAAACACTACTGTAAGGCGGGACCGCAAGAACGTGCGGGTGATTTGATTGGATCGTTCTGGAGACTGAAGTTGACATTGGCCAATCCTGGCGCTTGCTGAGAAGCTGAGAGCTTTCTGGAAAGCCCGACACGCAGCTCGAGCGCAGCGCTGCATTCTCAGCGCTTGCTGAGAAGCTGAGAGCTTTTCTGCAAAGCCCGACACCAACTAACGTTACGGGGTTAAATGCGGGGTTAACAGCCTTTTTTTTGCAAAGAAGACATTAGCCCGCGTCTATTCTTGTACAAAACATAATTTTCTGCGAAGTATTAGTAAAGTTATAAGCGAAGATCGATTCACAAGGATCTGACAGCTGTCTCCGCCATTTGTTTTTTCTACATTGTCATTTGAGGTAACCAAAGCCTTTTAGTAAGAGAGTTGCCATGGCAACTCAATAACCCATGGCCATGGGTTATTGGAGTGGGTTACTGGATTTATACAATGGCTGTGAACCAATCAGATTGCTTGATTTGAGAGAGCCGTTTTATAATTTATCAGTAACTGCTGGAGTTATTTATTTCACAATCAATGACTTCTTCAGTCTTGTTATATCTGTTATCTATTATTCCCCAACCACCATTTTCATGCACCCACGCATGCACACACACACACACACACACACACACACACACACACACACACACACACACACACACACACACACACACACACACACACACACCTTCAGACATGTTTGACAAGGTGGAGAGGGCATGGATTCTCATAATGTAAATGTCAAATCCAAAGTTATAGAATTATTTGCTTTGAGTGTCTAGAATACCTCTCCATCTCTCTGTGTTCATGTACAGTATCACATCACATTCATAGCCTGTGTGTCTGTTTGCTTTAGCATACTCAGTCAGGATTTGAATTCTGATCATTACACTTGCTGCAGTTATGTCTGCAGGCTGAATCAGATGTTTTGTTAATTTTTTCGATGCCAGGCAACAACCCTGCCTATCATGTTACTATGGTGCAAAGGAGATGTTGCTGGGAGGCGAACGGTATTATTTTAGCGGCATGTATTTGAATCCCGGTGAATGCAGATGGCAGACAAAATTGACACAGACTTGTAGAAGGATTCATGTAAGGTGGAGTTTGAGATCACACACGCACACACCCTGATTCTAACTCGTTGACATTTTGGTGCACACACAGCCTGTCGACAACCACATCATCGCTAACTAACAGGTGAGATTCCTCCCATCGACCTGTATTCAAATTCAAATGTGTTGCCAAGGTAACAGCATCTTGTCGCCTTTTTTAGTGAGAAGGAAGTGGAAGTGGAGGGCTCAGATGGTGGTGAGTGCTCCCCGTGCTGCCTTTTCGGCCCCCCCCCCCCCCCCCCCCCCCCTTCTTCCCATATTCCCTCACCCCGGTGGCCTGTGTGAGTAATGAGCCTCAGGCAAGGCTGGCTAATTAGAGCTGACATCACACCACAACTTGCTCGCCTCGGCTGCTCTGGATACTTCCTGACCCATGCGGTTCTATACGGAGACACACACCCGCCCACACAGATGCAAACACAACACGGAGACACACTGATACATGTACACACACCCACCCACACAGATGCAAACACAACACGGAGACACACTGATACATGTACACATGCCCACAAAGCAGCCACGCACAACGGGTATGCTGGTGGCAGCGGCATTGGTGCCACTTTACGATAAGGGTACATTAATTAACGGTGAGTTAATGCTTAACCGCCGTGACCGTAAGCTTGCTCTAACCTCAACCTCAGTGACTTCCTGCTTCCACCCAACCACAACACCCTCCCTGAACACATTGGTAAATTATTACTAGACAAATAGGTTAACTAATAATTAAGGGTTTATTAAGCATTGACAAACCCTTAATTAATTTACCCTTATTTAAAGTGTTACCGCAGCATTTGCACACACGCATTACCCACACACACGCAAAACACGTACGCACGCACGAACACCAGCTCCTGTTCCAGACGGCCTGTCAGACCCCATGCTGCACAGAAGGCTGCTCATCTGTCTGAACGTTACGCCTGTGAACACCTCCCTCCTCACAGCTATCTGCTATATCTTTATAACTCTCCACATTCACACGCATCTCCCAGAGAGGATCTGGAGGGAAGTGTGTGTGTGTGTGTGTGTGTGTGTGTGTGTGTGTGCGTGCGTTCGTGTGTTCTCCGTGCCTGCCTCACATTCAGTGTGTCACACCAGTAGGAGGGATGTTTCTCCAGTTAGCTGATGGTTAAAACACGGGGAGAGAAGAGTCCAGTGGGAGGAGGGGTGGGAAGGAGCCCTGCTGTGAATGATTGCAGTTTGGCATCTAGCAAGATTTAAAGAGGCACTTTGGTGATGCAGAAGTTAGAGAAGAGTCAGCTCCTTGTATCTTCAGCATGCTGTGTCAGAAGTTAGAGAAGAGTCAGCTCCTTGTATCTTCAGCATGCTGTGTCAGAAGTTAAAGAGTCAGCTCCTTGTATCTTCAGCATGCTGTGTCAGAAGTTAGAGGAGAGTCAGCTCCTTGTATCTTCAGCATGCTGTGTCAGAAGTCAGAGAAGAGTCAGCTCCTTGTATCTTCAGCATGTTGTGTCAGAAGTTAAAGAGTCAGCTCCTTGTATCTTCAGCATGCTGTGTCAGAAGTTAGAGAAGAGTCAGCTCCTTGTATCTTCAGCATGCTGTGTCAGAAGTTAAAGAAGAGTCAGCTCCTTGTATCTTCAGCATGCTGTGTCAGAAGTTAAAGAGTCAGCTCCTTGTATCTTCAGCATGCTGTATCAGAAGTTAAAGAGTCAGCTCCTTGTATCTTCAGCATGCTGTGTCAGAAGTTAAAGAGTCAGCTCCTTGTATCTTCAGCATGCTGTGTCAGAAGTTAGAGGAGAGTCAGCTCCTTGTATCTTCAGCATGCTGTGTCAGAAGTTAGAGAAGAGTCAGCTCCTTGTATCTTCAGCATGCTGTGTCAGAAGTTAGAGAAGAGTCAGCTCCTTGTATCTTCAGCATGCTGTGTCAGAAGTTAGAGAAGAGTCAGCTCCTTGTATCTTCAGCATGCTGTGTCAGAAGTTAGAGAAGAGTCAGCTCCTTGTATCTTCAGCATGCTGTGTCAGAAGTTAGAGAAGAGTCAGCTCCTTGTATCTTCAGCATGCTGTGTCAGAATTTAAAGAAGAGTCAGCTCCTTGTATCTTCAGCATGCTGTGTCCTGCTTGGCTTTTCTAAGGGCCATTTAGTGGTTCGGGGCCTTGCCGGCAGGGTGAAAAGACAAGTGTCTTAAGTGGTGATTCTCAAACGTTTTCACCTCAAGGACCCCTAAACTGACACAAATTAGATCACAGACCCCCATTTGATAAAGTTCTGTCCCAGGGTCCCCCATCTGATGAGATTTTAGCTTTTGTGACGACCCTCCCTCTCTCCCTGTCTTGCAGGAGCCTGGTGTTGGGGTCATTAGGCTGATTGAGTGAGTGATTGAGTGAGTGATTGATTGATTGATTGATTGAGTGATTGAGTGATTGATTGATTGATTGAGTGAGTGAGTGAGTGATTGATTGGTTTTATTTCTGGATATAGCAGCACAAAACCCAAGGGATAGACATGTAAAAGTGTAAACACTTATTTCCATCATTGTCCCTGGTCTTATAAAAACAGGACATACGCATAACATCAAATACATAAAATAGAACAATCAACAATAAAAATAACAAAAGATATAAACCACACAAGTTCAATAACCATTTCAACAAAAGGCTCACACATTACTCTAGTTTACTCGGCAAGAATTTTTTCAGAAGGTTTTTAAAACAATTCAGAAAATTTGCAGACTTAACACATTCACTGCCAACAGTTTATCCAATACAGTAGGTAGCTTCTGCCAATGGGGTTTTTTGAGGATTCTGGCTCATCTTTCAAGAGCCGAGGATTATTTTCTGCTAGGACTTTGTGAACACAAAATATCTCAAAACAACTAATAGAATGTGTGCTTTCTCTGTCTAAAATAGTTAGTTTTTATCATGTTCTGTTATGTAGGCATTAGCAGTTGAATACAGCATGGTTTCAGCGTCTGAGAAGGAAAGCTGAGATAAATGCATTTTTGTGAAATTCGATAGAACAGGCAGAACAGTCACTTTAACCATTTATTTTTGGCATCAGTGAGACATCAGACATCTAAACAATAGTTCTGAACAGTAATTTCCTCCAATATAACAGCACCCCCACAGCACCCCGCAAACTCCTCCCTCCGTGGGTGTGTCTCTGGTGGCTCTGCAGCATCTGTCACAGGCGAGACTCTGCTGCCTGTCTGTGCTGCCTGGCGGCCGCTCGTCGGGCGAGTCTGGATCGGGCTCGCTCGTTTCTGGGGTTTCGGTTGTGAGCTGGGATGAAGCTGCGTGCGATTCTGGGCTTTCTGCTGCGTGTTTCAAAGTGTGTTGCACCCAGAGTCTATTTTTGGAATCCCCCACCGTTGTGCGCCAGCTCCCAGTGCGAAAGCGTTTTCGCCAAACCATTCTCATGAGAATGGTTTCCTCACGCTTTTTCCTGCTGTTTTTACTCGACTTTCTCTAATCTGGATAGCACTGTCGCCACTTAATGGGTCGGTAAAATAGGTTATACACATTCAATAGCTGCCATATTTTTATAGGAGATGTAAAAGGGTTTGATCCACGTCCCACCGTCAATTTTTTTTGTTTTTTTTTTGTTGACGAGTTAACTCGTCGACGGCAGTCAACGGTTGGTTTCTGTTTGACGAGTTAACTCGTCGACGGCAGTGAACGTGTTAATCTCGTTAGGGATCTTGTTCCACTCCTCTCCCCCGGTATAGATGGAATGTACTTCTCCCAACTTTGCTTTTCAGATTGGGTAGTTTCAAGTTCGCTACGCTAGCCCTCGTGTTCAGGCTATGAGTCTCCCGAGCAAACTGAAAGTATAGCGTAACTGTGTCCTGCAACGGACACCTGGACGCCTGTTTCGTCACGTCCGGGTCAGAGGTCTCTCGACGTGGTTTCCGGTACTTTAGCAGGCATTTCAGATGCTGGATCGCCGCTTTGTGAAAGTGGAACTAATTTATACATCTATATGTGTCAATATGTGGAATTTCATATGAATATGTGCATGGTAACATGTCAAATTACTTTAGGAAAGTGACTTTGATGACAGAAAGCCATAAGACGTGCTTGGGCGACGAGAGTTACTGATCTTTAAAGTTGCTAGCTTGCTAGCTAGCTAACGCTAGCTTTGTCTAAAACACAACAAGGCCAGCTAGGTGGCAATAATGCAGCAAAATGGGACTCAGCGACCACTACAAGCCACTCGCTTTGTTGACTATTACTGGCTTGCTAACCAGCAGAGCCGCAGAGTGAGCTGTCCGTAACAGGACAAGAGCAGCTTTCAGTTAAGACGCCAGCGGTAGCGTCCGTTCCCCGACTCTGGTAAATCAAAGACACAACTAAAATAAATTATTTCAACGGTATGTTGCTAGAAAGAAGTTCGACTTAACGTTTTCGCCGTTAAACTACACGGAAACATGACATGATCATTGTAGCAGTGTTTGAAGCACAATTTTAACAGGAGTTTTGTAAAAATATTGTCCGTTGCAGGACTCGCTTCCGTTAGTAAAATAATTTGGACAAAGGTCATGTAATGTTTTATAGACCATGATAAGTTTTAACTGTTGAACTCTACCTTCAACGGGGGGAGCCAATTTAACTCTTTAAAATGGTTTGGGCTAATGTGCATTCTTGGACTGAGGTTAATTAAGGATGACCCTCATTAGTTTGTTCTGGGCTTTTTGGAGCCTGTTTTTTTAATGTTTTTGATCGTTATACCACATTACCAGGATATACAGGTGTAGTCAGAGTGACATTAGCTAACGTACGTTACGTTACGTTTAGCTAAAGTCCTCATGGTCTTTTTGATTTTCCTAAGTGCAAGGATAGCTGATTGGCTGCACCTGGCTGGGCCTGCTGCACTCATTGGGCTTAAGAAGACCTTCAGACCATTCAGTCTCTCTCCCTCCTCATCGATGCACCTTTTGTTCTGTTCTTTTGTGTAGTTTGTGTTGTCTAGTTATTTTACCTTAGTTTTAGTTAATGCATTGTTTTAACTTTTACTTTAATGTATGACTTCCCTCATTTGTCACTTCCTTGAGCCGGGTTGTAACATTATGAGGGGAGTCATACACCAAAATAAAAGTGAAAGCAATTTATTAACTAAAACTAAGGGAAACTAACTAGACAACACAAACTACACAAAAGAACAGAACAAAAGGTGCATCGGTGAGGAGGGAGAGAGACTGAATGGTCTGAAGGTCTTTGGGGGCTCAAAAGTCGCTCATCCCGATCTCGACTCTTCTCGTCCCTGGCACCTCAATGGTGGAACGAGCTTCCACCTTCGGTCAGGACAGCTGAATCACTGCCGATCTTTCGGAAAAGACTAAAGACACACCTTTTCAGGCTCCATCTGGGCCCTTCTTGATCTAACTTCTTTCTCTTTCTAAAAAAAAAAAAAACTACTAACCTAAACTAAACTTGTACCACTGTTCCTTCAGAATTTGTAGTTGTCATAGACTGTGCTCCATAGTTGATTGCTCTATTGCTGACAAAAATGTGTTATTGTAAGTCGCTTTGGATAAAAGCGTCTGCCAATGACGTAATGTAATGTAATGTTCTTAAGCCCAATGAGTGCACTGGGCCCAGGGGCACCCGATCAGCCTAATGACCCCCCAACACCTTGTTCCTGCAAGATGGCCAGGAGAGTGGGAGGGTCACACTTTTAGATGTTTTATTATAGAAAGTGTATGAAACCCATGACCAAAAGAGTCGTGCATTTTGTCATGGTGTTACTTGAAATTCTAGCGACCCCCTGGAATGCCCTCAAGGACCCCTGGGGATCCCCGGACCCCCTTTGAGAACCACTGGCTTAGAATAGGACAGGATGTACTCTTGGCTGTAGAGTTCACCTGGGGGCACAGACCGTTTTTTTTAACAGTCTGTCTGTAGCCATGCTGTGTGAGAGTCTGACACTTCACAAGACACACATCAGAATCAAAATCAGTTTTATTTGTCAGGTACATAGAACACACACACACACACACACACACACACACACACACACACACACACACACACACACACACACACACAGGTACATACATAAACGTTTACATACATGTCACATCCACAAGTTAAAGTAGGATATAAAGCAAAGAATACACCACATTTAGTGCAGAGAGTGTGCAGACCCTTGGACTATACAGAACATTTAGCATGCAGTGCATGTTAATACACACGTTGATGCACAGTGGTTATTGCATCATACCATGTAAAATAGTGCAGACCTATGCTTGCTGTACATAACGAGACAAAAGACATCATTTGTTCGACGCAGTTATCATAATTCCCGTAGAGCATTGGTGTGCAGCAATTTACAATATGAAACACACACCCGTACATCCAAACATATTACAAATGGTCACAACTGCATGTGGTAAGGTGTGGAGTGCCTAGGCTACTAGGGTGGGTTTCTCCTTCCTCCTATATGGTTTCCTTATGTTCTGTTTAGTAAGTTGATGGCTGATGGAACAAATCTGTGTTTGTGTCTCTTGGTGCAGAGGGAGACTTGACCAATAGAAGCTAGTACTCTAATAGGTCTTCTTATTAGCCACTTCAATATTCAGATCGTTATTAGCAGCACTTGTAACAATTGTACAGTCTGTTTTTATTCAATCCTTTTATCATAGTTTTTCTGTTCAGAAATTAATTCTGGAGAGTGCAGAGCCATGCAATTGTAACAGGCTTCATTAAATAGCATTGGGTTATAAATTATAGATTCAGTCAGAAGATTTCAATGTGCAGTCATGGTGTAAAAATGGGACTTCTTTGCTATTACTCATAAGGAACGGAGTCGTTTTGAAGGCCTCAGCCACGCTTGCGGAGATGGAGTTCTCTTTAATGGTCATTTTATTGGTTATTTTTTCCAAAGTGTCGTGCTGTGAATTTGGACAGGGAAGGGGGAGGCTGTTTGCAGAGTGTGTTTTCTCTGTTATACACTCACTCATAGACAGTAAGCAGCCGTGTCTAAGCTGAGCTTTGTATGAAGCTGAAGCTTTATACTGTATATTCTGCAAGACACAAAGGCCCCCTCTCTGTATTATCTGTGACCTCGCTTCTGCCGGCTGCCAATGGCAGGGTATCATCACTATTGATTTGTAAAGAGAATAAATCATTACGTGTGACTTATGAACCTTGCTGAAATCCTTTGAATCCCTTAGATTTTCTAGAGACCCTTAAATGCGTCACGGCTGCTCACTTGGAAGAAGCGTGTGTGCGTGAGTGTGTGTGTGTGCACGCGCGCGTGTGTGTGTTTTTGTTTGTTTGTTGGCGGCCGTTGGGGTGGGGGATGAGGTGTCCTATTGACTTTCTCTGTTGAGTGGTTTGAGATAATTGATCTGTATTGAGAGGCAGTGATGCACTTCATTCTTCCAGCAGAAAAGGCTACGTAATGACTGCGACAGTGGCCGTCACTTTGCCATTGATTTCTGCTGGCTGTCTTCAAACCCCCTATAGAGGGAGCCAGGAGGGAGATCTGGGAGGAAGTCACCTATGGCATCATCCAGGCAGCTCCAGGCAGCTGAGATGCAGAGGATGCGATTTGGCAAGAGGGGTAGCTGCCATGAGTCTGTGCTATATTGGCTGCCACCTGATTGAAAATACTGTGTTTGTTTTTTGCCAATGGGGGCGGGTTGCTGAGAATGAGGCTGTTTACACAGGTACATGTGTTTGTGTATTTGCATGAATTCTATACAAAGGGATTTGTGCTTGTTTGCATATCTACTATCATATTTACTATTTTCACAAATGATCTTCCCTATGTTACAACAAACACCAATATGGTAATGTATGCTGATGACACAACATTGTATAGTACTGCCTATACTTTGAACGAATTAGTAAATATTTTAAATCAGGATCTAAACAGGGTGTCAGAATGGGTAAAAGATAACAAACTTGTACTGAATGTTGACAAAACAAAAAGCATTGTCTTCGGTTCCAGGCATATGCTTATTGATGACCCGCAGCTGCATCTGTCAATGTCAGGTATACCCATTGAGCAGGTTAAAAAAACTAAACTGCTTGGTGTGTTTCTGGACAGTCAACTATCATGGTCGGATCATATTGATAGTATTGTATTGAAAATGGGAAGAGGCATAGCCATGGTCAGAAAGTGTTCCACCTACTTGACATCCTTAGTTATGGCTTATGGGTCTAGTCGTTCAGTCCTTGGTTTTTTGTCACCTTCATTACTGTCCTATCATATGGTCAGCAGCAACAAAGTCAGACCTGAACAAACTGCAACTTGTTCAGAACAGAGCTGCTAGACTGGTACTAAATTGTTCAACACGCACCAATATTTCATATATGCATTCGCACCTATCCTGGTTACCTGTTGGAAAAAAACTGATCTGCAGTCTATTAATGTTCTTCAGGAACATTATCATAAATCAAATGCCAGACTACTTTCACAAACAGTTTTTGAAATGTATCAACACTCACAATTATCATACCAGAAATGCAAGCCTTGGTCATTTAACACTTCCTGCTCCCAGAACAAATCTCCTCAAACGCACAGTTATTTATAGATCCATATCATCCTGGAATTCTTTGCCATCTCACATTCATCTCTCACAAAGTAAGCTATCATTCAAGATAGCTGTAAAGAAACACCTCTTGCAGCTGACCACATGACAGGTTTTTTTTTAATACTATGTTGAATATGATGAAGTTATTGTATATGACCGGAGTTACCATCATCTTAACTCTATGATGTATTTATTTATATTGTAATAGGTTTAGTAATTATGTATTTTTCATGTTTTTTTCATGTTTTCATGTATTTTTTCATGTATTTTTTCATGTTTTTATATTGTATGCTTTTACATGGACCCCAGGAAGACTAGCTGTTGCCCCGGCATCAGCTAATGGGGATCCATTCAATAAACAATAAACAATATCTGTGTCGTGCAGGGGGTCTTCAAAGTGGGAGGCGCGCCTCCCCAGGGGGGCTTCAAACAGTTTCACGTGAGGCTCAGTAAATGGAAGTGAAAGAAATATCACATTAGTTATTATTACATTAGTTATCAAAATGAGAAGACAATTTAGAATAGCCTATAGACCCCTTATACAGCTTGTCAACATTGAGCTGCGCGCGCATCGTGTAGGCAGAAAGCCGTCAGCTTTGCATGACAGACAGCGAAAACTGTGCGAAAGCCCCGCTGTCAGGACTGCTCTGTGCCCATCTGCAACACACAGTTATATTTTAGTTTTAAAATGCAGTTCTCGGCTTACTACCACAGCTTATCGCATAGTGATAAGCAATGTTATGCATCGAAATTAACGTTGTTTAATGGGACATGTCTTACAGACCCATACGCACTGGCGCTGTCAATTGGCCAAGCCTATGGCCAGCAATACATATCGTGCATTCCTTTATAACTGGGGATAGCGTAGATAATTATTCTGTAACTTGCAAAGATATATTGTTATGTTGATAATGCACACAACTCAATAATGACATTATGTAACGTTACTTGGTCCGTTAACTAACCGAGCGATGTTGAGCAGCCTACAGTTTCAGGCAGCTTACCTGATTATGAAGAGCACTACAAAGTCGGGCATTTTTAATGATGTCCTCGTTCCAATCAGTTCAACTCAATAATGACATTATTTAATGTTACTTGGTTGTCAACTAACCGAGCGATGTGGCTGCAGCCTACTACAGTTTACCTGATATGAAATGAGCGAGCACTGCAAAGTCGGGCATTTTTTACGATTTCCTCTTTCGGCTTGCAACCAAAGACACTTACGGTTAGCATTAAAAGCAATATGAGTTGACGGGATTCGGTAAAACTTTAGTCCTTGCTTTGTAGATAGTGTAACAGACTGTCCAGTGTTGTGTTGTGTTCTATTGCGTGTGTGCGAGGCTGTGTATGTTCCCTCGAGTTGCGTAGAACAGGATATGTGGGGAGAATTAGGTGAATTATAACGTTACAGCCTGGCTCTATCGTTTATTATTTTATTAACTAAGTGTGAATAGGCAGACCCGAATACTCTTAGTTTAGTTTAGTCATGTTTATTTCGAATATGTCAATAAAAACAATTGTGCAAAAACAACAAATAAAGCCATTCAAAAATGAATAACTAATATAACAAAACAAAAGTAAAAAGCAAAAAGAAACAAGAAAAAGAAAAAAATAAACAGTAAAAAATAAACAGTAATGTAAACATATCCGAAAAGGAGTGAGAAGAAGTAAAAAAACGTATGTACTCCCACCCCTCTTATAACTTATACTATATACTATATGCTATATGCTTACTTGCTGACTTCTATCTATGTATTAAACTATTATATATATACTATATATACTATTATACTATGTATTATACTATTATATATATATATATATATATATATATATATATATATATATATATATATATATACATACATATATAGACAATATTAACAATAATACCAATAAATGTAATATAAAATGTTATGCTATAAAAATATCTATACATACATGTACACATATAGATACATACATACATACATACATACATACATACATACACAAACCCCATACACAAACCCCAATACAAACACTAAAAACCCTAACCCATACATACACAAACCCCATACACAAACCCCATACACAAACCCCAATACAAACACTAAAACATAATGACTCTTAGTGCAGTTCACTATATCTTGTGAACAACATATTTTTGTACATTTTTTTAAAATGATTGATGCTTGGACATTGCTTTTGCTCTTTGCTCAGATTGTTCCATAACTTAACACCCGCGATCGAGATGCAAAAACTTTTCAATGTGGAATTTCTTTTTAGAATTTTAAAATTGAGTTCTCCCCTCAAATTATGCCCCCCCTCACGTTCATGAAACACGTTTTGAATGTTCATTGGTAATAAATGGTTCCTAGCCCTATACATTGTTATTGCTGTTTGATATGTGACTATGTCGGTGAATTTTAATAATTTAGACTGTAGAAATAGTGGATTGGTGTGTTCCAGATAGCCAACCTTGTGAATGATCCTTATTGCTCTTTTTTGTAAAATGATTAGTGACTGTAATGAACTTTTATAGTTGTTACCCCAGACTTCAGCACAGTAGTATAAATATGGCAAGACTAAAGAACAGTAGAGAGTGTGGAGTGACTTATGATCCAAAACCTGCTTTGCCTTATTTATGACTGCTATACTTCTTGCTATTTTGTATTTTACATGTGTAATATGTGGTTTCCAGCTGAGCTTATCATCTATTGTTACACCTAGGAATTATTTACACCTCCTACAATAGCTTTCCGATTCTGGCATCCCACTGTACAACACGAAGACATATCTAGCTCGAATAGTTTTCGGGCGACTGGAAAACTACTTGACAGGGCTGCGCGGAGTCTGTCTTTCTGCCTCCGTCTTGCGCATCTGACGCTGTTTGTTGTCATTGTGACGTAGGCGTATAATTGGTCTATAGCGTGTGATTTGGTTAGAGACATAATTCAGAGATAAGGTAGTCTTTCCCACTTTCCCAGAGTCAGAAACAAATAAACGCCTTCAGACAGACATGTTCTATGTATTCGGTGTAGTGATGTATGTCAACAGCACGATCAGGTTATCTTGGCTGTTGGCTCAATTGTTGAGTAGCAATGTGACCAAACATATTTGTGATGGGGGACTGGTGTAGTAGTGGATGGGAAACATTTGTGTGCATGTTTGGCCTTGCGAAGCCTCACGACTCAACACTGCTGTTAAAGCAACACTGTCCTTGCCTGTCTGGTCTCCGGGACATGCCAAATGTGATGAAATTGTGGCACGGGCGAGGGAAGAAATCCAAGTGTTTTAAATGAAAGTAAATGTTCTAATTACATCCTATGCTTTTAAATACAACAGGGAGGATTTAATTAGAGGAAGAGGCGTCTGGGTCTGTACCATCCGGAGGGAACGCTCTGTGGAACTTGAAAGCAATTTGTTCCTGCTCTCCGTTCATTTCTCACCCCCTGAAACGGCTCTGATAGCACAATGAAATTAATGTCTGGAATAAATGTTGGCGGAATTTAATAAAGGCAATCTCCTCTTTCACCCCTATAGCCTCTCCCCTTATCTGTGTCCCCCTCTCTCTTCCTCTCTCTCTCTCTCTCTCTCTCTCTCTCTCTCTCTCTCTCTCTCTCTCTCTCTCACACACATGTCCTCTTCCCTTCCTCCGTCAGTACGTCAGACAGTGACACCAGGGCTTGGGTGGGCGATGTCCGTTTCATCACAGATTAGTGTGTTCACAGTGTGAATATGACATGGCATTGTTCAGCGTTTTTTTTTTTTTTTTTTTGGGTTGGGGATGTTGAAGATGAGTTTGGAGTTCAATTTTCATAAGCGTAAAAGCCTTGACATTTCACAGCGCTGTGAATGATCAATAGCAGCCTATGGGGAGTTGCCAGGCAATGGGGGGCAGGGGGGGGGGCTGCAGTCTTCTCAATGCAGTGCTGTATATTCACAGAAAAGCTTGCTAGCCGGGTTTATTGAGGTCTTTGATTTGAGCTAACTCATCAAATATGAATGTCGTCCCCCTGCTGGCTGCTGCAGCAGAATTGCATTTGTCGTTGGGAAATTTGTAAGTTAATTTACAGTGTGCTCATTTACTTGGTTGGAATGTGACATTTGGATTTAGCTCCGGGAGAATTGATCAAAGGGCAAACATATTCAGAAGGAAAAGACAAGAAAAAGACAAAGCACACGCATGGCAGCAGAGTTTACATGAAACGACGGCAGATAAAACGCCCCGTGTTATCTTTATGTAATTACTTGTCAGAATGTTCTGCTTCCCGTGTCAACCATCAGTGCTGCCACTGAGTTCATTTCAGTTACTCTGCTTTCTCGTCATTTCACGAGAAACACACCATCAACCTCGTAATGGGAGTGGATTAATTCAATTTAACCATTCTAATATTATTAATTTCCATCTGGTAAAACATTACCTAGTTAGTTAGTGCAGTGCACTATGAGGCAACATATTATCAGAGAATTGAATTATGAGCGCATTCATAATATATCAGCGTGACCAATATTAATTAATTATAGTCATTATACATCTAGCAGTGTGTCCTATAATCAGACAGTTGGGAGATATGCAGTTGATTAATGTTTTTCCTCCATTTGCTTCCATGACCTCTCAGATAATAATTTTAAACTAAACAATGTGTTACTCTGTTATTTTCTTCCCATCTGTATGTATTTTACACCAATGCCAGAAAGAATGTAACAATGCTGCATAATGTTGACATTGATATACCGCTGTGAAATTATAGTACAATGCCAGCAAAAAGCAAACACTAAATTAACTGAGACTGTTGCTGTTAATGGACAGTAGCCAGAACTGATGTCTTGCTTTCCCTCTGGCAGACTGGTAAATACCACATTAAAAGCAATGGGTAAGAGATCATGACCACGCTATTTGTTTGATAAGTCCAGATTTTTTTTCTGGTCTGTTTGTGTGATCTTTGTCTATTTGCTTGAAGGCGTGTGTGCTTATACTCTTGGCACACTTTCATCTTTGTCCTGCCATAGACAGCCATGACAAGCTATGGCCTGCCCTCTAAATACTCGTTTCTGACCAACTCACCCTCCTCTCCATCAAGAAATAGACCCTTGACTGGTCTATCAAAGGAAACTAAGGAAACTTGCCTGGTACCATGTGGTTGTTATTCAGTATTATACTGTCGCATCCCTTTTAGAAATCTTTCTACGTGATTAAAATGGCACATCCATGGCCTTTATTCCACTTCTCCCTCAAGAATGGCGATGTTCTCCATGGGGGGTTATGAAGACAGCCCGCGGTGCCTTCGCAATTCATCAAATGCTTTATCTATGATGACTCAAAATGTCGCATAGTATATTCTGCCGTTCTCCACCCGGTTTCTTCTTTCGGCGCACGTTACGGCGCCAGAAGCCCCGGCTAATGAGCAAAATCCACTGCTTCCTGGGCCATCTGCCGCCCGCGACAAAACAACAATGAAGCGAAAATAAGAAGAGAAAATATAGTAGAGGAGAAAAAAAGAGTGGCGCCCGAAGCTGTGAAAATGTAAGTAAAGTGCTGACCTTGGTGGCCTAATGGCTCTAAATAGCGTCTGAATGTCAGTGTTGGCCGGAGAAGGGCAGCTCCAGCCCCAGGCTAATGGCTAAAGCAGCACTCTGAACTTGTGAAAAGGGAAGTGGGTAGCGGTGGGGGAGTGCCGTGTGATGGATTAAGAAGGACGGAGCCACGTGTGTGTGATGTGCTACTGCTCCGCTTCGCCATGGGAGGCACTGTGTCACCATTCAAGACATAAGCCCTATGGAAAGACGGAGTGTGTGTGTGTGTGTGTGTGTGTGTGTGTGTGTGTGTGTGTGTGTGTGTGTGTGTGCGCGCGCGCGCGCGCCTGGACAATGCCGTGCACGGGCCACTGGACTCCCCATCACTCACTCATCCATCCCTGCTACTGGATAGGATAGTAGAGGGCACTGCAGTGGGTGATTTATAGGGGGGAAGTTTTTCTCTGCAGTCCACAGATTCAACCCTTCATGTCTCGCAGGCTAACAACACACGGCGTCATTAAAACTGCCACTGCGAAAGCATTCATTCAGCAAACAGCGGGCGGTGTGTAAAGAGAACAAAACCATCTGGTGACCAGAGTTCACTCTTCTCCCGTTTTAATGCTATCCTCAACGAACAGCTTGCCCGCTTTAATGAGCCAATCGGATGCCAAGACGGAGCCGTGGTTCGAGGAGCAGTCGGGGTTGAGAGATGACTTCTCAAAGTGCCTTTTAATTGAACAACCTTCGTTAATAGGGCCCCAGACAGGCTGCCATGGGGAAAAGGCCCGACCGAAGCGGGGCCGGGGGGAGCACATCCTGCGCTCCGCTGGTTCACATCAAGTCACTGGGTTTAAATTATGAGGCTTTCAGGAAGATCCAGATGTCAAAATCTTCATCAAGAAGGAAGGCGGTTCCTCACGAGATCAGTAAAAGCCAATGAGGTGGAAGTGTGTGACATGATTTACAGGATTCTGACTCCATCATCCCTCTCATTTTCCCTCGCATTAGGCATGAGAAGCCAGTCCTGTCCTTTTATTCCCCAATAAAGAGCTGGAGTGTGCCACGGCAATGAACTGCGTTCATTGACAGAAATGGAGTGAAGCTGCGGATGAGTGGCCAGCAGGTGCAGGGTTCTAGTGCCATTGTGCCAGATCCTCTTTCCGTGTCTAATAGACCTCGTTACAAAAAAGCACTTAAAACAGAGATGCTCGCGCACAATTCTACTCATTTGCCGAGTAAAACCTATCAGCTACTGTATTTTTACAAACAGGTTTTTAGTATGATTTTGAAGTGTGTGTGTGGGTGTTTGATTCTGGAGTCAGCTATAGTGCTCAACTGGGCATGGTTGTATTTGGGACACTGATGAAAGGCGACAGGGACAAAACGTGTCTCTTTCCTATCTGAAGACATTGTCTGTGTCATTAGGCTTTCAGAGTGTTTTATCAGCCGAGCGCAAAACGATGGTGTGAAATTTGCTGTGCAGGCTTTAGCGAATTGGCAGCGGAAGAAGTCTATTCTTCAGATATCTGGCTCAGGGGCGTGGAATTTCCACCATTCTTTCTTTGCTAGCGCTGTGTTTCTTATTTAAATGAAGGGAGCCTATTGATGTGGATCTTATTGGGCCTTCAGTCATAGAAGGGGTTATTTCATGCTTTCTGTCTATCTCGCTTCTCGCTGATACCAAAGGACTTTGAAGTGTGACAGTAATGTAGAACTGCTACACAGTGGTAGCCGGCCTATTTATAATGCTGATATTGCCTCCTCTTGGTGAATAGGGTATTTATATTACAGATCAACCACCTGATGAACTAGTGTGCAACAGCAATATGCTGGATATACATGTAGATACTGGGCGCAGTAGGCTACTTGATACAGCTTACTGCTATCAACTGACTGGACATCGGTGATGCTATGATTTGACTATTATCGATTTGGTTATTATCAGCTGTCATTATTTACGCCTTTGCTTTGCTGCGATTGCCATTGTTGTTCTAAGGTCTTCTTACATGGGAGTGTGAAGTGAGTAAAGAAGAGTATGTAGAGAGTGACAGAGACAGGTAGTTATTTTCCAGTGGCTGGGCTTGTTCCTCACCAGGTGACAGTGGGATACTGTTCCCCTGGAGAGAGAATGATGACTTAAGCATTCAAGTGAAATACTGAACTGCCAGCTTGATTCAGCGCAGGTATGGACTTGAATAACCTATGTGGAGAAATTACACTTTTGGGGGAAATAAGAGATGAGGCAGAAGAATAGCTGGTAAAACTGGATGTTTACATCTGACCACTGCATTTCTCTTGTGTAACTGTTGATATACTGAAGGATGGAAACTGTAATGCAGTACTGTTGTGTAGCACTAAGGATATTAAGAATGCTCAATGCTCTAAGCTCGTTTATTTATGGTTTTTCTTTATTGCTGCCCATCGATCTCTGCGTAGCCATTTTTCTGTCTGGAAATCAATGCCCTGATTGCATTTGTTTTACTTCCTTTAACCTCGGCTAATTTCATGGATCAAATAGAATTCCATCTGCCTCCCAAATATTATTCGTCTTGAAATGTCACTTTGTTTTGTGGGGAAGGTGGCTGCATGAGGAAGCCATGTTTCTTTCAACATTTATAACTTAGCCACACGTAGCCATAGCTATTATGTTACTATAATAGATGGGTCACCGCAGGCTCCGGCAATTCTAACAAATGGTAGCAGCAAGTCTCCTAAATTGTCACGTGACTCCCAATAGATTCAGACCTGCCGAAAGTCTCCTAAGTGGCCGTGTCCGTGGAAAAGCATGGGCAAAACCCACGTGACAAAATGACAGGGAGTGAGTTGAAGTTGGGCCGTCTTGTTTGAAATCCCATTGTCTTTGACGTAGCCTAGCGCTGCTGGCATTATGTAACCCTGGAGCTAGTGGGAAGAATGGCTCCTGCAGAATCTCTTAACATCAGTGTTTTAGTGCCCGCTAGCTAGCATACAGTTTTTACATGTAACACAAGGACAAGGTTAGCTGGCATCCGTTTGTCCTGCACACTCAGTGGACCGACAGATTAGGAGAGAGGGGGAGGTAGGCTATATACGCTGATAAGGAGCAGCTTTATTCAAATTCAACTTGACAGCCATGATTGGAAAAAAGATTAAAAAGGTGTGTGTGTGTGTGTGTGTGTGTGTGTGTGTGTGTGTGTGTGTGTGTGTGTGTGTGTGTGTATGTGTGTGTGTGTGTGCGCGCGCATGTGGGGGTGTGTGTAAAGGTGAAATGTATATTAAGAGAAGCCGCCAGAATGCACCAGAAATAGCTAAGAGCTCATTTGCATCTGTAGTCCCTTCTGTAGTCCCTGTTTCAAACAGAGCAATGTTTGTTTTCAGTCGAATACGTCACACAGACCCTCTGAGACCCATTTCAGCTGGTCTTTAAACTGATGAACACAAACAAGTCATCATGTCTCAAGTCAAGTCCCAAGTCTTTAACTCCCAAGTCCAAGTCAAGTCTCAAGTTGTTTATTTTTTGTCAAGTCGCAAGTCACCAAGTCTCAAGTCTCTCTCTGCTAGAATGACCTGGCTACTACGGGGGGATCATTGAATCCACAAGTCTCAGCTTTGCAGTCTTTCCCAATTCATGCAATTCCATTAGTACTGTTTAGGGACCCCACCCAGTATGCAGTAATATTCAAATAGAATATGTGAAAATAACACATTTATACTACATGCAAAAAACTGCATGGTTTTTTGCCAAAAACTGAATGGGGTTAGCATAAAGTGTGCTTGTCTGTAAAGGGGAGACTCGTGGATACTCACAGAGCCCACTCTCATTCAGAAACCTTGAAAATAGCGTAGCATGTCAAAATGTAGCCTAACTTTGGAGTGTTATTTAGCCAGGGCCACCCCCTAGGAATGCCCCTGGTCGTGAGCCGCTTCTTTTCACCTGACAGCGAAGAGTTTCACGCTACCCCCTACCCCGGCACCAGGGATTGAACCCGGGTATTTGAAATTGCTTTGGAGTTCCATAATTTCATACTATTTTACATGATGTCCTGCATCCTCTCCCTGCCGTCTGCTTTCAGTGGGCTCAGGAGGCTGCCTGTGTCCTGCAGAAATCAACTGCTGATTCTTTTGATGTTGCAGCCATGAGGATAAATGAAGTGCCCACGCTGTTATATAGCTAACATGAATGATTGAAACTGTGAGAGCTCATTCCCTTCACAGGGGAGACAAACATTAAACAATAACTTGTTTACTGATTTCTCCCATGTATGTGGCTGATGTGGCTGTAGCAAAGGCACTGCTAAAACCAAGTGTGAATAAAGACAATACAGATGGCCTGGCAGTGGCACTTCACTCCTACACACTCTATTGCCATGGTAATACCCAACTGTTTATAGCAAGCTCGTGTGTTCAGCATCATACTATAGTTTTCTGCACTCTTCTAAAAACTCTCTCTCTCTCCCTCTCTCTCTCTCTCTCTCTCTCTCTCTCTCATCCCCCCCTCTCTCCCTCCCTCTCTCTCTCTCTCTATATATATATAATGTATATACTAGGCATCGCTATCACTGATGACATTTCATTAAGAAGCAAATCGACAGCGGCATGTACTGCGGAATGGCAATGCTCGATTTACAAAAAGCTTTCGACACTGTCAACCACCAAATTTTATTATGCAAATTAAAGGCTATAGGTTTCCAGGGGGAGGCACTGAGCTGGATACAGTCTTACCTCACCGACAGAGTCCAGAGAGTGGAAGTAGGAGGAGTGCTCTCTGAACCCAGAGAGACCTCACCTGCGGGGTCCCCCAAGGAAGCATAATTGGGCCTTTATTCTTTTTATTATATATTAATGACATGGAATCAGCCTGCTCATGTCCTTTGTTTCTGTACGCAGATGATTCTGCCTTGTTGGTATCCGGAGAGAGCCTGGAATCTGTCAAATCATCCCTTTAGCAAAGAGCTTCACAACATAAGCTCATGGCTATGCAAAAACAAACTATCCCTGCACCTTGGAAAATCCGAATGTATTGTTTTTAGTTCTAAATATAAATTAAGGGACCATCCTAGTTTCTCGGTGGAATGTAATGGCACCAAGCTACAGGAAAAATGTTATATAACATATATATATATATATATATATATATATATATATATATATATATATATATATATATATATATATAAATATGTTACATATCTGGGTTGTAAATTGGACCAGTGTATGACAGGTGAAGATATGGCCCTCTGTGTTACTGGGAAGATCCATTCATGGACAAAGTATTTAGCTAGAATAGCTAAATTCTTGGACAAGAGGACCATGAAGCTGTTAGCTACATCCTTAATTCAATGTCACTATGACTATACCTGTAAATCCTGGTACAGTGGTCTAACTAAAAGATCAAAAGACAGGCTTCAAATAGCCCAAAACAAATTAATGAGGATTGTCCTTGGCCTCAGTCCAAGAACTCACATCAGCCCCGCACATTTTAAAGAGTTGAATTGGCTCCCAGTGGAAAATAGAGTTCAACAGCTAAAACTCTTCATGGTCCACAAAATTCGACATGACCACTGTCCAAGCTACTTTACTAAGTATTTTCAATTTGTACGGGATGCTCATGGCCAGAATACGAGAGCCAGTGTAACAGATTTGAAACTACCAAACCTAAAACTAAAAAGCAAGGTGGGGAGAAGCACATTCCTCTACACGGGGGGAGAGGAGTGGAACAAGCTCCCCAACGAAATTAAGACGGCAAGTTCTCTGAGTGGTTTTAAAAACCTCCTGAAGAAATACTTGCAGAGTAATCTAGAATAGTTGACGAGGCTCTTCTGTCCACGAAATTTTGCACTTACTGTATATCTATTTTTCTTTGTATTGTTTATTTAACCTGTAATGTATATTGTATGTCCTGTTCTTAACAACAGGGACCATGTTGGAAATAAGTGATTGCACTTTCACATGCTATCCCTTGGATTCTGTTTTTTTTTTTTAATATCCATAATCAAATCTGTGTGTGTGTGTGTGTGTGTGTGTGTGTGTGTGTGTGTGTGTGTGTGTGTGTGTGTGTGTGTGTGTGTGTGTGTGTGTGTGTGTGTGCCCCTATGACATCACTGATCAGTCTTGTCACAATGCCTCTGTGTGTGTGTGTGTGTGCGCCCTTATGACATCACTTTTGACATCATCACTGATGACATCACATTATTAGCTAATTAGCCTAATTAAAAAATCCAGCTCCGTCAGGTCACCCACATGGGTGCCCTTTACACACCCTGGAGGTTTCAACCCGATTGCACGTAAAACGGCATAGCTGTGGCCGAACACAGAACTTGAAACAAACAAACAGAGCCCACATACTCAAAAGATAGATAGATATACTGTATAAATAATTATTTTGCTTGGTGGAGGCTGTAACCCATTCATTGTTGCTTGTTCAATGCTACTTTATCCTTAACATGCTAGGCCTATGTGAAAGGAAGTAGAGGCAGTGTTTGTACACTTTTTACTTGGCCTGTGGAGAAATCAGTTTCACAATAAAAGTCCCTGAGTCGATTCATGCAATGAAAATAATGCTTTTGCGGGGGACAACTGATTTGTGTCCTCGGTGTGTCCTCTCCACCGCCTACGCCTACAAACATGGGTAGTAAGTAGCTGTGGTGAGGCGCTGCATGCTGTACTCTTTTAGACTACCAACACTGGCTCGTTGTTCCAGGATAACAATGAAGATCCCTGTCATTTGCCCAGTGAGGTCATTGTGGATGATTATCGGTGGCCAGTGTTGGGAGTAACTAGTAACTTAACTACTTCTTGCAGTCACTAGTAATGTAACTAATTACTTTTAAAATATAGTAACTCAGTTACAGTTACCACAATAGTAACTACTTTTTGAGAGAAGTAACTAGTAACTGTAACTAATTACCAATTTTCAGTAACTTGCCCAACACTGTCGGTGACTGTATGATCTCATTGCATTAATAACTACTTGGAATATGCAGTGCATTGTTCGACCATATGTTCCCAAATCTGCCACACGTGGATTGATATGTACTCTTCTTTCTCTAGTTCCTATCTCCCATATTTAGAAAACAAAACAAAAAGGTATTAAGGCCATCCACTCGGGTCGATATACCATCAGGAAAATGGAGCATGTTGTAGCCCATCAACAAGAGTGAGACAACAATCTACCAGAGTCAACAGAAAGTCCATTATAGCTAGCATGGTGGGTGATTATAAGACCAGATAGGGGGTCTTAAAGACCCCCCTCCTTTCCCGCCGCTTGACCATCAGGGTGTGGAATGACACTGACCCAAGGAGTCATGAGTAATAGACCTGGGCGACCCCTCAAGGAGGACTCGGAGACGACCCCACACAAAACCAATGACTTCACCTAAAAACTAAAGACTTCCCATTGATGCAGCACTGCGAGCTCCTATGGGTACGTCATAAAAAATGCAATTACATCTCATGGCTTTTACAGTATGAATGAATTCAGCTGACATGAGAGGCTTGCCTGTGTCAAGGACTACATTGTTGAGATTAAGTACAGGCGTCGTCATGTGAGAGAATTATTTTTTTACACAATAAACATGCATGTATTAAGGAAGTCCATGGATGCAGAGCACAGCGGTAGTCTTGTAACTGACCTTATACATGGCCTTAAGTTACCGATGGTTACTTTGTGCTTTCTCTCCTGTTTGTTAAGGGTACGATGTGAGCAGCGTGAGCCGGTATTGGAACAGTGCCTGAGGGCTGAGAAAGAGAGTGATCCGCACACCAAACAGCTCCCGTAAAGGACTTTTATTTCTGCTGCCTAAGGTTTGCAGCATAAGGCTCTTCCTCGCACTGCTTCCGAGAGAGTCGCCATCTTAATGCCCCTACAAGGAACTTTTAACTGCGTATGAAACAGTCTCAATTTAATTCTGATGCCTCTATCAGGGGTTCCCAACCTTTTTTGTGCCAAGGACCGGTAGATACATGGAAAAAAAAGTCACGGACCGGTTGTCAATTTTAATGGTTTTAGTTACATAAATATTTACTCACCAGGTGGCGACAAAGGATAAATAACAGCCTTTTGTGTTGTACTGTATGTAGCCTATACAGTATTTATGTTTTTGTTTGAACTACAAACATAAATAAACGTCAACTTGAAACTATGTTTCAACTATCCCACACATAATATTATAGCCTATGGGTAACACTTTACAATAACGTACACAAATCCTATAGTAGTTACTAGTAAACTAACCATTAACTAATAGCCAGTTAATGAGTAGCTAATGAAAAATTTGGCATTAGTCAATCACTAGTTAATCATAGTTAATGAGTAGGTAGTCATTAGTTAATGATTAGTATCTAATTTCCTGAGTAGAGTAGTTAATCATTACCTAATGATTACTAAATGTCAGCTCGTGAATAGAGTAGTTAATCATTACTTAATGATTCCAAAATGTCAGTGCGTGAATGTATTAGTTAATCATTAGTTAATCATTAGTTAAGGTCACATTGTGAGTATAGTAGTTAATCATTAGTTCATGATTAGTTGTTAGTTCCTTAGTAGAGTAATTACTCATTAGTTAATGGTTAGTCAATGGTCAGTTTGGGAGTATATAGTTAATTGTTAGTTATTCATTACTTAATTACTTAATTATTACCTGTCCATTAGTTACTCTTTTTGTGTACCCTATTGTAAAGTGGTGCATCACACTCAGTAGTTTATGAATACTGAATCATTACTTAATTATTATCTGTCTAATAGTTAGTCTTTTTGTGTACCCTATTGTAAAGTGGTGCATCATACTCAGTAGTTTATGAATACTGAATCATTACTTAATTATTACCTGTCCATTAGTTACTCTTTTTGTGTACCCTATTGTAAAGTGGTGCATCATACTCTGTAGTTTATGAGTACTGAATCATTACCTGTCCATTTGTTACTCTTTTTGCACCCTAATATAAAGTGAAAGATATCCTTATCAAATAAACACTCCCTCCAGGTGAGATTCAAACCCTGAACCCCAAGATTGTTAAATTGTAAGTCTGGTTCTCTACCATCTGAGCTAACCAGCCTGTTGCTTGTTAGAGCCATACTATCGAATGTAGAGCCGGAGACCAAGTATTATAGTTTAAAGGTATATTCCACCCAAATACTACTTTCTGTCCAAGTACTTACAAGTACTTAGACATAAGTAGTATTTGGCTGAAACATACCTAAGTACTTGGACATGAAGTAGTATTTGGATGGAATATACCTTTAAAACTATAAGTATTTGGAGAGAAGGTAGTATTTGGGTGGAATATATCTTAAAAACTATAAGTACTTGAACAGAAAGTAGTATGTGGATAGGACATAATACTTAGTCTCTGACTCTACAGACCTATAGTATAGCTCTACCAAATAACAGGCTGGTTAGCTCAGATGGTAGAGAACCAGACTTACAATTTAACAATCTTGGGGTTCAGGGTTCGAATCTCACCTGGAGGGAGTGTTATTTGATAAGGATATCTTTCACTTTATATTAGGGTGCGAAAAGAGTAACAAATGGACAGGTAATGATTCAGTACTCATAAACTACAGAGTATGATGCACCACTTTACAATAGGGTACACGAAAAGAGTAACTAATGGACAGGTAATAATTAAGTAATGATTCAGTATTCATAAACTACTGAGTATGATGCACCACTTTACAATAGGGTACACAAAAAGACTAACTAATAGACAGATAATAATTAAGTAATGATTCAGTATCCATAAACTACTGAGTATGATGCACCACTTTACAATAGGGTACACAAAAAGAGTAACTAATGGACAGGTAATGATTCAGTACTCATAAACTACAGAGTATGATGCACCACTTTACAATAGGGTACACGAAAAGAGTAACTAATGGACAGGTAATAATTAAGTAATGATTCAGTATTCATAAACTACTGAGTATGATGCACCACTTTACAATAGGGTACACAAAAAGACTAACTAATAGACAGATAATAATTAAGTAATGATTCAGTATCCATAAACTACTGAGTATGATGCACCACTTTACAATAGGGTACACAAAAAGAGTAACTAATGGACAGGTAGTAATTAAGTAATGAATAACTAACAATTAACTATATACTCCCAAACTGACCATTGACTAACCATTAACTAATGAGTAATTACTCTACTAAGGAACTAACAACTAATCATGAACTAATGATTAACTACTATACTCACAATGTGACCTTAACTAATGATTAACTAATGATTAACTAATACATTCACGCACTGACATTTTGGAATCATTAAGTAATGATTAACTACTCTATTCACGAGCTGACATTTAGTAATCATTAGGTAATGATTAACTACTCTACTCAGGAAATTAGATACTAATCATTAACTAATGACTACCTACTCATTAACTATGATTAACTAGTGATTGACTAATGCCAAATTTTTCATTAGCTACTCATTAACTGGCTATTAGTTAATGGTTAGTTTACTAGTAACTACTATAGGATTTGTGTACGTTATTGTAAAGTGTTACCAGCCTGGGTTTATAAAAAAATAAAATTGACCGGCTCGCAGCCCGGTACCAAATGCTTTGCGGCCCGGTACCGGTCCGCGGCCCGGTGGTTGGGGACCACTGCTCTATGACCTACATCAGCAAATGAGACCATCAGCGAGAAGTTTGTCTATTTCTATCTAGATATTCTAAATGCCTAGGTGCTCGAGTCAGGACAGCTCGAAGAAGCCCTGAAGAGGCTCGGTGCTCAAGCTCTCAGGATCTGGTGGTGGTGCTCATGGGAAATGCAAGTTTTCATTCTGGGAAAACACTACCACTTTTGTCCACAGGGGCCGCTAAAATCAACACAAAATGAAAGTTCCTTGTAGCCGCTAAAACCACGTGACATAGCCAATGTTGGCGCACACACACATTTGACCTCCATGCCAAATTTCAACCTCCTAGGGCAAAAACTGTGCCCGCTAAAGGGCAGTGAACTTTTTGTGGCCCGAACAACCGACCGAGGGACTTACAGGGCTGCTGCTCACAGCTCACAATATGAAGCGACAAGTGGGATTGACCCAATGCAGAAAGGCAGGCATGAAAGCTCAGCTTAGCACGCCTCTGTTGCTCAGTTAAAACGGTATTCAATCTCTCTGTGTCAGGGGCACTTTTAATGCGGTTGAAAACGGATTTAATGGTCATATTTATTGGCCTTGGAATCAAAGATGGAGTATCACGGGGTGCAATAACACAGGGTGTCATCATAATTATTCATGAAGAGCTGTTAAGGTTTGTGGTTGTCTCTCCCAAGTGGAAAAAAAAAAGCTGTTTAAGAGATGGGCGCTCAGCAGGGAGAAGCTTCAGTTGGCCACAGTGCGCCTTCAGCTGCATGGTGGGATCCAGACAGGGCTCATTACCACAGAAGATGACCCGCAAGTAATCGGAGCACTTAACCCTCTAGAGAGCCCCGGCTTCTACACTCTCTCTGGAGCACTTAACCCTCTAGAGAGCCCCGGCTTCTACACTCTCTCTGGAGCACTTAACCCTCTAGAGAGCCCCGGCTTCTACGCTCTCTCTGGAGCACTTAACCCTCTAGAGAGCCCCGGCTTCTACACTCTCTCTGGAGCACTTAACCCTCTAGAGAGCCCCGGCTTCTACACTCTCTCTGGAGCACTTAACCCTCTAGAGAGCCCCGGCTTCTGCGCTCTCTCTGGAGCACTTAACCCTCTAGAGAGCCCCGGCTTCTACGCTCTCTCTGGGGCATCAACGTTACGTTTGACTGGCTACATGGGCATCGTGTAATGTCCTCCCATTTGGAGACAGACATATGAAAAGTTCATGCAAAGTATTGTTGTTGTGGCTTCAGCAGAGCCTGTAATGTAACGTACTCAGTCAAGCTGTCCTCTGGGGCAAGTGGGACCAAGGCAGTGACTGAAGCATTATCTGCACATGGTTAACATCACTTGCTCTATTGTACAGCTGGAGTGTAGCACTGTACACGCATTTCAGTAGATTGCGTGGGTCTCAGTTCCTTGCTCAAGGACACTTTGGCCAAAACTACAGATGTTACACCACCAATGCAATCTCATAAAACTTTGAGAAATGAGCATACAAAACAATCCTTTATAAAGCATACAATATAAACAAAAACAAGAGAAAAGAAACAAGCAAACAATAAATAAGAAAAGGAAAAGCAACAGTAAAAAAAATGTTTTCACATACTAGGAAATTGTCTTGGTGTGGTTGGTGCTCATGTAACATTGATAAGAACAAATATACAAGACATAAATAACTCATCATGTGACTCACCAGGGAGATTTTGAGTTTGGATTTGAACGAGTTAAGAGATAGTGTTTGTTTGGCAATATTGATATGTGAGTGTTCCATAGTATCGCACCTCTGTAGCGTATTGAAAATTGATTATTTGTAGTGTGACAGTAGGTTGGGTGAAGGAGATCTGAGTGTCTTGTATGTGTATGTATGTTAGAATTTTGTTGAAAGTAGAACCTAATGAATGAGGATGATTGAATGCTGAAATTAAAACTCTGAAACTAAAACCATTTGTTCAAGGTTAGGGTACGATTTTGGTCACGCTCGAACGAGAAAAACTTTGTCTAGAACTTAAATCACTTTAGAAAACTTGGTATGAAGCCAGCTCGCCAGCGCTGAAATTGGATGGAAATGCCCATTCACTATCACAACCTCCACATCCTTATTTTCCTTCACGCTATTTGAATATCAAACTATCCGCCGTTTCCACCCGTGTCTCCTCCACGTAAATCCTTTCATAGCGGGGAAACACACTTAACACAGTCCTCTCACTTTTCATGCATGCAGCACGCAATTTGCCTTTTAAGACGTCATGCTCATTTCAGGCAATTTCAGGCGATCAAATTCAATTAAATTCTGGTTAGCTTCCAGTGGCTAGCTCACAGCTGGGCTAAACTTGTCTTGTTTAGGGTTAGGGCTCTGACTCCATCTGGGGCGGTCATCCATGCTAAAATGTGTGCACTCGTCCTGCAGTTGCTTCGGCGTAGCTGCCAGCCACGCTCACCTCTGATGCCCTCACTCACACTGAGAAGCTCAGGGCCTCTCTGTTGGCAGGGTCCTTGCCCTGTTTGCGTATGAATTATGGAGCGATATCAATGGGAGAGGAGGGTGGCAGCAAGGACACGGTAATGGAAAGGACACGCTTAGATGGTCACTCACTGTGTCTTGCCACCTCTGCTGGGCACCGTGCTGTTACACTGGAGTGGGCAGCTATTTATTCAACTGTGTTACTCCACCCACTCTGACTCCCGTTGACAAGAAAGGTGAAGGAAAGGGATGAGCTGTTCAGAGGAGTTTTGTAGCTACCCTCGACTGCTGAGAAGGAACTTCACCACGCCTGTTTGATATGCAATGCATTTGATACAGCACATATGTTTAGAGGAAATGTTTTGCAGGAATCACTGTGTGGGTGGATTTCATGTCCCATAAGAGGGTTTGTTTTGCTCTTTCGCATTACATTGCACTTCCACCACATTGCTTAGCAAGATTGACAACTTGGCAGCACCAGGAAGTGGTGATTGAAACGCAGGCTCGGAAGGCAATTTTCCACACTTGAGAGCTGAGTTAAACTGCACTGAACTGTACTGTAGCTATACAATCTTGGCTAAATAATAACTATATTTGTTCTAGACTTTTCCTGACATAATTATGAAGTGCTATGAAATAAAAAGAACAGCCTGTTCAGCACAACAGAAATAACCTAAATAACAGTCATATTAACAATGCCAATTTCTGCAGACAAATAACACTAGACTTAAAGGTCTCCTCAGCAGTTCAGTTTGTACATCCATTCTTAATGGAGGGGGGGATCATATAGAATGCCGCAGGAATTAATCCTAAAACCCGGAAGTTAGCGTCGCCTGCTTCCCTTGTCTCCAAGTCAATGGGATTTTTGACTTCCAGACAGCGTGATGCTAAAGGTGCGTTCACACCGACCTATTAAAGTTTTTCGCTGGCGTCGAGTTTACATACAAAGTCAATGCAAACGAGCGATTGAGTGTATATTCGCCTGGGAGAAAAATCGCTGGGCGTCCGAGCGGCAGAGACAGAGCGATAGGGAGAAAATACGCTCGTCGCCCGAGATGAAATATCCCAACTCGAGCGAAAATACGCTGGCATCAGTCGCTCGCCGCTCAACGCTGATTGGCTGCCGTGTGAGAGCGAGTCAAGGATCCCACTGGCTTGGAACAAACCGCTGGTTTATTGTGTGGCAACAAACCGCATTGACAGGCTGACAGCTGACATGAAGTGAAGTCTGTACTACCGGAATGGAGCTCGCATTAGGAGCACGCTGATAGGCTTTAGCTTGTAAACAATGACGGTGGCTCGTAGTGGACAAACAGCATGACATTGCGTAACGTTATATCCCCCACATGTCCGTCATTTCGTGTGCCTGTTGATGAGCGATTTAAACAGAGCGACAGAGCGATTCCAAAGGGTTGAATCAAGCGACAGAGCGAAAAATAAATATCTCGGTGTGAACGCACCTTAACTTCTGGGTTGGCCTACAAAAACACATCATCCCTGCAGTACACTAATTGTCCAGTCACTGTGTAGCACTTACTGTACGACTCCACTTCTGTCCTTACTTAGATTTAGGTGTGTGACGTTAGCAGATGTAGCTTGAGTGAGTTCTGTGGCCTTAAGTGGTTAAAGTATGTTTTATTCCCACCGCGGCCTGCAGGGAAGCAGGGGCCTGTCATGGTATTGCTGACATGCTTTGAAAGGAGTGGGAGTGACAGCCAGTCCTCCCAACGCTTCACTTCTCATTCCACACACCATGCCTTAATGGGAAGTGTTGGACCAAGACGGCCGCCATGTTCCCAGGATTTCTCTCTTTCTGTGTTCTGTACCTCTATCATTCCTTCTTCCTTTCTTCCTTTCCCACTATATATCATGTGTTCTGCACTTCTCTATCATCCCTTCTTCCTTTGTTTCCCACTATATACATCCATCCATATATATATCCTATCCAACCTGTGTTCTGCACAGGTTCTTCCTTTCCCACTATATGTCCAACCTGTCCTATTCATCTCATTCTCTGTGTCTCGCTACGTCATCCCCACTTCCACTTTCTCTCATCTTTCTTTGCCCGGCTTCATCATGAATTACTCTCTTTCTCTTACCTATTCTCACTTCTCCCTCTCTTTATTGATCCATCTGTTTTCCTTCTTTCTGCTTGTTGGCCCTCTTTCGTGTGTGTGTGTGTGCGTGCGTGCGTGCCTGCCTGCCTGCCTGCCTGCCTGCCTGCCTGCATTTGCATGTTTGTGTTCTTGCCCAATAGATACAGTCGGTCCGTGTGGGCTGTGGGAGAAAACGGCAGAAAGGAGGTGTCGTGACAGTCGGGTGGCTTCCCCCACACTGACCACACCTCACCCACCCAGCTGTACTGCATCTATGATGAGACATCACCTGAATACTCATACTGTACCTGCCAACATTAAGCTGTGAAAAATAGGCAGATTTTCAGGGAGATTGGCAAATGCACCCTCGCCAAAGTTTAGGCTAACTTTGAAGTTACATGGTATTGCATGCCGTCTTGGGTTCCCTCTTCCCTCTGGTTTAAAACTAAGCCTGCTACAGCCTCTGAAAGACCTATTGTCATGTGACTACTGAGAAACACCCATTTGATTTGTACCACTATCAAATCGGGAGATTAATGAGAGAAATTACCAATTGGGATCACAGCGGGAGAAAGTGTTAAAAATGAGGTACTGATCTGAGGGAACAGAGGGCTGAGGGGACATAGACACACTCCCATCCCAGCAGAGACATAATAGATTACAGAATATGCTAACATGTTTACAAACTAAACAAACCATGCTTTGTCAAATTTTCCAAAATAGTCCACACAGCGGACGTATGGACAGCAAATTCAACTTTTAGCCATGACGCTGTCTGAAGCTTACCATAACACTCTTCAGATCAGCTCACTCATGTGTGAAGTGATTAGGCTACTATGAGCTAGTTATTCCATTCTAATAGTTAATCACCTGTCTTCATATGGAAATGAGACATGTTTTTGGAAGGGAGGGGAAATTAAGGAACAGTCAACTCTTGGGAGTATTACATGACCGATAAAACAAACAAACAAACAAAACACTTTCACACCACCAGGTGCCAAGTCCACACAAATAGGTACCGGAATGCAAGTAGACCGAAATCGTGAGGTGGTGGATCCCATTCTGGCAGGATCTGGCACAAATTACACACTGCTTGCCAGTGTGTGAGCCCATTCCAGTAGGTGTCCCTTCTTGTCGATTGGTTTGGCGCTCTGGTTGTTTCTGGTAACCGGCAGATTCTAATCTCCAGCTGCTCCCGAGATTGATTCAATTAAGTCAAAGCAACCCATATCACACTACCCCCATCAAAAGCTATTTCATGCCTTTGGAACATTGCTGAGACTTTTCTGAATGAGTGCACACACCCATTTCACATGACAAAATGCTTCATTATCTGGCCAGCATGGAAGTGACAGGAGGGTTAACACTGTGGATGATGAATTGCGTTGTGTTGTTGAAGTGCACTTCGGCGTGCTGTCCTATTTAAAGTGACAAGCAGCGCGTCTCCCTCAGCTATATGACTAAACTCTCACACTCCTGTCCTGGTAGGCGTAGTGAGTGCTCTTCACTGTAGAGGCAGTGCTCCGGGCCATGAGTGCCCCCTGCACACCTTGGAGAGAGACACTTTGACAACCCGCCCGCTGTCCTCCTTGAAAGCCAGGACAGATGGGATGCCTTTTAAAACGCTGCTGTTTGAGGCAAGCTAAACGCTCCGGGTCAGTCGGTGGCGACGAGGGAATGGAGAGGAAGAGAGGAAGAAAGAGAGCGGGAATGCTAGCATTCTGCAATATATATATCATGTTGGTGTCTGTGGGAGTGTCAGAACGGCTCATTCTCTCTCTCTCTCCCTCTCTCTCTCTCTCTCTCTCTCTCTCTGTCTACTGTATACTGTCCAGAGAAGAGATCATTTGCTCAATTGCCAAATGCATTTTGTTAAAAGGTGTCAGAGAAAGTAGTCTCTTCAAGATTCAAGATGATTTTAATAGCCATAGTGAGTAAACATGTGACAAACGAGGAATTTGTCTTTGTGCAGTATGTATGCAGAGCAGCGATCACAGCAATAGCAAAATATGGAGCAGACAGAAAGACAAACTTCTAATTATAAATCGTAAAGTAAAGAACTTTAAAGTGACATATAGTGGGGTCTATGTAAGTCCTTGAGTGATGTATAGTGGGCGTGTGGGAAAATGTCCATGTAAAAAAGTCCATGTAAGATGTAAAGTCCTGGTATAATGTACATGGGGGGCAGTCATTGCAGAGCCGATTGCTCATGTGGCAATTCCTGAATTGTGGGGGCTTTCAGGTCTCATTGAAGAGGTGGATAGCAGTTGGGTAGGAGCTGTTCATGTGACGGCAGGTTCTGGTACTGCAAGACATCAGTCTTCTGCCATGGGGGAGGAGCATGAAGAGTTTATGTCCTGGATGGGTGGGGTCGCCCATACTTTTCTGAGACAGCTTTAGCATCCTGGCAGTGTGTAGGTCCTGAATGGATGGCAGGCTGCACCCGACCACCTTTTCAGCTCAGCGGATGATGCGCTGCTCTGGAGATGTCCTTGACGTCCTTGCTTCCACCTTAAAATCAAAGTGTCTTTTAACTGCCTCTGCCTGCTATCAAGACTCTGCACTGTTGCCATAGAGCCAATACACAAAGCTGATGGTGAATGTCCACACACAACGCCAGTGATGCTGACACTACTTTATTCGCTAAAAAATATCGGCCGCCTCGTGGGTGTGTTTGTAACAGATGCAGGTTTTGCCTATGAAATAATAAATACAGATAATTAGCTAGGTTGCCTGTTGGCAGCACAATCAAGCAAGCATTGTTCTCTTCTCTTTATGCCGACTATGCCTCCCCCCCAGAGAGTAGACCTATAATATATAAAGAAAATATGACAAAGCTTATAATTGTGGTTTGAATATGTGGTGCTCCCCCCACAAGGCCAAATTGGCTGGTGCTGCTGGGCACTTGCCTGATATATGGATAATCCGGCCCAGCCCTGAGGTGGCAACATTACAGACAGACAGGTAGCTTTTCACTTCATTAGCTTACTGACAGAAGTAGCAGAAATAATAGTAAAGAAGTAGTACACATTTTACTCTGCTAGCCCAGAATACAACCCTATGTCTGTCTGACTGTCTGTCTGTCTGTCTGTCGGCCCATCTTTTCCCTCTCTTTCTGTCTCCCTCTCTATAACTGGCACTCGGGGTTAAACAGATAGCCTACTGTATTCACCTTATGTAGAAGAGACAGTCTGGCTTGAGAGACTAACAGGGAGTGTAAACACAATCGGAAGTTCTGAATGTGTTTACACTTCCTGTGACTGATAAACCCAGGTGAGTCAGACTAGTTTGAGCAGGTAAAACAGCCGCCAGGAAGTCGTGACACAATGGGTCAAGTGGGCGGGGCTATATAAGGTGAATATCGGTTTGCGGAGCCATCCATCTATTCTCTGCCTATTTTATTTATTAATTGAATTAGTTTGAATGTTTTGTAAATTAATTCTTCATCTAACCCAGACTTTCTCTGCTGGATAGCTGGAGTGGGCCAACCTGAAATAATTCCATTTGTATCCGTTTGGGGTTTATGGTGTCACAGAGGATGTTAAAAATATTGGTAGCTATATATAGTTTTCAAAAACCCATATTGGTCGAACCCTATACTAGCACCGTAGGGGCAGAGGTTGTGGTGCATTCAGAATTCTGTTGCTTCTATTGCTAATGATTCTAACATTCCCTCTGAACATGGTAGCCTGTAGCATCTCCTCCAACAACCTACCTATTGAGGTTTGTATAGGACACATTTTATGAATGGTCGGAACTTGCCAGCCACTGGGGCTGTTGCCCTCAACTGGAAATAACTGCTGAAGATCTGAAACAGCAGCTGCCATGGGGGGAAAAACTGAGCTGATAAATTCTTTACCGCATTACTTGACAACTTCACACATTAGCGGCTCCAGATAGCGGTGACAGGTAACTGAAAAATTTAAACTGCAATAGCCAGAAATTGTGTAAAGCAGTGTCAGTATACTGCACACAGCACACTCTTGTTCACCAAACGTTGGTGAGTCCAGCCTTCTCTCGATGGAGCGCTCACTTGCTGCCGTGTAAGAAATACATTTTGCTCTTGAATTTAAATTCAGTTTGGAGCCGTCACTTCCTGTTCAGGGAGAAATATCCATACCAGACCCCAGAATCATTTGGACCAATAAGGCAAATCTACAAGGTCTCAATTAGGGGAGATGGGCCACTGGTTCTGATTTATGCTGATAAGATGGGTGTACTTTTATAAATCTGGCCTAGTGCAGCAGTAAGCTAGTCGTCTCGCTCCGATGCGAGGCTGAGCTCAGTGATTTTATTGTCTGACTTACCGTAAATTCCGGACTATAAGCCGCACTGGTGTATAAGCCGCACCTGCAAAGTTGACTATTTTTTTCTTATATAAGCCACACCGGACTATAAGCCGCGGGTGTTTTAATGTTTTTTTTTTTTTTTTTTTTTTTTTTTTTTTTTTGTGTTTTAATGTTTAATTACCATATGTAAGGGTTCATGCACAGAGGGGATTGTCGGGAAAGAGATGGCTGTTTGAGGAAGCTCCCATTTATTAACATTTCAACAAAACAACATAACACAACACCACCTGTGTTGTTTTTTACAGTGCACACAGTGTCATACAGTGTGGTGAAAAGAGGGCAAGAGAGGAAATTAAAACTTATTATAGTTATATAGGATTTATAGTTAGAAAGAGTGCTAAAAAAGAGAGATTTTTTTATTTTATTTTTTATTTTTTTTGAAAAAATCCATAGATAAGCCGCACCGTTATATAAGCCGCAGGGGCCAAAAAAGGCCAAAAAATGGGAAAAAAGGTGCGGCTTATAGTCCGGAATTTACGGTAATACAGTTGAGTGGACATCTCGGGGGGGACATGTTATTGCTAATGCCATCTCTACAACTAAATGTTCTCATTTGTGTTTGCGATCCCAGTTGGATGCTCATATTAAGTGACAGGCTCTGGTTTTGTTTTGCAGATCTGCGTTCAGTCAGTGCATTAGGCACGCATAGCTTTGGCACTGCTTGTTGCATAGTAGCTAGCGGGCTGTGTGGGTACCTTCTGTGTACGCTTAATAGGCTATAGGCCTAATATATGCAGTCATGTATGATGCCCACACATTATACACTTAACCTCTAGGCCTTCTCTCTCATCTCCTCTCCTCTCCTCTGTCAACGTCTCAAACAGTTTCTTCTCTCTTTGGGCTAAGCTGTAGGCACAGCGCCATAAATTGCCCTGGGGTTTCACATTTTGCCATTTTAACTTTTTTGAAGTGAACGTTTCTGGCTGTGGCGTGGCCCAGACATCACTATATAGGGACACCTAGTCTTGTTGTCTGCGGCTATCGTTTTATTTTGCCTTGCTTTATTCTGTCCTTTACATTTTTGTCCCACACATGTGACTGCCTTGCTGACTTTGTCTCTTCTGCTCACTGCTGTTCCCTCTCTCTCCATTGGTGGTCCCAGTAGGAACTAATGAGTGAATATTATGTATGGCAACCTTTGATCATATGAATATCCCCATTATTATTGCATCCTGATATTAACTGGATGAAAGCAAGACGCAATTTATTGAGATTGAGTGTCTGCTGCTCTGCTGGATTCTGGCAGTCTGATTTGAAAATCAAAGCTGTCCTTCAGCTTGTCACTTACAGTTGTTGCTACACTGTAATCTTGTGTCAAAGCTACACATTTAGTTTATTTCCGCACCTGTTGAGGGAGGCTACACTCAATGTTTGCACATTAAAGCAATTTAAACAATGACAGATTCACACAAATGTGCACACTCATAGACAAACCCACAGTGGCTACACTGTAGCCAATAACGCGGTGGAAGTGTTAGGGGCAGGAAGAGGAAGACAATACTGTGTATTTCCTCATATACAACTATAATGTGAATTATGAATGCCACTTACCGCTCTGAAGAGAGTTGGGCTCATTCCCTTTCTCGTGGCTGCTAGCTGCCAGCTTGGCATTAAACTTTTATATCTGTTTTGAACACTTATGGAGCACACTCCTTTTTTTCTGCCAACCTCTGCACACTGCTCCCGCAGATTTATGAGGAAAGTAGCACACCTCTAAGCCAACCTGTTTGCTGACAAACCCCCGTGAAATATCTGCCTCTCATTTCCTAATACTTCCTGTTCCTGTTCCCGCCACCTTTCCCCGCTCAAACTGTCTGCTCGGGCCGTATCAAAGCGGATTAGTGCCCCGTTATCGCTGTTTGTTAAAGGTCAGGATGGTGGCCGGTTTATGGTGATCAGGATTACGGAACGGACTCCGGTTGCCATTAACAAGGCTATCAGACCTCAGGCCCGGCCCAGACTCGCTCCACAGGGCGGGCTGTGTGGAGGAGCTAATGAAATCTCAGGCCTGGCTAGATGAGGAGAGGAGACGGTCATTGGCATTCCTCCCCCATCGCTCCCTGTTTCTTCCTGATAGAGAATAAAATATAATGCATATTGACAGAGGGCATGAATCTCAATGTACACATTCTGATATGTCATACAGAGTCAATTATTCAGCAATATGGCCGACAGTGTAACATAGATTTATAGGCAGAGGAGGAAAAGGCAGAGAGGGGGGGGGGGTGCCGTGCAGGCTCCTGTCTGTATCAATTGTTATGGTACACGATGCACTGGACAAGGTCTCAGCAAGCAAAAGGAGAAGTCCTCTCTATGGGGCTGGGGGAGAAGTCAGTGTGCTATGGGTCAGAGCAGTCATGTCATAATGTGTATGCAATTATAGCTTATAGCTTATTGATTAGGAAATATTGATTAGGAAATGGCATGGAACTTATATTTTTCTCCAACAATCCACCCAATTGTTATGTTCATCAACTATAACAATAAATAACAAAATTTAAGTTCACTATTCAATATAATGCTTGTATCTGTACTTAATTGTGGGCCGGGGGGGGGGGCAGGGTTTTGAAAACATAGGAAACATTAAACACTTGAAAGAACACAGAATTTTTGATCAATATGCAGTCCAGCGCAGTCTCAGCTCATATCACAGCATCTCCATTATCTATTGGAAAGAGAAAACAGATTTTAGTAATATAATGACAAAATTACATCACCACTGCTGCTATAATATATAGGAGTGGGCCTTAATGTTAACTCTATATGGTTCAATGCAAACAGTCTAATTAATAATAATATAATGCATTGAACTTAATATTCAGTGTGTTCCAAATCACACTTAAATCTTTTCCACTATTGTAAAAGAAGCTTCTTATATACTTGTATAATTTCACTTTATTCAACGCTCGAGTCCTTCGGACCTTCCTCTAAAAGGAATCATGTTATTTTCAAAGTATTCACAACAACAACAATATTTTCTCATCATTCATGTGATGACTCTAGTTCATTCATTTATTTGTTTGTTCCTGGTGCTGTTGTTGTAATTGTTGTTATTAAAAACTATTTAATAGCCCATCTCCATGCAGTGGTTTAATTTCTTTTTGGGAACTATTTTATTAGAATAAAATTCTATTTCTAGTTTACTTTAATATTGGTTTGTTTGGAATAATGAACTGAAACTTTCTAAAATGCAAAACATTCATAACATTGATTAATCATATTCATTAAAACATAATCACAGTATCATATAACTGATTATTCTTAAAATGATACTTTAAAACACTTCATTTTATATTGAAAATAGAAAGAATTTTCTTTACTCTACAAAAACTAGGTCAAGTAGACCTCTTGAACTGTGGATCAAAGTACTCAAAGTACAGATTTGTGCTGGTGTTGAAGGTTTTCCTGTGACGTACAACCTGTAACTATAAACATTAGATTTCACAATGTGCCTGTATTTTAGACAAAATAACTTCATTACAAGTTATTAGTACAACAAGTACGTACATACGGCAGATAATGTTTGAGATACTCTGTGAGTACATATTCAATTGTTTACTTTATAATTTGTTTGCAATGGACCTCGTAAACAAGATGACTCCTGAGTGGGCATTCACAGCTTACAGAGTGGCAATGAATTGACCTTGTGGACTTGTGGCAATGTGCAATGGGGCGGAGGGTGACCCCAGAAAGTGCTGTTGGTGAGGGCTTTACATGGGGGGGCGGGCTAGACCCCAGGCAGTTCACTTGAGTGATTTTGGGGATGGCAAACCCCACTAGATAAAACAGTGAGGGCCAACATTGTTCACATGCTCCAAACGCAAACTCAGGACTGTCTGTCCTCCGAGGTCATTGTCTTATCTATAGATACTTTTGAAAACATCTCACCCGTACTTAAGTGTAAATTTTGCTTATGTGTTGAAAACATACCAAAAGTTAAATGTTGGTATGCCCACTTAATTTTATTTCTCATCCACCCAATTGGTGGTTGATAAATGTGCATTTTTCTGTTTAAGAAAATACTTCAGATTCAGATTATCGTACACAGGAACTCTTCACCCTTCACAACACATTCTATTAGGATTTATTTTCAAAATAATAATCAACAGTCTATTTATTACTATTTGATTGATTTCAAATTTGCTTACTGCACTTTAAATAATGCAGAGCTTACTTCACTCTATTGATTCATAACAAAAAACATTTCATTCAATCACATACTGTGGGGTTTGAACCTGGGGCTTGTTTCGACATTCAATTTCATAATGTGTAATACTGTGGGGTTTGAACCTGTGACACAGGGCTTATCTCTCTGACCTAGAAAGGCGGTGGCTGGCTCACTGTTTGCTCAAAGGTTTTGGGGATCCAATTGTTTCTGGCTAAGTTTAACCTTGTTGGAAGACTGACTGTTCCAAGGGAACATAAACAAATTATTTCAGCCTGCTATGTTCCATCACATTGGGCCAGCTATAGGGGAAGATTGACCATCACTACTTGGGCCAATTGAATCAACAAGATGGCTGTTTGTCCACTCGCTGCTCCCGTTTTTTTATATCTACAATCTTTTACGTAATGTCCTCTCTTTCCGCAGTAGTTGCATTTATCGTAGCCTTTATAACGAGTGTGGTTTCGAGGCACATGCATGGTGTACTGATATGGGGAACTTCCTGAATTGTCTATGCGTACTGGCATGTGGTCAGCTGATATAGAATGCTGAACCATCTGATGTGGCAAATGATTTGGGTCTGTTTGTATGTTCACAGGTATCTGCTTGGCCATATTTAAAACACTTTGTTCGGTACCTGTGTCAAATTTTACGGGCTCATCTCCATACTGTCTGATAACCATCTCAAGCTGTCTAATTGTCTCTCTGGCTCCTTCACACTCCGGCCTTCTACAAGGCCCTTCAGCGTCCATTCTCAGAGAGCAGACAGTGTCTTATCTTATTTGCTTTAATTACACAGGTGCAGAGCCGTTGTTTTGATCAATTGTTGCGTGTCTCTCTCTCTCGTAATCACTCCCTTTTGGCAAAAAGCAAAGCACTGATTCCTCTATTTACTGTGAATGTCGCATTCATTTAATGTCTCATTGATTCACATTCAACTCTTTATATTTCAGTCTTGCATTACGCACCAAGGGTATTAAAACCTGTATTAAAAGAGAGAGAGAGCTACTGTTTTTGTTTATCACTTACTTGTGATCTTGAGGTGTCCGTGTGTGTGTAAAGTAATTTTCAACACCTTACCTTTTAGTCGATGTGGGGTGGTGACAGAGGGACGGTTGTTCTCCTGTTGACCAGTTCCGTCCGTGTGTGGGGTATCTGGAATTTACAAACTGGTGACAGAATCAATTTGTTCAAGGGACAATTGATTCTGTATTTTGGGTATTGGCTAAAATACACTTTTTGCAAACTTCCATGTTCAACTCCTTTAAAATAGGCTTCTTAAGAAATTGTTTTGTTTTACAGTCCAATATGAAATAGCTGCTTATTTTTGGTTGTTTGTTTGTTACATGTTGTGGGAATTTCAAAAATGCTCAAACATTTTGAGCTTTACCAGTTACAATCGGCTAACTTGGTTCTGCTCCAATTTGGTCTTGTTACAATGTGCCTAACATGGACCTTACTTTTGAACATAATGAGCTTTACCAGTTACAATCGGCTAACTTGGTCCTGCTGCAAAAGTGGTATAGCTTTACCAGTTACAATCGGCTAACTTGGTTCTGGCTACAATTTTACCACTGATTATCCACATGTCATTTTTGACATACCCACAATATGCAAACATTTCAGATTCTTTTAAATATCAGACGACAGCTTCAGTAATGAATTATGAAATTAATTCAGACTTACCCGCTCTCGTAGATATCCTGGTCAAGTGACGCCAATTGATAGAGAATAAAATATATTCTTTCCGCTAAAATGTATATGTAAATGTATATCACAGCTTATCTAATACCAAATTAATTGAGCCTTGAGTCCAGGACTGTTTAACATAAAGTATATTTAATAGCTTACATTCTCTGCAATATGCATATTGACAGAGGGCATGAATCTCAATGTACACATTCTGATATGTCATACAGAGTCAATTATTCAGCAATATGGCCGACAGTGTAACATAGATTTATAGGCAGAGGAGGAAAAGGCAGAGAGGGGGGGGGGGTGCCGTGCAGGCTCCTGTCTGTATCAATTGTTATGGTACACGATGCACTGGACAAGGTCTCAGCAAGCAAAAGGAGAAGTCCTCTCTATGGGGCTGGGGGAGAAGTCAGTGTGCTATGGGTCAGAGCAGTCATGTCATAATGTGTATGCAATTATAGCTTATAGCTTATTGATTAGGAAATATTGATTAGGAAATGGCATGGAACTTATATTTTTCTCCAACACTTCCCAGCGGCCATCCTCAGCAGTCGCTATATTCCAGGCCTGAGTGTGCTGATAATAAACAGCCCCAACAAGCAGAGCCAGAGTCACAGAGATTTGGCTGAGTTACAGCCTATAGGCACCCTGCGCCGTCCGTTTCCCTCAAAGCTTGGACCCAGCCTTTACTTTATGCGCGGCGCCACCTCTCTGTTAAACCCCTTCTGTTATTGCTTCGCTGCCGGGGTCTGGATGTCATTGAGCTAGTGGGGGCGGGGGGTGGGGTGGGGTTGAGAGAGGGCTGCATCCCTGGCATGTAGCCCGGTGCCAATAAAGGATTAAACTCCAAAAGACAGCTGCTAAATGGTGTGCCTTCTTCACCCTCTTATCAAATCTGGCTTTTCAGTCGGCTGGGGACGAGTCTCTGACCCTATTCTGTGTACTGTAGGTTTACCCCCGTGTGGAGAGAGCACCGCCTCGGCCAGCGCAGGGCAGCCGGAGAAGATTTCCCCCCGTGTGGAGAGAGCACCGCCTCGGCCAGCGCAGGGCAGCCGGAGAAGATTTCCCCCCGTGTGGAGAGAGCACCGCCTCGGCCAGCGCAGGGCAGCCAGAGAAGATTTCCCCCCGTGTGGAGAGATCACCGCCTCGGCCAGCGCAGGGCAGCCGGAGAAGCGTCGGCCCGATTCCAGGGAGGCTCCGGTCCTGCAGCCACGTCAATCACGTCTTCACCGCTGGGTAAATATCACTCATGGGAGGAGCCTGCTACCACTGCATTTTTGGGGATGAGAGGCCCAGATTTTGTTTTTGAAATCACATGTTGTTTTTTATTGTTGTTTTTTTTTTTTTCTTGTTGTTTGTGTCCAGTCTTACCTCTGGGCTCTCTATTTCTCCAGCCAAGCATGCAAAACACACACACAAACACAGATGACAAGAGGGCTCAGGAGGGATCTCCAGGAGGGATCTCCAGGGCTCTGATCAAAGTTGCTACGTCTTCTTTTTCAAAGCCCATTGACTGGAAAGAGTTTCACTCGTGCTCCAGGTGTCATCGAGAGAACTGTGTCAAACTCCAAATAACTGCATTTCAAAGTACTGTTCCAGAGAGGCCAAGAAAGCAGAGGAGCTGTATGAAATGGCGCCTTGGCTGAGGAGCATACTAAGTAGGCCTACCAGGCAGCGCAGACACACCAAGTGGCAAGTCAAGAGTTATGATGTTGACCAAAGTATAGACATTATTCACGTAGATATTCTTTTCAAGTTTGGTTTGTTTGTCGACATGGTTTATGTCTACAGGACACCCAGCCCTCATATCTGATCCATATATTCTGATTCCTGAGCCTGATCTGGAAGTGAAAATCACATTTTTGATGGAAAATGAGATACTAGACCCCTTTGCCCAGACCCACTTCCACCCTATTACTTTAACTCCCCCAATCTCAGCCTCTGTGTTGATGTCTTGATTGTTTTCTCCCTTTCCACCCCTGCTTCTGCCTCCCTCCTCTCTCCAGGAGGTCCTCAAATGACCTCGCTGAAATGATCTCCCTGTTGGTTTGTTGAATCTGCTTCCTTCCTACACACGGTGCTCATGTGATCGGCAGATGTGAGCCATGGCGTCCGCTTTGTTCTCTCCCTCCTCTCTCACCCTCCAGCCTCGGCTGTGCTGCGTTTCATCACTCTGTCCGCCTACGCTCGTCTTTCCCATCGCACGGGGGCTCCTCCAAGCTGGATAAATGCCTCCGTGCGCTTCCGCCGCGCTGTCATTTAGGTGTGTTTGACCCTCTGGAGCCAATTCAATCACTGTCTACCCACAAGTAATATCCTCCGCCCGCCCTCATCTCCGACTCCAAATTACCCAGCTCGGGCCCCCGGTCCGCACATCAGTCTACTACCACCGAGATGAGGAAGGAGGGGAGCTTGCAGAAGAAGGTCTGAAAAAGGGAAGGGATGGAGATGCACAATGAGGTTACACAGACACTGACAGACAACGGTTCTGAGAGGAAGTAGCCCCCCGCTCCTGCTCCGTTTCCCGGGGGGGTTGGTTGGCAGGGATGCTACTACACAGAACCCGGCAATGTCCGCTCAGTCACCCGACTGGTGTGGCACCAGGGAGCGCCGCCTCCGCTCCGCTGCACACAACAGATCTGCTTCTTGAGTCGCAGCCTTTTAAAATGTTATCTCGCTCCAAGACATTTGAGAAGGCTTTACTGGAGTCGGGAGGAGGGAGATTATGAGCCTCCTTTTTTCCTCTCCTCTTATCTGTGGGCTGCTGCATTATGGTTGAGGCTGATGACTGGCGGTGGGTTTTTCAGGCTGGACGTTTAGTCCGTGCATTCACTTTGTTGATACAAATTGCTGGAACAAACTCTATTCTCAACTGCACCATAAGCCTGATGTGTTCATACGCCCGACTGCTGAAATGAGCCTCTCCTCATGTCCCTCTATACGCTCTTGTGTCACAGAGCATCCCCAGCACACTGCCATGTATTACCACCTCAACTTACTGCATCATTCTACTGCTTTATATAATGATGTGTGTTCATTAAGCATAAAGCTATGATTACTGGCTACATATGAAATAGGATAAATATATCTCCTCTGACCGTGGAGGATCCACAGCGGCAACCGAATGTCTACAAAGAGCACATTCGGATCGTTCTGTTGCCGTGGATTTTCAGTCATCTATGTTCAAGGCAACTTAGCCCACTGGCCCACTCTGAGTGTCCCTGAGTGTTCTACAAGGTTATAGACCCTCCATCACGCTGAGTGTCCCTGAGTGTTCTACAAGGTTATAGACCCTTCACCACTCTGAGTGTCCCTGAGTGTTCTACAAGGTTATAGACCCTCCATCACGCTGAGTGTCCCTGAGTGTTCTACAAGGTTATAGACCCTTCACCACTCTGAGTGTCCCTGAGTGTTCTACAAGGTTATAGACCCTCCATCACGCTGAGTGTCCCTGAGTGTTCTACAAGGTTATAGACCCTCCATCACGCTGAGTGTCCCTGAGTGTTCTACAAGGTTATAGACCCTTCACCACTCTGAGTGTCCCTGAGTGTTCTACAAGGTTATAGACCCTCCATCACGCTGAGTGTCCCTGAGTGTTCTACAAGGTTATAGACCCTTCACCACTCTGAGTGTCCCTGAGTGTTCTACAAGGTTATAGACCCTCCATCACGCTGAGTGTCCCTGAGTGTTCTACAAGGTTATAGACCCTCCACCACTCTGAGTGTCCCTGAGTGTTCTACAAGGTTATAGACCCTTCACCACTCTTGAGTGTCCCTGAGTGTTCTACAAGGTTATAGACCCTTCACCACTCTGAGTGTCCCTGAGTGTTCTACAAGGTTATAGACCCTTCACCACTCTGAGTGTCCCTGAGTGTTCTACAAGGTTATAGACCCTTCACCACTCTGAGTGTCCCGAGTGTTCTACAAGGTTATAGACCCTTCACCACTCTGAGTGTCCCTGAGTGTTCTACAAGGTTATAGACCCTTCACCACTCTGAGTGTCCCTGAGTGTTCTACAAGGTTATAGACCCTTCACCACTCTGAGTGTCCCCGAGTGTTCTACAAGGTTATAGACCCTCCACCACTCTGAGTGTCCCCGAGTGTTCTACAAGGTTATAGACCAGGGATACTCAACTTGCTTTGCCCGGGGGCCACTTTCTTGAAATGATAGAAGGCCAGGGGCCAGTTAATAAACAATCAATATACATTTTTCTGTAGCGGATTGTAGGTGTCAGACGGAGTTTAGTCTGACAATGTTGTGCACACCGGATAGTTACTTAGGTTAAGTACATACATAAGTGCCTGGGTAGCGAGCAGACGGCGGTATTTGACAATTTAGCAGCTAAATCATAGATTATTGAAAGATATTCCATATTCCAGACTGAAATGCTATAACAAAAGTGTGAGTATTGGCCAGAATTACATGAACATTTGGACACTTATTCAGCAGGTATCTTGCATGTTGCGTTCAGGTGCACTGTACCATCGCGGGCCACACATGCATGTGGCCCATGGGCCGCCAGTTGAGTATCACTGTTATAGACCCTCCACCATTCTGTGTCCCTGAGTGTTCTACAAGGTTATAGACCCTCCACCACTCTGAGTGTCCGAGTGTCCCTGAGTGTTTTACAAGGTTATAGACCCTCCACCACTCTGAGTGTCCCTGAGTGTTTTACAAGGTTATAGACCCTCCACCACTCTGAGTGTCCCTGAGTGTTCTACAAGGTTATAGACCCTCCACCACTCTGAGTGTCCCTGAGTGTTTTACAAGGTTATAGACCCTCCACCACTCTGAGTGTCCCTGAGTGTTCTACAAGGTTATAGACCCTTCACCACTCTGAGTGTTCTACAAGGTTATATACCCTCCACCACTCTGTGTCCCTGAGTGTTCTACAAGGTTATAGACCCTCCACCGCGGCTTCCTGTAGCATCGATTCATTTCCCACATCATATTTTCTTCTTCACTTGTTCCCTTGTTTATATCATTCTCTCCGTTTCACTTTTTTTCTCTTCGTCTTTGGATTTTTCTCCCCTTTTCTCCCCACTTGTACTTGGCCAATTCCTCCTGCTGTCCCGGCCGTTTCTCCAACCCCCTCTGCCATTCTAGGGAGAGCCGTAGACTAGCACATGCTTCCTCCGGTACACGTGTAGTCACCAGCCGCTTCTTTTCACCTGACGGAGTTTTGGGACTTAGCACGTGGGGGGGGGATCATGCTATTCCCCCCAGTTCCCCTCCCACATGAACAAGCGCCCCGACCGACCAGAGGAGGCGCTAGTGCCTCCATTGTCACAGTGTCCTCTTCTCTTCTTATCTCGCCTCTCATCCTTTTCTTTCTGAGTCTCCTCTCTTGCACTGCCTCCGTCCTTCCCTCCTCCTTGTTGTCCTGTGGTTTTGAGCAGGCATTGAGCCAGCGGCTCCCCGTGCATGTGTTGTCCTCCAGAAGCCTGGCTACTGGAGCGCAGGAGCGGGCCTGAGGATGAGCAAATGTGGCACTTCCCTGTCCTCCTGTCTCCCTTTCCCCCCGTCCAATCTCCACTCGGCCCCCTTCAATTCCAATCTCAGTTAGCATGTCTCTCTCCCTCGCTCTCTCTCTCTCTCTCTGTCGCCTCTCAGAATGATTGCTAATTCTCTGGAAATGGGGGTGGTAAGGAGCCGAGATATAGCTTCTCCATGGAGTCGACTTTATTATTCGTTCTTCTGCTGTGTGTGTGTGTGTGTGTGTGTGTGTGTGTGTGTGTGTGTGTGTGTGTGTGTGTGTGTGTTTGCAGGTGCGTGCGTCTACAGTATATCTTTGTGCATTTGTGATGCACACAGCCTTTAAAGGAGAATTTCGGTTTTTTACACCACGGTCCTCATTTCCAGTTTAGAATATGATGTTTTACTCACCGAAATAGTTTCGCTTCATCCAGATGCCCAGGGAAGATTTTGAGCTCCGAGTACACTCTTCAAACAGGCTAGAACCGCTAGAACGGGAGCCCACGGGGCATTCTGCACGGCAGTGCACGCGCTCTCTAAATGACACTTTTTCTGTCAGATCACGGTTCATTATGGTTGTAAATATAATTATTTAGTT